>NW_018742907.1:1216666-1825000 GCF_001683475.1 Chenopodium quinoa
GATTTGGGGTAAACTTTACAATGGGTGAGTGAATTTGGTACTAGACATTAAATTGACATTTATATATCTTCCGAATACTAGTTCATTCATTGTTTTGATGGTTGCATTGCATTCAAAAATGGTCAAAATGAAAGTGTTATGGTGTATTCATTGTTTTGATGGTTGCATTGCATTCAAAAATGGTCAAAATGAAAGTGTTATGGTGTATAGTCTGTATAGTGTATACTAATACTCAGTCAGCTCCTTATTGTTAAAGTTTTGGTGCTTTGAGAAGGTATTGACTATTATTGAGGTGTTATCTTCCTTTGCTCAAATACCTTTATTTGTCAATCCACGTCATTCTTAAATAATACTTCGTGTTTGGGTCCAATTCAACTAAGTCTAATTGGGCCGGTCCAAATGATGCAATTACAAAAGCTTAAAGCAAGCTTTAACTCTCCAAAGCATGCTAAAGTCAATCAAGCCAGTCAGCATGGCAAGCCCATCTGACTCCAGGGCCCAATCCTCATATTTTGAGCAAAGGTATAAAAGTCATCAATTATCTTATTTATGGAGGATCGACAAATATTCACTTCATACACAGTAAGTCTTAAGCAACTAATTCTCTGGCATAGCTTATTCTTCTCACACTGAACTGACTTTAGTATTGGAGGTGCCTTCCTCGGCAACCACCCCCGAGGCTAGTTTACGTGTGTTTGTTGTGCAAGAAATCCTCGGCCCAGTCTCAACTTGGACCGAGATAAGTCTTCTCCCACCGAAAAGGGTCTGCCGAAGGTCCTATTGTTTTCATCCGAAACACTTCGTATGTTTAAAGAGATCTTCATTGTTTTGACTTCGTCACTTTCAAATATTGCTATTGCAAGACAAATCAGGTGATCGATTTCATGGCTAATCATGGTCATTCTCATTCCTTTCTTTTTCTCTATAGGCTCGCGTACATTTTATAACGATTCTTCTCTTTAATCATTCAAATGGATTAGATAGTTTGGTCTTATAGTAGAATTTAGAGATTATCCTAATATCATTTCTTTATCAAAAAAATCTATATTCTAATTAGATTATAGATCCTCCTCTCTCTCTCTCTCCAAAGACATAAAAAAAAGGGAATATATAAGCTCATGGTTGACGTTGGTAGATCCCAGGAATTGTGGCATAACTTTAATTTGGCTCCTCTTACAAATACAAACTAGATTGATTGATAATTGGCTTAATTAATGTTAATAGTACTAGATCGAGCAAATCCATCTTTATTATAAACTACTAATGGTTGCCATTAACACATCCCGGAAATTTTGGTAAATTGGACGTTAGTGTTGATTCTCCTATTACATTAATACATTCCTTATGGACTGACATGATGCGTACCTTAGCTTATTAGGTTAGTACAACTACCTTTTTACATCCTAGGAGGTGTTTGTGTAGATTAAGGTTTTGCTTATCATTAATTATTAGAAAGGATATATAAGAGAAGTTGCTTAAGTATAAGTGATTAGAATAACACTACTTCAATTCATCCAATAATGTAAAACTTACATATATATACGAAGTATTAGAAATAGAATGATGCATTACATATACAAAAGATGATTATTTTGGAGGAATTATGTTAAATTTTGAATTATGATATGCTCAAATAAAAACAATGTGATGACTATATCCCAACTGAATGAGTAGTAACAATGAACAAGTGAATAGCAATAGAAGTTCATGAATTGAATCACGAATTTCACGATAGTGATGGGGATCGGATGAAAGGTTGTATGGTTGTACCATGTGTGGTACGATAAACAATTTTTATGATTTACTTCCTAACATTATTCCCTCCGTCTTTAATATTTGTCCTATAGTAAAAAGTGGTGGGGCCAAGTACAGTAGAGTAAAGTAATGGTCTCATATTAGGATAGGGCAAACTTAAAGGGACGGATTAAAAAGGAAACTGAGGCAAATATTTAGAAATAGAGGAAACTCTGTAATTTAAGTATCACAACCCCAAAAATAAATGCAACGATAGATGAAGGCGATCCCTTTGGTGAATATTGACAGTTGTTTTTGTAATTTGCACTTTTTTTTTTTTTTTTTTTAATATATAGATGAAGGTATACTTGGAAGTTAGGTCTGTCTATGATGGTGCAATTGTAACTTCTAAACACATCTTTATATACGGAGTATACTTTTTCTCATGAATTTCTCCTTAATTAGACTAACTACTCATTATCTTCATTATTGTACCTAGTCATAAAATACGCAGTATTCCATCTTCTTCCCTTGCAAAAAAAAGAAGAAGCTCAAATGAAATAATGTACACATTTATTTGTTGTAAAACAGGAAAAGGTTGCCCTCATGATCATAGTTATCATATAACAACATAATACATCCTATTTTCAACATAATAACATAGACCATAATTAACATTACATATAGTTAATTACACAACAAAATGCTATTTTTATCCCCTTATTTTGGGTCAAAAAATGAAATTAAGTTCAACAATAGCTTGACCCAAAAAAAAATGAAGGAAGAAAAAAAGAAAATCAACACAAAGGAAAAGCTTGTGGCCGTAAAAGGGTCAAGGACCTCAAATAAGCCTCTATCCACTTCCCATTAACCCCTATATCAACTATAAACTTCTTCAACACCCGTAGTGGCCCTGCCATGCAACTCCAATGCACCACCGAGCGTGACCCAAGACTAAACACCCGGCGTCGATTCCCCAACCTTATAGAGCTCAGTCGTCGCCTTCTCAGCCTCCTTCGTGGGCGGCACCACCCCGCTAGAAGGGTTGAATTTGGAAGGAATGAACCTCTAGTAGACTTTAACATACTCACTAATACTTATTAATGATATCTTTTACTAGGACTTATAATTATGGTCTAAGCTAGTTAGTTTTGTTTGATAATGTGTAATCTACTTAGTGAAGATCACATATTATATATAGTGGAACTAAGGAAGGATGTGCAATCATTATGGTCATTATGCCAATTATGTTTGCTTAAGTAATCATATTATAATAAAAATTATATTAATTAAATTAGATAAGTAAAGAGGGAATATAATTTGCTTTAATGATCTTGTATTAATATTTTAAGGGCATTAATGGGTATCATGATGACAACTACTACAACAGACTCTTTTCAACTTTTGTGATCAAAATGAAGCTCATTTGAAGTCACTTCTCGCTAATCATACTTTAATTAAGGTAATTAACTATAAAGCTTGATCAAAGTACCAATTTGGAGCAGTGAAGGTCCTTTAATTAGGAAATTGTACGAATCGTGAAAAGTTAAAGTTAATTAAATAATATATAATTAGGGTTAAATTAGTATTGAAATTAAAAGCCAAGGTCAAGAAGTAGTTAGCATTATTTGGATCATGATGCATAGCTAATATGTTCTTTCTGCGGAAGGTCCCTCTTCATTGATATGTTAATATTCTTAGATAGAAGATAAGAAGATTGCAAAATTATTAGTTATTTTTAGGGTTTTAATTAAATTGAGCTTGGCTCAATATAACTTCTTGCATGAACTCGACTCAGTCAAAGGCTCAAAGCTTAACTGAAACAAGTTTGAAAAAGTTTAATACTAAGCCAAAACCAACATGAACTTTGTAAAACTAAATCGAGCCAAATCCTAGCGGGCCGTGATTTGAAATTTGGCTATTATTTACTTATTTTATAGATTTAATCATCGTATTAATATAATTTTAGTAACTTCAATAAAGGTTTTTTTTTGTAAGTCCAATCCAAGATTTAGGTGAACAAAATCTAATTTCTAAAGAATATAGACTTTTAACTCTTTAAATCACTTAAATTCTACCCATGCTATTTTTGGGAGCCGTTACTTGCATGTCATGGGGCAATCAAATTGAGTCATTTGGGTTCGAACTAACTCGACGGACTAAACTTGTACAAGAATTATTTTGTTATAGTATCTTAAAGATATTTGTAGAAGAATTTCAATTACATATTCTACTCACACAATATATTTTACTGGCAAACATATACTTGTATCACTTTGTTATACTTCAAACTAAACTATAGATAGATTATACAAGTAATTTCTTTTAGCCCATATCCCAACTAACCCAGTTAGTGCTAAGATTATCACTCAAACCTTGTTCAGTTGCCCCTTCCCTCTTCGAAAATACGAATACTAAGCTCTATGTCATCATTCTCATGAAACACGAGATTGATTAATAAAACATTTCTTCTTAAGAAAAATCTAAAAATATGCAAACAATATTTAGAACTAGATCAAAACTAAAAGTCAAAAAAAAATTTGTGGTAGCATCTTCTCTTTGTTTTATGCTATAATTTGGAGGTAAGTTCAAGATTTAGTTGTATTTCAATATTTTTCATTTTTTAATTAACATAATTTGATAAAGCTATCTACCTTCGTAGACAGTCAAGTTTAAGTTACTGTCTCACTTATATACATGTTCTTGAGAGATAGGGGTTTAGTTTTTTTTTTTTTTGGTGGTAAGGAGAAAGGTGCTATCAGGCCAGAACCTCTCACAGGTCCTCCCGACTTAGGCACTTTGAAAGTGAGGGGAAAGGGTAAGGGAGTGCCGACCCCAAAGTGTTACTAATGGGGTTTGATCCCACAACCTAGTAAGATACAAACTTTGCTACTAGATTAAGCTTAGCTTGGTAGAGCCATAGAGTATTATCAATTAAGTTGTTTCGTACAAAATTCATAATACAAAGTAGAATAGTACTTCGGACGATATTAAAAAAATATATATAATAAAATAAAAAATAAAAATCCTATATTAAGAACTGTGCAATATTTAGGGGTGTCTATTTGGTTTTCGGTTTGGATTTTGTCAAATCTAATCCGATCCGAAATAAAATTCGGTTTTTAATTTTCAAATT
Organism: Chenopodium quinoa; assembly: GCF_001683475.1. Classification (NCBI taxonomy): domain Eukaryota; kingdom Viridiplantae; phylum Streptophyta; class Magnoliopsida; order Caryophyllales; family Amaranthaceae; genus Chenopodium; species Chenopodium quinoa. The sequence goes on from NW_018742907.1 coordinate 1,221,537, forward strand.
CGAATTTCTTATCAACCCAATCCGATCCAATCCGAATTATAATTCGATTATTTGGATCCGAACCGAAAATCCGAATTAAAATACATTGTAAGTTTTTAGGGGCTAAAGTGATTATAAAAATAAAAATGCAATTATAAAGTTGTACACTATTAATACAAGTATTAAAAACGTTACATAATTTATATTAATGTAATTATCAACATATTTTTACATGATTAATATAAACAATCATTATTTGTAAAAGTACGGTTTCATATTTCGGTTTTCTGGATCCAAACAAGGTCAATCCGATCCGATTCGAAAATCCGAATTTTTCAAAAAATTTCAATCCGATTCGATCCGAATTAAAATTTGAATCCAATCTGAATTAATAATTCGATTTGGATTGGATTGAATTTCGATTTTTATCCAAATAATGGACACCCCAATTGATTATACAGAGTATACTATAATATCTTCGTTAACAATATTAATTGATTATACAGAGTATACTATAATATCTTCGTTTTTTATTTTTTCCAACCTCTTACCCCCGTGTAGTCCGTGTACTATCTTAATGGGCCCAATGGCTTAATTTAAAAGAGAACAAATATTTGGCTTTAAAGCAAAGTCTTTGATGATCACTATAAGTATTCAAGTAACCGAGTGAGCTGTAACTTATAAGTATTTTCAGGCATTTTAGCCTTTAAATTATGGAGGAGTTGTAACTTATGAATTTTCATTTTTTAAAAAAATAAAAAATCGTTAATCAAGTTACTCTTCATAGAAGCTAAGGTAAATATAGCATGTAATTATGGATGTAATTATATATAAAGTACTCGTATTTAATAAATTGATCTTTTGACACACATTTTCAATAAATGAATTATATAAGATAAACAGACAAATTAATCAAAAACAATTATATATTGATGACCCAACTCTTTCCTCCTACTGGTGTTGAAGTTATTATAATCAACTATTACATGCTTTAAATTAGTGTTTAAATTAAATTAAACACTCACTAAGTATATTACTTCGTACTAACTAAATTAGTTGACATTGGTAATGCACCCATTGTACTTAAATATGAACATGAGTACAAATATTTCACTACCATTTCAGCAACCCTGGACTTGGTTTTTTTTATGCAACAAATAACTTCACAATACGTTGTACAAAACAAGCTGTCATTGTTGTAACTTTAATTTGGAAGGAAAAGGTACGTCTAGCTAACGCACCAACTACTTGAAAAAATATCATCACTTCTTTGATAACGTTTTTTAAGCCAAGCCTCTTCATTCGATTGAGGAGAATCAAGAATGACGTACACTAGGCTAGATCCAAGGGCAACAATCACCCGCAAATGTAACTTCAAACGAGAATCTAAGGAAGGATATACCTAAAGAAATATTGAAAATAAAATATTTATTGTATAAGCTATTATGATACTAAAAATCTAAAATAGTGTAATGATAAGCTATTGATAGTAAAATTTAATTTTTAGATACAAGTGCTTATTCATTTCATCTTATTTTCAGTTATTTTTATGTCAATAAGTTTATATAAATTCAGATAATAAGAATTTATAAAGTCAAAATACTTGAGCTTGATAAGCTTATGCATGTCTTCTATGATATATTTGAATGAATGGAATTTATTGATCTCATATAACTTTCACCTAAGCCTATACCGTAGAAAAAACTCCCCTCCTCTCCTCTCTTCTAGAGTTTTTTAAATTTTTGGCCGTTTAAACCGGAAATAGTCTAATTCCTTTCCCTTTTACCTTACTTTTCTTTAGATTTGCAATTTAAGTTTCGATAAATATACACACGTAGTGTAGATGTTCGTCCCGTCTCCCTATGGAGTGGTTGTTTGTTAGTTTAGTAGTTTGTTTTTGTTTAGAGTTTGTTTGTGTGTTAGAGTTTATCAAAAAGGTATTCATATTTTGTCATATTTTCTGTTCATTGTAAAGATTTGTTCGGTTTCGCAACGGTGGTCAAATTTTCAAATATGTTCAAGGAAATCAAATGAAAATCATCCTTACGGTTACAACAAATAGTTAGACCAACTCTACGAATGAAAAGACTGTATATTCTGACGATGTGTGCGAGAGATATAACACGGTGCAAGATGTATTCAATGATCGTAGCTTTGATAAAGGAAACCCTTCTTGGATTCAATTTTATGTATTTTAATTTAAATTTTATTTATAGATGCCGTATGACTTTTTATTAATGAATTGATTTGGTTAAAAAGAAATACTCCGTATATATAACTTTCACTTACAAAACTCTATTGAAATGATACAATATCCAACATAGACATATCTGTAAAAGTGCTAGAAATCTAGAATCTAATAAGTTGGTCTATGCATGTCACTATGTGGATTGACAAACAAAAGACAAGCCAAAGAACAATTATTCCTCCTTGATATGGAGCTATGAATGTCAACATGCACAAGACATGGCAGGTCAAATTTTAATTAAAATGTTAAAACTTGATACACAAAGCCAACATTGTTATCAAGTCCAGCAAAATTCATGATACAATAATGTGAAAAGCTACTTTAGAAAGCCAGCATTATTATTAAGGCTAGCCTAATTACCAATGCTAATGTCTCCATCCCCTTAACACAGCTATTAAATATATTCAATGAAGATATTTGAGAGCTCAAAGTAAGACCTCTTGCTTGGAATGTTCGGATAAGTTTAGATAAGATAAGGGCTAATTATTAAGATTAGATAACATATGTTCGGGAAAGCAAAGGTAGTCTTTGCATGTTTGCACTAATGCTGCCTTGTTGATTTCCATTATCTAATCCACATTTACTTTCTCTCAATGCTACTGTAAGTCTGTAACAATAATGTAGTTTAGAGAGGTTTGTAAGCTTCTTATTTTTTTAAAAAAAAAGATAAAAACTATGTACATAGTGTGTATTTTTCTGACATTTTCTCCTATACACACCCTAGCATATATTGAACTTTGGACTTGATGTTCATATTAATTATCTGCTGATGAGAAAATGTGGAAAGACCAGATTTTCAATGATATGCGAAAATTTCTGTATTTTTACTCCCCATTAAGATCCATGCACACTTCTGTTTTAATGCTATGAAGTAAGAATCAGTATTCATTCCTATTGTAAGAGGATCTTGATCAGGGATTATAAATTGTAATGTTTGATGAGCTAAAATAATTGATGCTGCTACATCTAGTCTCGTATTTGCATCAGTATCAAAAGTTTGAATGGTTTGCGTTAGAATTTGCTTATTAGAGTAGGAGGCTCATCTTTGCATTAGCTCGGTTCTTGCACTCCCACCCCCAAGACTTTGACTAGGCTAATTGGCATCCTCGCACATTTGCATTATAAAAAAAGAATGATAGATAACCTGGTGCAGTCCTTCCCCACCCCAAAGACTTTGATTGACTAGGCTAATTGGCATCCAGATTTCAGCCTATGTACCTACCTTGCACACAACTCAGCTAGCAGGTAGTTGTATAACTTGTATGCTCTTTTTATGTGTAATATACTTCTGTACACAATTGTTTCTGTACTCGTGTTAGTTTAAGAGGCTTTAGAAAGTGGGAACTAACATCATGTTTAATCTAATCTTATGGCAAACATGCTAGAAGTCCAGGAGCAAAATAACTTATTCTGCTTAGATGATGCTGTAATTGAGAAACTTCTCATTTGCTTCACTAGGAAGATCTTGAAGTAATGCTGATGTACTGTTAAACTGTTTTGTAAAAAAAACTTACAATTCGATCTTAGCACGCATGCATGTCAATCTATATTATTAGAAGTGATGTTTTTATCAATGTCATATTTCTTTCGATCTTAGCTATGGAATATATTTGTGCATTTCAGAATGAACGGACTTTGATCAATGTTTAGGTAAGGGCATGGTAAAATATACCATCCCAATGTGTATAGGGGAACATATTTTGAATTAGGCTAACGACTCTAACCTTGTGTAGTAGAATGGTTTCACCTAGTCTAATGTAGATTTTATTTCATTTGTCAACTTATTAGTGACTAGGGTAACTGAGTATACATATGTAAGAATGTAATCGCGTATCCTTGTGACCTTGTTATGTAACAAGAGCGTATTGAATACTAATGACAACATGTCGAGCTAACAAGCTGGGCAAAAAATCATGTCATATAGTTTCAGAATAGAAAAAAAAAAAAAACAGAACAGAACTAACCAAAGTTTCCATCAATTATATAGCAATGGAAATTAAACAATGCAGTAGTCATAATATAACTATGTCTTATAGTTTTAGTTACATCAACAAGTTATTTGTTAACAGGATACTTAACAGCATTAAGCTGAAGTTTGCGAAGAGCAACTTGACCAAGATCAATGTCACAGCTGTCAGAGAGTTGAATCAAATACAGAAGAACATCAGAGAGTTCTTCACCAAGATGAACTTTCTCTTCTTCTTTCCAGTTTGGCAGACCTCTTTCTACCTCTCCTTTCCATTGGAATATCTCCGATAGCTCTCCCATTTCTCCCACCTGCATTTTTTTTTTCACTACGTTAATCTTTATTCACCACTACATGGCGTATATGCATGAAAAACAAGATATTGGTTGACCCTGTCTAAATTTAACTGTTACATTTTCCTAACCATTCACCAATAACAATATGACAGGATCGATATTTAAATATTTGTGTTTTTTTTTTTTTTTTAATCATCCTTCTGCTAGCTAATTAAGGATTTATTAAGAAATCTAACCATAGAGCAATGTTACTCATATTTATTAAGAAATCTGTTCATGAAAACAAGTATATACCATTATAACCCATCATAAATTGTAGAACAAACACAAACTACTAAAATGTTTATCATACACTTTCTCATGATACAACTAATAGGTCGAAATTTTATATCGGTATCATGTTCAAAAGTATGAGTAGTAACCTTAAATGTACAATATTTCCTACTTAGTCTACAACTACAAAACAACAAAGAAATTGTAGTCTCGACTACATCATTTGTAATCCTGACCAATTACATCACATAATCGAACCAAAACAAGATCCAGAGGTAAAAATAACAAATTAAAGGGAAGAAAAGAAAAAACTAGAGAAAAAGATAGTTGATACAAAAATACCAGAGCCAAAAGCAGGTTCCTAGGAGTATGATAAGGTTCCCAGCCTCTTTCCTTAGCAAAATCTCTCATCTTTTGCCTCAAAAGGTCTAGACTTACGCTTTCTTTCCCTGAAACTCCTGTCATTTCTCTCTCTCTCTCTCTCTAAAAAAACAGAGGAGGAAGATATGAAAGAGAAAATCAACTCAAGAAATATCACTCTATTCTATACTTAAATAAACATAAATAATTATATAAATATGAGGGAGGTAATAAATCTCAAAAGAAGGAAGATTTTGGAAATTTGATGATATTTGTTGATATCGAAAGGTATCTGTTTGATTGTTTCCTTTCTTTCTCTAATCTCTATGCTTATGCTCCTAATCTGGAGATTTGCTTCTATGATGGTGTCCCTTTATTATTGATAGCATAATCTTCATTTTAGGCTATAATATTGTTAATAATAATGATAATTATAAATTAATTGATATGATATGATATAATATAATATAATAGTATATCTAATTCCACCTAGCTACAAGGCTACCACTCATATCTAGCTGATCATGGGATTCATGGACCAAAATATATGATATTTTTTTATCAAGGTGTACCTATTACTTGATGTATAGGTTTATGCCTTTATGGTTTTACTTGTTCAATACGAAGTACTACATTAGATTCACAAAATGCTAACCTTAGTAATGTAACATATTTGAGATTACCTTGACAGTGCTCTCGCAACATATTTGGATTAGGGTAGCCTTGTCGAGAATAATGATTTCACATCCCGACTTGGTGATTATGGTGTGTATACGTGGTCAAAGTTGAAGTACTCCGTAGAATTTAATTAGATATCCCCAAGTAAACAAAAATAAAATAAGTAATCGCATATCCACCCTGTCATGTAACGAGAGTGTGTTAGCCACGGCTAGGCAAAGATACAATTATGTCTAACAATAAGGTTACATGCATCAAGACCATCAACTAAGTTATTTGTTAACAGGATACTTAACAGCATTAAGTTGAAGTTTGCGAAGAGCAACTTGACCAAGATCAATGCCACAACTGTCAGATAGTTGAATCAAATAGAGAAGAACATCAGAGAGTTCTTCACCAAGATGAACTTTCTCTTCTTCTTTCCAGTTTGGCAAACCTCTTTCCACCTCCCCTTTCCATTGGAATATCTCCGATAGCTCTCCCATTTCTCCCACCTGCATTTTTTTCGTCGTTATTTTTTTTTACCATAGTGTACATAAAAATACAATCTTGATCGACTCTATTCAAGTTTAGTTATCACATATTTCTTAATCATTAAAAATACAATAGTACGGAGTAGTGTTATTTTTATTATCTTTTCGTTACTTAATTAAGAATATATTAAGACATCTAATCATAGAATAAAATTGCTTGTATTATAGAATCAATGACAGGTATTTTTGGATATGTAAAAATAGTATACATGATTGATTGTATTATAAATTTATTACTCGCTTAAAAGTAAAAATTATTTACCTAAAAACAACTGTTTAGTTAACAAAAAAAATGGAAAATGAGAGTCATGACACTACATAGTAGTATAGTACATAGCAATATAGCATCACGTTTTTACATTGGACAGTGAAGTTTGACTGGAACACAACATTTGATGCACTTAAGGAATAGTGGAGTAGTGTCATAGTGTGATTAGTTAGCCTAATTGAATGAAACGCACTATAAACACATGACAAACCACTAGACAAAACACCTACAGATCTACTGGATTTTAATCGAGACCGATATACTTTTTAAAAAGCGATAAAGCAATGGATAAAAGTCATAAAACAATTTACATACAGTACATAAAATTGCCTTCATAAAATGTGAGAATGTTCTCTTAAAATCAAACAAATTCTTATATGTGGCTGGCGATATCGAGCAACTATGGGATTACTTAGTCAATGTTACAGAGGTTACCTTGTTATTATTTTAGGGGTTACTCGATCGGCCAATATTATTATATTATAGGTGTTACTCGATTAATGTTGTACGGAGTAGGTGTTACTCAGTCAGTTTTAAAATCAATTTTGTTATAATATTCCAAGTAACAATCAATTATAATTAACAAGACTTGATTAAGGAATGAGGATATATGATAGTACACTAGCTTCCAAATTTCCAACATTCATGGAAACAACTATACAGCCCATCAAGAATTTTGGAACATGTATAAACTATTACCAAGTTCAAACACTTTCACATAATTACATCTTGAGGTTCATAGTTTTTGGTAATTAGAGAGCCGCAATTCACAAGACCCCAGAATTTCCTGAAATCGGGAGGAAAACTCTAACCACATGAGCTATCCCTCACTCTCTCTTGAGAGTACAACACTACAACCAAGAGATCTAAATTTATTACTGCATTATATCCGGTAATATTTAGAGTTATTATGTAGCAATTAGAATGCACAGTACGTCGGAACTTATTATACTACTGCAGTACAACAACAACAACAAAATTTTAGTCGAGTTGTCGACCATGTCATTTGTAAATGATAAAGTATAAAACATAAATCGATGGTTGAGGCCCAAGATTATGTTTTATACTCTATCGATACCATGTTAATGGATCATTTCAACCAAAAACTTAAACTAATGGTTGAGGCCTAAGATTATGTTTTATACTCTATCAATAAACCAAACCGATCACATCACATAATTACAACAAATTAAGAAAATAAAAAAATAAAAAAAAAGAGAAAATGATAGTTGATATAAAAATACCAGAGCCAAAAGCAGGTTCCTAGGAGTATGATAAGGTTCCCAGCTTCTTTCCTTAGCAAAATCTCTCATCTTTTGCCTCAAAAGGTCTAAACTTACGCTTTCTTCCTTTGAAACTCCTGTCATTTTTCTGTCTCTCTCAAATATAACTACAAATAAAACAACGAAGAAGAAGAATAACTCAAGAAATAACAATCTTTTTTATACTTGATATTGAAACCTAATTTGTTTCCTCTCTTTTATTTTTATTTTAGAAATAATTTGTTTACTCTGTTTCTCTAATCTCTATGCTTTTGTTCCTAAATATGGGGATTTCATTTTATGAATGTGTCCCAGTATTATTGGCTGGTGGAATTAGACATGGTCATGTGGTGGGTCACGTGACCCACCGTTATTAAAATAAAAGAAAAATAGTTGTAACTTCATTTTCACAACAAGCTGGCGGGCCCTTCCCTTTCACTCTATTCCCCACATTTTTTTCTTTATCACGTGTTGTGTTTTTTAATTTTTAAACTTCTATTTATCAGGATAATTTTGTAAATAAATCAACAAAAAATTCTCTCTATTAAAGTATTTTTTCTGTCCATGCATACTAATTTAAAAATTTAACTAATAAAATCTTTAATTACCAATAAATAAAAATTATTATATAGTAATTGAATATTAACATTTGAAGTGCTATTTATTAAAACGATTCAAACAAGACCTATAAGAATATAATCTTTTCTTATGTATAAATCACTTACATTTGACAAAGTAGGTTAGATAAATATTGCAAAAGATTAAAATGTTTCACTTAAAAAAATGAAAGAAGTACGAGTATCACATTTTTGTAATTCAATTAAATCAATAATTGTTGAATCTGCATATTATGAATATTTGTTAACTCGTATTTATTTACAAAATTGTCACGTTAAAAATAGAAGAGGAATCAATTTAAGAAAATATTTGATAGGGATTGTCTCAATGTATAGTTTTCAAATTTTAAAATTTTAAAATTTATATTTAGTGATAATTAAATTTACTATTGATCAAAACTCTGTATTAGTATACAACATTTATTTTGAAGTGTTGAGTACAAAGTTACAAACATGTCCATGTTCAAAAACATAATAAAGGAATTTATAATATTCTCCTTTACGGAAAAAAAAATATAAAATAAAAAATAAAAAAATTTGTCCATGTTCAAATGTTTCCGTTGAAAGTAGGGATGGCAATTCTAATATCCGAAAAGCCGATCCATCTGATATAAATAAATGGACGAAAATCTGCATTAAATGGATGAAGGGCAGGTGACAGATAAAGTGGGTGACGGATCGGGTTGGATTCGGGTGGGGCTCCGTTTCATCCATCACCCGATCCGTCATCTGTTTATCACCCAATCCGCCATCCACCTGATTATATATATAAATTATTATTTTTTTTACCAAAAAATGTTTTTATTTTTATTTTTACCTTATATACCCTACTATTGGTTGGCGAAAAGTGACAAGTTTGTAAAAATTATTAAATTTCATTTAAAAAAAATATATAAAAGCCCCCCTCCCCTTAGGCCTTAATATACTACTGCACTACTGCTCCTATAAGCTATAACTTCATGTTTTTTATTTTTATATTTATTATAGGTATAGTTTGGAATTAAAAGTTAATTAATTATTTATTAATCAAGTTTAAATTGGCTAACAGTTTTTTTTTTAATAAGTAATATATTAGATAGTTAGAGTAAGGATTATAATTATCACCCGCTAAGCATTCGATCTACCCGTTTCACCCGCGGATTACGGATGAATCGGATGTGGGTGATGGGTTTTGCGGGTGACGGGTGGATCGGGTGGATGCGGGTGAAGCTTCATCTGACCCAAATTCGATCCGTTGCCATTCCTAGTTGAAAGACACAAGCATTTCTAGAATTCTAGTAAGGAACCCATAAACTTAAACTCCATACTCCTCCTCCATAGACCATAGGGTAGCTACATCTTTAGGTGTAATGTGTAAAAAGTTTCAAAATTTTGGTTTAGGCTTAATCTAACAACCGACTTCCTTAGGCCAAATTATCCAATATGCAAAAACTGTAGCCCAAACTAGGGGAAACCCAATTATTGAAATTAGCTTTTATTGGGTCCAATTTCTTTTGGGTTCTATTGTCCAGGTAAGAATGGGCCCCTGTCACTGCATGCTAGTTTGACTCATAAAAATTAAAAGGAAAAATTGTCAAAAATAATACAACTTTGAGCGGTCCGCTAAAAATAAGTCAATTTTTTTACTCCGTATTATTTCTAAATAATACAAACTTTGTAAAGTATCCACTTTAAACAAATTATGACGATTAGTGACTTGATTAATAGATACTTGGGACAAGTGTATTTTTTTTATTGGTTTAACAATTTAATTTATTTTTTTAATTTATCTTTTTAATTTTTAAAAGATATAAAATAATATTAATTATTATTATTATTATTATTATTATTATTATTATCTTATTATTATTATAACAAAAACCTACAAAGTCAATTGATTTACAAGAAATTAGTGGGGAGCCGAAATACAATCTGGGCCCCCACCCCTCTAACTATAGCGAACCCGATCCTATTACAGATATGAGCAGCTGCACGAGCACCAATATCCTGAGTTCTAGCAAACGCCTGAATCCGCTTCAGCAACGCAACAACATCCTTCTCTAATTCCCCCAACGAAGAAAAGGAGAAAGGAAGAAAATCATTATCATTATTATTATTATTATTTAAAAAAAAAAACCAACCCCTTCCCTCACACCTGCCACCCCTTTCCCCGACGCCTGGACCATTGGCGCCCCAGCCACTGCCCTCGCGCCGACGACCCCGATCCTCGCATCCCTACCCTCCCTCTCCCCTCCCCGACACAAAACCATTATCCCTCACCACCGGAAACTCCAAATCGTTGTTTCCACCACTCCCCAAACCCTAGTAGCTAGGGTTTTTGATGATGGGGAAGGGTCGGTTGCAGGTTTCGGGGCCACAAGAGGGATGTTTCGTGGTTTTTTTTGTGGGGAGGAAGGGGATTTTGTTGATAGTGGTTTGGAGGAAGGGGAATTGGGTTTCGATGATGGTGGTTCGGAGGGAGGGGGAAGGCGATGGTTCAGGCCAACGCTGGGAAGAGGGAAGGGGGGGAAGGGTGATGCGCGGGGGAGGGTTGGCGCCGACACCGGAGAGTGGGATCTGGGCGCGGCCGGCGCCGGAGGGCAAGGAGAAAGGCTGGTGGCGGTGGTAGAGATGTTTTCTTTTTTTCAAATATTTATTTTTGAAGAAATTTTTTAATTATTAATTAAAGTTGTTATTAAGAGTTAATTACATTATTAAACGAATTTATTAAAAAGGAAAAAAAAAATTAACCGGTCATTCAGATTGTAGGTAAAATTACTTTTTTTAAAGCGAACACCTCCAAAAGTTTGTATTATTTAAAAATAATCAAAAGTTTGACTTATTTTTAGTGAATTGCTTAAAATTTGTATTATTTTTGACAATTTTTCCAAATTAAAACCCTAACTGTCTTAAAGTTTTTTTTAATAGCGAGCAACAAGCTTTCCAAAAATGCATGGGAATGTAAGTTGTAACTTGTAAGTAGAAAAAAGTAGTTGAGTGTAGACTTTGTCAATTGAAATGTCTAATTTTGAATTTTGACTGGTCATATAGCAAATTAGCAATCCCATATCGTATACTGTCATGCCCAGAAAACCATGCTATAAAAACCATTTTATTTATCAACTTGCATTCAATGCTCTGTTGAATTATCAATGTCGTCACTTATTTGTTTAACAATTATTGTGGAATTATCAAAGAGTTTTCCCTATTCTTAGCATTATTAATTTATTATTGTGAATGTTATGGTAATGGGAAATCATTCATAGCAATTATTTGGAATTATCAAAAGGATATATTTTCTTCGTTTCAAAATATAATTCCCATTTTATTTATTTGGGTTAAACTTTGTAAACTTTGACTATAAATTCCCATTAATTTATAGGAGATTATATGTTTATGTGGGATCTTGTTGGATTCGTCGCATTGTATATTTTATTAATATCAAGTTTTTATAATTTTTACTCGTATGAAAATAGAGATATAAACGTTATAAAACATGTCTTAGAGACCATGAAAAGTCAAATGAGAACTATATTTAGGGACGGAGGAAATATAAAAACGATTTTGTTAATTACATGCTATTCCTTTAGATAATAATGCAAACAGCTCTTTTTTTTTTTTTTTTTTTTAATTAAAATAATGCAAACTGTGAAGAAATTTTTTTTCTTAAAACCTTAGCAATCACCAATTATTATTGTCGTAAGACTATGCTTACAAAAAATTTAAGTATCCTGGTTTTTATTATTATCTACCAGAGCAAATTAGCAATTTATAATACTTCGTAGTATGGATGTCTACCTGCTTAGTTTGATCGAGTCTTAAAGTCACGGAAGATTACTCGAGTTATGGGATTTAATATATAACTAACTTTTGTGGCATTCTTTACCACAACAAAAAAATATCAAGCTTATATTCTTGAACAAAGGAAGTAATATTGTAATAAGGATTAAGGACCACAAGCAACATACAGCTTAATCAAATTTTTAATATTTAAATTATATGAATCATATACATATATAACCAACCCTCTTTGATTCAAACAGAGCTACTTAGGACTTAGGTTAGTGTAATCATTGAATCCTCAATTAATTAATTAACCCCAAAACTCTCCAGTAGAGGAAGGAAAGGAAAAAGGAAAAGCAAAAAGTCATATTAATATTAAGGTAGTTATGTTTTTTATCATATTAAAAAGTAAATATAGAATTAAAAATTGATAAGTTGTCACTCAAACAACTCATAATTTGGCTTTTGCCATCTATTTGCCAGTTTGATACATAATAATTATTTTATAATTTTATTCTAATCAATGCTGGCACAGCATCTATCCATCTACTATCTATGACTCACATCACATTGCACATCTTATGAGCTGTGACTCTCCTTCTCCCTCACTTTATCCTTCTCCTTACTCCTTTTATTTCTCTTATATTCAATCTTATACTTTCTATTCCTAGTCAATCACATTCAACATTTATCATCATAAAAGTGTCCTAAACAATCTCAAGTTGTATATCCTAATTAAGTCGAGTCGAGTCTAGTACACGGACCTTTGATAGATAAATATGATAGCGGATCCAATTGGGATCCCGGCCTGTTTCTCATCCGGGGCACGGTCCACGGATGAGTTAGAAAACACGGCCGTGACACGGGCGGGTCAAAGTGTGATCATGTCAATGTATAGGACCAAGTTAGGCAACCATAGCCGTGTGATCACCATTACATGGTGTAGGAATCTCCTCCTCCTACACGGGTTATCGGTTACGATATCGAGCCCTTACGACGAAGGGAGATCGTCATCGTCGTCGTTGTCGTCGGATGGTGATGGGCACTACACTTGTAAGGTGGAGCTGAAGCCATGGTACTTTTGGAGGAAACATGGGTCAAAAAGTTTTGCAATAGATGATGGTAAAAAAGTGGATGTTTTCTGGGATTTGAAATCTGCTAAGTTTAACAACGGTGAGACAGAGCCAAGTTCAGAGTATTTTGTTGCTCTTGTTTATGAAAACGAAATCGTTTTGTTAGTTGGTGATTTGAAAAATGAAGCATACAAGAAAACTGGGTGTAGGCCTTGTATTATTGAGCCTATTTTAGTCACAAAAAAGGAACATATTTTTGGTAAAAAGAAATTTTTAACTAAGGCTAAGTTTCATGAAAAGGGTAGATTTCATGATATTGTTATAGAATGTAAGAATAATAAAGTTGAAATGGATTTGGAAATGGAGGTAAAAGTAGATGGAAAAGTGGTAATTGAAGTGAAGCATTTGCAATGGAAGTTTAGAGGAAATGGAAGCATACATTTGAATAGGTTAAGGGTAGAAGTGTATTGGGATGTACATGATTGGTTATTTAGTCCTGGATTAAGGCATGCTTTGTTTATCTTTAAGCCTATTATTCCGTTATCGTCGTCGAAGAGTTTATCATCCACGTCTCCAATGTCGTTGTCATCGTCATTGTCATCATCTCTATCTTTATCGTCCACCCCATTGTCATCCTTACTTTTCGGGAGCTCTGGGTCATTGAGTGATGGGTTAAATGGAAACGGGTCATCCGAGTTTTGTTTATTCCTATATGCTTGGAAGGTTGAATGATTGGAACCATATAGCCTTAAGTAGTTAAGGCTTATTTCCAATATACTAAGAAATTGGAACGCGCGAGCCTCAAATATTAATTACACTCAAGAGCGAGCATAGGCTCCTAACTCTCAAGTCGTTAGGAGTCCATAAAACATCACATTACATCACATGCTCCCGAGTGTACCTAATATTTATTAATCTCAATGCAATTAAACCGGGTGTATTATTACTCCCTCTGTTTCAGATTAAATTGACGAATATTCAAGAGGGTGGTGCAGTGAGAGTAAGAAATGGATGGGAAGCACATGGGAGGAGATTAAGGAGAGAGGAGTTCAACTTTCAAGACAGAGAAAGAGGAGCTGGAAAATGAGATCTCACAGCTGGGTGGGTAATCTTCAATTGGGCAAATTCAGACAGGACAGATTGGATTTGGTTACAACATGGGTCAATTATTCTTCTTCATATCTAAAAAGCATCTAATCACTTGTATTTTTTGTCTGTTTTTTCTCATTTAGTCTCTGCCCTTCATTGGGAATATTTCAGCTCAATTATTTCTTATTTGGTGATACTAATACAATACAATAAATCAATAATACATACACATTAACGATATTTGTAATTTTTAACGAACGGGGTTTTGAATATGGTGGTTGTAATTTATTTTATGCCATTTATGGTGACCTTTAATACTCATTCAATCATTCTTGAGGAATCAGGATAGTTTATACTCCGTATGTATTATGTGTTTGTACATATGATATTATTCTTAAAAATATCATACTTTGATAAACTATGATCATGTTAGGTGAATTGAATTCCAGTTATTTTTTAATTGATTTTTGCCTTATTGTTTATTAACATTGTCAAACAAATATATACTAAAGTTGTCTGTTTGGCTTTTCGAATGGATGAAAAGCTCTCTTTTCAGCTAAAAACGAGAAAATATATTGCAACAAAGTTTTCTCAGAGATTTTAGCTATTTTGTCCCTAAGTTGGTAATCTTGTATGGATTATCTAGCATTTATTAATCAATAATCAACTTTATTAAACATCTTTATTATAAATATACACTACAAGATCAAACTAATTTTCATTTAGGTAAATTACGTAGTACTCGTATAACTTAACATCTTTCAAAATTGTTATCTACCCTAGTTTTCGACATGTCCCGAAAAAAGAAAAAAAAAAATAGCCAAGTAAAGCTGCAACTATACCAAAATTTGATCGTTGAACAAGGCCTTTGGCCCTGTACTTTCAAATCCAAACTTGCCACTTTATTTATTCCTAAGTTAAGAAGTAGTTGAACCAAGAAAAAAAAAATCATAATATAATGTGTTAAGTACTCGTATTCATAGTCCTATCTAACTATAAGAGAAGGCGTTTTTAGTTGTATTAAGTTACAGAGTATATTTCTAAATGTTCATATGATTTACATCTGCCTTTTCAATTAATTCGAACGTTTATATTGTTCTAGTCTTTATTTTAGAGAACGATATAAAAATGACCATTAAAATAAGTTGATAGCTTGGTAGATCGTTATGTGTTAACTTTCAAGATTCATGGTCTTGTAAGATACATAAATCAACTCTTAAGGAGTTTGGTATTCACCTAAAATATTTAAAATACCTTTACAAATGTACTCCTTTAAATTTCAATATTTTTAATATTAAAACTTTACGAGTTCTTATACATATTTTAAAATGTAAAGCATGCATCACGTGCATTTAGACCTTAAATATGATTTCGCCTCTAGATATGAGAAGATTATATCATACCAAATATACCAAGTTCTCAATCTAGTGAAGCCCAAGTGGTTATTAAGACCTATGTGCAGTTTCTTTTTACATTCACTAATCCTTCCATCCGAAATAAACAAGCAATACGGAATACTCACAAGTCACAAGTACTCTATCAAAATTAAACCTTTAACCTTTGGTTATCCTCGAACCTTGGCTTGGACTCATAGAGCACTAGAGATAGCGGATCTCTGAGACGCGGCATAGAGCCAAAAAGAAAGATTAATTGGGCATTTGGGCCGCTGGGGATCAGATAATACAGCCTGGAAATTCTTTCAAGCTACTGTAAGAGTGATGGTACTACAATCATTGGAAACTTGTTATCTTCACCGTATTTACTACTCCCTCCAATCCTAAATTCTCTCCAACATATAACATAATGGGGTTGTTTGGCAATCGTCGGTTGACTGTTGGCTTATTTGTTTGGCTTGTTTGACTAGCTGAAAATATTAGCTGTATGAATTGGTTTTTTAAGTTAGTTGTTTAAGTCAGTTGTTTATAAAAGTGTTTAGTAAAATTATTTATGGTAGTTAGTTGTTTGTTTATTAGTGATAAAGTGGGCCAACAAGCCAAAAGCCAATAGAAAAAACTACTCCTATTAGCTTTTGGCTTTTGGCGGAAAAGCCAACTACCAAACATATTTTTTGGCTGTTTGACCAAACTAGAAAGCCAAAAACCAAAAGTTAGGTAAAAAGCCAATTGCCAAACACCCCCAAAACATGATTAAGTGAGGTCTACTATGATTCCTTTATGGGTACTATTAAACTATTACGAATAATGTTTATTGTCATAATATGTAATTAGAGCTATTAACATGTGCATTGGCAAACATGATAAAGGAAAATGAGAAGATATTAAAGGATTGGAGAGAGTATTACTTTGTATATGTTAAGGAGTAGTTTTGAGTTTGACAAGCTGCCAATGGGATGGGCATTCAGTTTGTTCTAATAGTATATTTCCTCATCACTTTAAAACATTACTTCTAATCATCAATGTTTACAGGTAACTGAAGAATAATGGTAATGGATAATTTAATTAAATAGGTTGTTGGCCTGGAATGCTATGAATCTAACGCTTCGAGCGACCCATTATAGACCTAGCTAACATATAATTAGTGAAATACGTCAAATTCGCTTATCTGTAATTTAATTTCTTGCAATCATATTACGTAATAACATAAGTGATTAAATAACTTTTTAATTTGTGATTTGTGACGTTAGAATTCTGCCTCTACTTGAGAAACATACATACAAAATTATTTACTACGTAAATCGATTTGAAGTAAGGAAAAATTATTAATTTGCAGCTCTTAAAATGTGCTTGTGTCATGTGTGTTTGTGATGCTTAAAAATTGCCGATTGTGATTTTCAAACTAGCTTTATGGCCCGTGCGATACACAAACTATTTATAGTACAATGATGTGTTTTTATTTGCCATATATGCTCTATTAATAGTAAAATAATGTGCTTTATTTGTCGTATGCTATTCTTGCTTAACAAATAAAGAGTTCGGAAGGGAGAAAGGGTGAGTGTATTGATGGTTTTCGTAAAGGACTTATGTTGTATATCATAAAGACGACTATGAAAGAAATAGTGTTGAATACGGAATACATGCAAATATGCAATGAATTAGCTTTAAGATTAATATTTTTAATACGAAGCATAAATGTTTTTTTAAAAAAAATTGAAGAGCAGCGTGACATGTAGTAGTAGTACTATTGATTTGAGTTTATTATAGTACTAAGTATAGATATAGAAGTATAGATTAGGTATAGATCAATTGTGCTTAAAATGTGCCTATGGCCCCTATGGTGGACTTAATCCAATATGAATCCTTACAATTTCAAAATTTCAATATATGCTCATATCCTTAAATTATACGGTCATATAGTTTACCATTGGAAACTATGAGTATACATATTAGGAGTCAATTTTATGGAGAAATCTTCAAAAGGCTAATCCTTTATTTATTTATTTTTTTTTATAGAAAAGGGAATATATTAAAACTTAATCAACACCAAAGAGTTCGAGAGATGCTGTCATAGCAACTCCAACAACCAAGCCAAAAACAAAGCTTAAACAAAGCCATAAAACAGATCCAAACCAAAATACATAGAAGAGACAAACTAAGATCAAGTTTTTCCTCCACCAAACGAGAAAACTAGTTGCTGCTGTCCAGAATATCATTCTCATAAGCAACCCTTGCACAATGAGGAGTTGTGTCATGCCCCACAATATCCCCGTCCAAACGCAAAGCCATTCTTGCTAATTGGTGAGCAACTTCATTAGCCTCTCCATGAACATAGCTGAATTCGAACTTGCAAGCCCCCTTGAGCAGCTCTCCAATGTCCCTTAGGATGGCAGCGAGTTTATGAGTTCCGCATTTCCCCAAGTCTTCCAAAGTGCTTTTCAGGGATTGAGCATCTGTTTCGACCGTCACCTTCTTGTAATGAGCATTGATTTCCAAAATCATACCTCCTTTGATTGCTAAGAGTTCGGCTTTTGAGAGATTTCTAGCTTTAATCTTCCACGAGCTTCCTCCCAGCCAATTGCCATCACTTGCTCTCATACAGCTCCTGCTCCTGCAATTTCATTACTCTTTGTAGAATTGGAAAAGGGAAGATTCTTCTCATTCATTCAAATCATATATATTGTACAAAAGCTTCCCAAAATACAAGAGATATGATCACAAGATATTCAATATATTATCTTGTGTCAATCAAAGCCTATAAACAAGGAAACTATAATATATGATAATTATGAATAATATTCTCCTAATATTAGCTAGATGGACTGAAGATGTTAGGTTTTCAGCAATTCTACACAATAGGAATTACTTAAAATTGGTGGAACAAAACTTATGTAGTGTATAATTCAATCAAATTATACAATAATCAATACTAGTTAAAGTATTACAATCCAAGCACCAAAATATCAAAGTAATCAGAAAATTACAAGGAAAACTCTAATGTGAAAGATACTAAACTTGCCTCAACTCCAAGCCAATGAAATCACCAAGAACATGAGAATACAATGGACCACGTGAGTCTTTAATACCGGATACTTGTCTAAGGCGTGTAAACACTTTCCTAAAGTGATTATTTCCCCCACCACGGTGTTTGGGTTGAAACCGGAAAATCACTTTGAGATACAATAGACAACACTACAATCTTTGCACTAAGATTTGTAGTAAGATGATCAAATTCTCAAGGAATAACTTAATTGATAGAGTTTTCTATAAGAGATTGCAAGTTTCTTAGAGAAAAGTGTGAAAAAAAGTGAAAACTTGGAGATGATAATCAGAGAGCAAAAGCCAGAACCAGCATCATTCTTTTAATTTCGCAATTAAAAGAATAAACGAAACCGCAACTGCCAGGTGGTGCGGGCGCGCCCCAAGGAGAAGCGGGCACTCCTCACGAAAACTGCGAAATTTCTAAAGGAAGGTAGTGAGAGGCGCGATTTAGGCGCGACCAACAGCGCGGGTGCGCCATCTCACCCTTCCAATTTTGCCAAATTCCAGAGAGGTGCGCGGTTTAGGCGCGCTCTCTGCGCGACCGTGCCTTACTTGCGCGGGCGCTCCTTCATGGTTGCGAGCGCGCAACCATCAACACTCTAAATACCTAACAGAAGATGCCCAGCTTGTGAAGAAGGAGATCAAACTGAGATTTGCCTAATGCTTTGGTAAAGATATCGGCCAATTGGGCATGTGTAGGAACATAGGAGGGAGCAATGAGACCATCTAAGATAGCATCTCGAACGAAGTAACAGTCAACCTCAATATGCTTTGTTCGTTTGTGGAAAACCGGGTTCTTTGCAATGTGCAAAGTTGACTAACTATCACAGAATAGCTTAATAGCTTTGGGATGATGAACACCTAAGCTCAAAAGAAGACCTTTCAACCACTTTAATTCACAAGTGATAGTGGCCATGGAGCGATACTTTGCTTCTGCAAAACTTTTTGAGACTGTGTTCTGCTTTTTGGTTTTCCATGAAATAGGAGAATGACTTAGAAATACCAGCCATCCTGTTAAAGATCTGCATGTCAAGGGACACGCGGCTCAGTCTGAATCACACCTTGCAGTGTTAATTCACTGTCAGATCATAACAAAATACCTTGACTAGAAGTACCTTTCAAATATCTAACAACTCGTAGAGCTGCTTTCCAATGCTCTAATCTTGGTTCTTGCATAAACCGAGACAAAATATGAACTGAATAGGCCAAACCTGGTCGTGTGACAGCTAAATATATCAACCTACCAACAAGTTTCGATATACTTCGGGATCAGAAAGAACATCACCACTAGCTAAACCAATCTTGTGGTTTTGCTCAATAGGGAAACCGATCAGCTTGGCTCCTAACATACCGGCTTCAGAAATGACATCATGAGTATACTTCCTTTGACAAAGGAACAAACCAGATGAACTACGAGCTACCTTGATGCCCAAAAAATATTTCAGAGAACCAAGATCCTTCATGTGAAAACAATCACTAAGATATGCTTTGAATGCCCTTAAAGCAACGGAATTATTCCCAGAAATAATGAGATCATCAACATAAACTAGCACATTTATTTGAACGAAACCACTAGTATATGTAAATAAAGAGTAATCAGAGTAGGATTGTAAAAAAACCGTAATCCTTCAAGGCGGATACCAATTTAGCAAACTAACATCGGGGTGCTTGTTTAAGACCGTAAAGAGATTTACGAAGCCGACTTACCTTATTAGGATAAGAAGACTCAAATCCAGGGGGAAGTTTCATGTACACTTCCTCATCAAGATTTCCATGTAAAAATGCATTGTGTACATCCATCTGATGCAACTCCCAATTTTTAGAAGCTGCTATTGCAAGAAAGGCTCGAATTATGACCATTTTAGCCACATGCACAAAAGTTTCCGTATAATCAATCCCCTCCTGCTGATGATTGCCAAACACAGCCAATCTATATTTCAATTGTTCAATGGTACCATCAGAATTATATTTAATTTGATATACCCACTGGCTCCCAAGTGCACGCTTTCCGGGAGGAAGATCTTCCATAGTCCAAGTGCCATTATCTTCTAAAGCCTCAATTTCCTTTTCATGGACTCTCTCCATCTCGCATCTTTCATGGCCTCCTTAAAAGACCAAGGTTCCTTACTAGAAGTTATAGCTGCAAAAAAATTTCGGTAATTCGTAGAAAAATTGTTACAATTTATAGTGTGCTATAGGGTAAGGAGTACCTGAGGAATGCTGTAGAGACGATATGTTAGTAGATGGAGATGGATCGTTTGTGAGAATGGAATGCGTCACATAGTCATGTAATAAAACTGACTAAACTTATTCTCGCATGCCCCAGCCTAGAAGATGATTTTCGGGCTGCACATCACATGTATCGACTATGGATTGCTACATTGCAGCAGAGTCCGCACCCCCCTTGCGGTCAGATAGCAATTGTCGCGGGCTGCTTGTGGTCTGCTCTGCCTGGTCGTCCACTGGGAGCTGGGTTTGCTGTGGACTGATTAGAGGGGAGCTGTTAAGAGGCCTGCTTATGCCCATTAGGCGCTGGAATGGCAGCAGGATGGACTACATCACCTAATCCCACACTCCTTTCAACAACTCCCTCATCCTCAATGACTTCATTACGCATAATTTCTGCTTGGTGTGGGTCATTATACTCAACATTATAGTCATCAAAATCAAGGTCCACCTCTACATTCATTGGCACAATATTCGCAGGAATTATATTCGAAGAGTCCGGATCAAGAAATGGAAACATATCCTCAAAAAACTTCACATCACGAGAGACAAAAAATTCTTTTGAATCAAGATCAAATAAATTCCACCCCTTTTTGTCAAAAGGATATACCAAGAAAATACATTTAAGACTTCTACTTGCAAATTTATCTCCTTTTAATTTTTGGTTATGAGCAATACAAAGGCATCTAAAAGTACGAATGGCATTATAAAAAGGAGGTGTGCCGAAAAAAATTTCATAAGGAGTTTTATTTTGCAACAAAGGAGAGGGGGTTCGATTTATTAAATGAACAGCAGCAAGTACACTTTTCCCCAAAAAATAAATCGGTAAATTTGCCTGAAATCTCAATGCTCTCCCCCCATTTAAAATGTGTTTGTGTTTCCTCTCAACCCGACCATTCTGTTGTGGAGTCCCAACACAAGAGGTTTAGAACAATATGCCAGTTGTAGAAAAATAATCACGCAAACAATTGAACTCAGTGCCATTGTCACTTTGAACTACTTTAATTGTTTGAGAAAACTGTCTATCAACCATTGCAACAAAAGACATAAACATACGAAACACCTCGGTTTATCAACAAGCAAATATATCCAAACGCCTCGAGAAAAATCATCCACAATTGTAAAAAAATAACGAGCACCACATGAGGAAACATGTCTATAAGAGCCCCACAAATCACAATGTATTTTTTATTTCAAAAATTCTTGATGCCTTATTCTCACTTAAAGGAAACTTGTCTCTAGGGTGTTTAGCACGAAAACAATTTCACAAGCGTTATTCAAATGACCCTTACAATTACTAACCGGAGGAAGTAATTTCACAACTCTTTCGGACAGATGACCCATTCTCTTGTGCCACAACTCCATAGTAGAAGAATATGCGACCACTGAAACATGTTGCACCGACTCTGTTCCATTGAAGTAGAACAATCCATCTCATCTAACACTCGTTCCAATCAGCTCCCTCGATTGGTCTTGTATAATACACATAGAGGAATTAAATTGGACATTGCAATGCATTTCATCAATTAATTGTGATACCGAAATTGGTGCTCTTCATTAACCGCTGAAATCTTGTGCTCAAAGAGGTTCTGGTACCTTATTCTTGGAGCTAGGCTAAAACTCGTCCACGTTTCCTATCCGAACGATCATCTCTCGTCGTCCTTCCGGCTTGCTATCTCTTTATATCTCGAATCCCTCGTGATGGTAGGACTCTCTCTTCGCTTTGGCTGCTGATTAAATTGAAGACATCCTTCCTACTTTTAGAGGTTTATCTTTCTTAACTTAAGAAAAAACGTGACTTCCAAAGGCCTCTAGGTGATCTTTTATTGGTGCTCTGCTTGAAACTACGAGAATTTCGTTTTTGAGACTAGTGCGATAAATGGGCTTTTGAGACTCCGATAAATTACAACTCAATTCCGGGACATAAAGAACATTTTTAAGAATGATTTTGGGCGACAATTGAACTGAACCCTCCTTAGTAGCCATCATTGTCTTGCCATTCGGAAGTCCAACCGGACAATATGATATGTTGTGAGTGGCAAACAACCACATATCATTCCAAGTAACATGTCTAGAAGCTCCAGTGTCTACAATCCACATTTTACTATCAAACGTGCTATTCAATTGATCATCGAGAATTTGTGCCTTGCCGAGAATTTGGCTGGGCGTTCCCATTTGGTGTCCTCTCTGCGCTTGGCTACTTCCTTTCCTTTGCCCTGTAAGATGGCAATAGTAGCCACAAGATCGACCATATACCTGTTAAACAAAGTGATAGGATGCACCATGGCAGGCTGAAAAACAGCTTGGTTTCTAATTCTCCATATATGCCAAATAGCTATTGCAAACATTGTTTTCCAACTGTCACTTAATCCTAGATTATAGCGAATCCAATCGATCCAGTTGGTATTATAGAAAGAGTGATAATTAAAGCCTTTCTCAAGCTTATTCCGTTTCAAAATTCTAGCCCACAAGACCTAGGAGTTCACACAATCCCTGAAAAGGTGAAGATGGGTTTCGCTATATATCAAGCTCACATCGAGTACAAATGGGATTGAAATCGGGAATACTAACCCCAAGCTCACATCGCTAATCCTTTATCACTCCATAAAAAAACTTGTATTTCATGCCTTAACCTCGTATTATATAATCTACTACGGAGTATTGTTTAACATTAAAAAATATATATATATATATATTTTAGATGAACTGTCCAAGTTCCCAGAATTATGCTAATAACATCGAAAATTCCCTACATATAGCAATGTAGAGTTTTATAATCTGCCTCACCAACAACCAGCACTATCATTCAAGGGACATAGCACATGAAAATATTGAAATTAATTCATAATAAGCTTCAATATAATTTTACCTGATTATCTTTAATCAAATGGCATGTTTTACGGCAAAAGTCATGCCTTTTCATGTCAGAGACACAGAGCTTTGAGAATATTGATACTTCGTGTATACTCTAATACTCATTAATCAAGGATTCAGGAGTAAGGAAACACCAACTAGCTTAATGGTTAATGTATTGCCGTGAAAGTCCTACTCAAGCTGTACACTTGTGGTTTATTACTTGATGATAGTAATTTAGAAGGTGTGCAGATAAAAATGACGAGGTAGCTTAGGGTAAGCCGAGTTACAAGTATCTTAGTTTATAGGCCTATTTACGGATTGGATATCCGATCCGAAATCACATTTCGAATCGGATATCCGAATTCTTGGATATCAGAAATTGATATCCATCCAAATTCGATCCGGAAATTTCGGATATCCGACATTCGAATATCCAAAATTTTCAGATCGGATGTTTCGGATATCCATTATCCAATATTAAGTAAAATTGATTATGATTACTTTCTAAATTTCACTAATTTTACCGTTTTTTTTTATCGCTAAGTTGTACAACATATTTTAACAAAATAGTAGTCTTTTTGCAATAAATATTATCATCAAATATATTAAGAATAGTATAATAAGTTAATAATACAGGTTCAGTTTTATATGAACAATTTAAATTTTTTTATATATATTTCACTATTTCATCCTTTATATTTCGGATATTTTGAAAATCAATATCTAAATCTGCATCTGATATCTACTTTTTCGGATTGGATATCCGATCCAAAATGAAAACTCAGATTGAATATTCAAAACTTCAAATCGGTTGCAGATCGAATTATCGTATTTTCGGATTCTCGCATAGTTTTATACAAGCCTACTGGTTTAACCATTGGAGTTTACCTTAAGACCCCAACAAAGTAGTATATACACAAATCGAATCATCATATATTCATCATATAGCTAGTCATGATCCACTACACGTTAAACTATACAAATTGTAGACTTGTTAGAATCTAATCAAAATTCCAATGTGTTCAGATTTGTGCGTGACATCAATGATATCGTAAGACAGATTAGCAATTTATAATTTTTTTTTTATTTTTTTTTTTAAAAAAACTTGGAATCTATTATAAACTATCTATTAACTAATACTAAAACAAAACGTTGCTGACATCATGTGTTCTTCAAATTATACACATGTCACTCTAACATAAATTTTTTTCCCGCAAATTTACTATGATGATGTCATTAGTTTTTTTTTTTTAATTTTTTTTTTATTTTACTTTTACCTTTTTTTGTTTATCTAATAAACCTTTCATATGCTTTATCCTTTGTCTATACTGATTCTTTTTTTTATTAGTATGTTAATATTTTAATGTTCAAAAGTGTTCAGTGTGAATTTTTTATTTTTTATTTTTATTTTTTTGTATATTTTACAAGTAATATGCTATACTAGAAATTACTTATCATGTATACAAAAAATTAACAAAGTAGAAAACTTTCTTTCTCCGTATTATAAACAAATCTCATAATATGTTTGTTTAAAACCGTGCAAAAAAAAAAAAAAAAAAAAAAACATAATATTAAATCAAACGTTTATAACACCTTTAGACGCATAATTTGTCACACACTACATTGATACTTTGATACTTCATACTCCCTCCGCTTTTAAATACTATACTCCCTCCGCTTTTAAATACTTGATCCATTTCTACATATGCGGAATTTTATAAAAAATTGGAGAAAGTAATAAAATATGGAGATAGTGGAGGTAGGTAGAAGAATAAAAAATTGTAAAACGCAAAAGTAGTTAAGAGAATTGGAGGAGAGAATATGAAATTAATAAAGGATCTTGCTAACGAGTGCCCCGGAGCGTTAGATAAGGAATAATTATATTGGTTGAAATAATATTAAGTTAGGAATGCATGACAAAATCACGCGTCATTCGGTGTAATTAATGTTAGTTTTACTCTAATATTTCTACTTCTAATTCTCTTCTCTAATGCCCGGGGGGCACTCATTAGCTTTTGCCATTGATAAAATATGATTTATATTGGGTCCATTAGTTGAGAGAAATGAATTAAATATTGTAAAAACTTTTCAAATAAGGAAATAGAACAAGTATTTAAAAAGGCTGAAAATGAAAAGTGGAGCAAGTATTTAAAAACGGAGGGAGTATTATTTTAATGCACTTAATGTTTATATATTTTTCTGCCACATATTGTATTTTTCATAATTTAGGGGGAAAAAGTTATATTTACACAAGACTACTCCTCTTCTTGAATTCTTGATGAATTTCGATTTGTACTCCTTCTACCCCATATTATAGTTCCTGTTTTCCTATTTTGGAGATCCAAAATGTTGTTCCTATTTTTATTTTTTTGATGATATGTAATGACCATTATACCCTCATTTTTTTAACTTTATTTATTAGACTTTCTAAATTACCCTTGAATTTTTCACATGCTTTGTACCTTTTTCCACTTTCTCTCTCTAATTTTTGTTTATAATTGTACTTTTCACCTTTTTTTTTCATATAGTTCATTCACTTTCTCCTATCTAACTTTGTCTATAATTATACTTTTCACCTTTTTTTTATATATTTCATTTACTTTCTCCTTTCATTTCTTCAACACCGTGAAAAAATAGAAACAAGAACTATTTATTAGGGTGGAGGGAGTATTTATCATTAACCTTGAAAGTAAAGGCCCCAAATTTGAATTTTATTAATGAATCTCTTTAATCAAGTAAAACAAAAGTTGACTTTTTTTATATTAAACTAGTGCCACCTAAGCCTAAGTAGACTTTCTATGTAATAGAACGATCTTCAAATTTTGAATGACCAGTGGCCAAGTGCCAAACGACAAACTCCAAATGTCAAATATTTAACCCGCCATTTATAATTTCCATTTATGTCATCATAATCAGGCATTAAATTTACAAACTTCAAGTATTTGACACGTAACCCGAATTCAAACAATTATTTTTTGCATCCTTTTTTCTCCCGTTTTTCCGACTTTTCGTTAATCGTTACAATACCAATTTACACCAAACCAAAATCATCAAAATTACATTATTATATCATTTTACAATATTTGATCTGAAATTTAGGTTACTTCAATTTTCGATCCAGAATTTTTGTATGCAACGATCAGATTTAAAGATCCAAAATTTTCCATTTTGATTGATTAAATTGATAAATTGGGTTATTTTATTTTTAAACAATTCTTCTGGATTTTCTGGGTTAATTGAATTATGCGCGGGGAGGCATCCTCGGAGCAAGAACAGGACGATTCCGACGCTGATTTTGTTGAGAAAGATCCAACTAATCGTTACGGTAGGGTAAGTATAAATTTCTTAAATCGAATTTCATAAATTTTGCTATTTTGATTAATTATATGCCTAGCTTATAACTTTTGGAAATTAATCATAATTTTGATCATTTTTGTTTGAATTTAGTTTATATGTAATACCTTGGTTTGTTAAATAATTTGATTTTGGATGTTTGTTATAGTGGGTTTTTGCCAATATTGTTTATTCACATGTATTTTGCAGTATAAGGAAATTCTTGGAAGAGGGGCTTCTAAGAAAGTGTATCCTTTTTAGTTATCAATTCTTAATTTACACTGTTTTCATTTTGTTATTATGCTAATTAGTTTATAATTGATGATATGAAAGTAGGCTAATCCTTAATTTAAGAAAAAACTAGATATAGAGGATTTGATGAAATAGAAGGTTTAGAAATAGCTTGGAATCAAGTTAAGGTTTCGGAACTATTGCGAAATTCTGAGGATTTGGAACGGCTCTATTCTGAGGTTCATCTCCTTAAAACCTTGAAGCATAAGAACATTATTAAGTTCTATAATTCTTGGGTTGACACAAAGAATGAGCATATCAACTTCATTACTGAGATTTTCACATCAGGCACCCTTCGCCAGTATGTTTCTAATCGCGTCTCTACTTGTTATTTGGATATTTTGTTCGCCTTATTGAGACATTTGCTTCAATTCCATGGTAGATATCGACAGAAGCATAAGCGTGTTGACTTGAGGGCATTGAAGAAATGGTCTATACAAATTTTAGAAGGGCTTCAGTACCTTCACAGTCATGATCCTCCTATTATACATAGGGATCTTAAGTGTGATAACATATTTGTGAATGGCAATAGCGGAGAACTAAAAATTGGTGATCTTGGATTGGCCGCAATTCTTCACCATGCCAATGGAGCACATAGTGTCATAGGTGAGGATAAATTTCCTTTTATTGGAATTTTAAATTTAAGTCCTCCCTTATTTCTTATCATTACTTGAATGTTGGTAGAGCTCTTGTGGTAATTCTTGTTCTTACCTCAGGTACTCCGGAATTTATGGCACCAGAGCTTTATGAAGAGGATTACAATGAACTTGTTGATATCTATGCCTTTGGCATGTGTTTGCTAGAATTAGTGACTTTTGAGTACCCTTATACTGAATGTGCCAATGCTGCTCAAATATACAAGAAAGTGACATCGGTAAGGCATTGAAAAGCTTCCTTAAACTCCCAATTCTTCGGTTATTTGTCTTGCTTATGTACAGAGTATCTCTTTTGTTTCAGTCCTTGCATTATCTTTATTCTAGTATGGTTTAGTTACCTGTGATCATTGGAGAATGTTGATACTGTCCGTAGTTTTACTTATGAGAGTTGATGATGACACTTTATGGGACGGGATCCTTTCTCTAAGGATAAAAGGCTTATTGTATCATCTGTTGTAAGATGGTGGCATGGTGCATTAAGCTACCCAATAATTGTAGTCAATTAATTTATATCAGTGAAGGAAAGGAAACAATTCCTGATGGTTGATACTGTGTAACTATTTATTGGATTTATTTGCAGCATTTTTGGTAGAAAGTAGTAAATTGTTTATTGTAATGTACTTCGTTGTTTTTCCTCGTGAATTTCCGTTACCACTCAATAGCCTTTCAGATATAGAGTAGTACTCCATAGTGAATTTTTTTGAAGATCAATTGCCCGTTTGGTTGTGTTAGGAATCAATTTCCCATTGCTTCATTAGACTTTAGTTGACAATATGATTTATGTACTTTTAAGGAATTGATTTCCCTGTTTTGTTTGATTCACTTGGTCAACTTCCCATATAAATGGCCTTTAGTGGGTTTAGTGGGTTTTATTAACATACGAGTAATCTCTCTCTTTTTTAAAAATAAATAAATAGCAATACGTCACTATATTAACATCACTTTCACACAATGCTCTTCATTTGCATTCTTTAATTGATGTGAAATTTTGAATGAAGTTAAAGTTGGACCTTTTAGTGGGTTTTATGCCTTGAAAAAAAATACAAAGTATAATTTATTTATCTATTTTTACATTGTGCACTATGCATTTCTCTGGATACATATAGATAGCCTTCATGGTGTTTTTTTCCTTTGCTAGGGAATCAAGCCTGCATCCTTGGCGAAAGTGAAAAATCTTGATGTCAAAGAATTTATTGAGAAATGTTTAGCTGATGTGAGCGTGAGATTATCCGCCAAAGACCTCCTAAATGACCCTTTTTTGTTAGACATTAGTCCTGAGACCACTGCACATTCATCACATGTTAATATTCTGCATTTAGATTCAGGTTCAGGTATGTTATTTTGACAAGTAGGAGCATTAGAAAACCTTTACTCGTATTTCATTTATTCTGATTATATTTAGATATTATTACAGAGTCTTCTCACACTAACGAGTCTGATATTGATAAAAGAATTTTGTTGGACAATCCTAATCCCGGGCCAAGTAGAGACCTTACACTACAGGGAGAACGAAAAGATGTCAACACAATATTTATAAAATTGCGTATAGCTGATTCCACAGGTATTTTTTTTTCCTTTTCCTATGTTCTTCGATTGTGCATTTAGTGGTATATTTTTAACACTTCATGTGATTTTAGTTGTTTCTTTTTCTTTTTTTTTAATTTTATTTATTTATTTATTTTTATTTATTATTATTATTTTATAATGAAGCATGTATTATAGATTATTGAAGTACTTTGAAATGGTACAGATAAATGTCGCAATATTCATTTTCCATTTGACATTGAAGCTGACACGTCAATTGCGGTTGCTAGTGAAATGGTTCATGAACTGGACCTAACAGATCAAGATATTACAACCATTGCTGACATGATTGACTCTGAAGTTCGGGCTCTAATTCCGGATTGGTCACCTAAGGATTCATCTGCTGGTGATTCGTTTGATAGCCCTAAAACCGACCCTAATAAGGAAGATTCATCTCCACATAAAGTCTATGAAAATAAGGATGATACTTCTCCATCGTCAAATGTGTCACCCTTTTCTACTAGCAATGTTTTTCCAGACCAACTACCTTCTGGTCGTAAGTTTTGGTCTGACTCTCCGAAAGACTCTCCAAAAATTGGTGGTGAGATGTCACCAATTGAACGCAGCCCTAATAGCCCATGTGAAGATATTGAGGAGGTGTTCCAAAGTGAAAGTTCACGAATTATTGGGAATACTAGTTGGCAAGAATTTGAGGGCAATAAGGTTGCTCATGAGCATGAAGGACCAACCAGAGAGATCTTGATGAAGAATATTGATGAGGCATATATTGGATCAGTGTCAAAGCACGAACATGAATGTGGTGGGCTACCACCAAAAAGTCCTACAAGTTTTCATTTAGGAAGTGATTATGACACTATGTTTCAAGGGAAAAAATCGCTTGAATCACCAAGAGCAGATAAATTAAGTAGTCAAGAAGATTGTTATAGCGAGAAAGATGATATTACTATTCCACATACCCAAAATAGAGAAGGTAACAACAAAGATGTTGGTAAATCAGATTATGTGGAAAACTATGATGGCAAGTCCTACAATGAATCAGATTTGAAGGCTGTTGCTGATACACTTGATCAGTTGCTTGCTCAGCACCAAAAACAACTAGATGATATGAAGTTGAAGCATAAGTTGGCTATCTCTCATGTTTTAAAAGGTATTCCACTTCAATTGCATTCAAAAGTGTTAAGCATGTGCAACACGAAGATGATATCTCATATGCCTAATGTTAGTGACTATTATGGTGTTGGTGATAGTATTCAAGTACCAGTTAAAAGAATATTTACACGTTCGTTAAGTACCATTGATCTTTCGACTACAAGAACAAATATTAAGCAGGAATCCACATCTGGAATTGCTGTTATTTTATAGAATGATTTAGAAAAACCGTAAATTTGTACCGATTTAAACGTCGGTCGAATATTATGTGGTATTATATTCAACATCATTGATTTTGTTACTATAGATCCGTAGGTGTAAATTTCTCTAGATATATTATCATTTATGTTTTCTTATTCAAATATGCCTTACATGTATACGATGATGTATACCATACTAAAAACATATATAAGCAACAATTTTGTCCTGATTTTGACGGAGTGAATACTTTGGTTACTTTGTTTGATTTTATTGTATATATGTAATTGTTGTGCATTTCTCTATTTATATTCAAAGTACAACCTATTTTGTTTTAATATTTCAGGCACAAGATTAATTTTTTAAAGTTGAATACATAAACTAATCATTTGCTGTCTCGTTAATAATCACATTAATCGATTGATGGTGAATTAATAATGTGATAACAAAATATGGAATAAATGGTTAAGAGTATACTACTTATTAATAATGTTAATAGAGGATACAGGAATAGGATTGAATTAAGAGAATCTTGATTTGAAAGTAAAACTTAAAAATCATTACTACAGAGTATTTCTTAATAAGTAGTACTCGTAATTAATAATTTAATATGTTAGAAAATCATATTTGTAGAAGAAGAGGTGATTTGGGTGGATACGCGGCATAAAAGAGGACTAGATTTTGCTTCTTCCTCCACCATAAATAAGTTGTATAATACTTCAAGTCAGTATCAAGTTATCAACCAATAACTTGTCTTATTGTCCTTTCTTTTTCATGATAAGCCTTCTTTTGAAGTTGTTGCTTGTTTTGGCTTGTTTTCCAGCAATTACCCCTATCTGCCTCTTTTTAAAGGTTAAAATGCAAAGATTTGATAGACACACTTGTTATTTGTTAATATCTCTAATTATTAAATATACACTGAGATCAATCTAAAAAATCTTATTAATTAACAATTTTTTATTTTTTTTTAAGGATAAATTAACAATTTTTTTTTACTTCGTATATGTTTATGTTCAAGAAAGTTCATTTAATTAAGTGTAATATAAATTAGATAAGTCTAATTTCAGAGAAATTGAAACAATTAAACAATTAAATTGTTAAACACTATCTAAGTTTGATTAAATATTAAAATAAGCTCTAATACGGAGTAGTAACTTGAACTAATATATTTCATGTTTTCCCATTTGAATTGAGTTGTTGCTCTCCTTTAAGAAAATTTTACATTAGCTACTTATAATTCAAGTAGCCTAGTTTCGTAGTAGTCTTTTAGACGATGAGAATAAGCGCTAATGCATAACATAAGTTATAGAAGCTACTCCCTTCGTTTCTAAATAATTGACACAGTCAAACTTTATCGACATGCCAACGCACGAGTTTAATCTTGGATATATATATGATTAAACATTAATGTTATGAATATTTATATTCATATCTTTAACAATATATATGGTGATAAAATTTGTGTTTATATATTACTTAAAAAATAATGGTCAAAATTAGCATATAAATAGTGAATAAAAGTCAAATATGTGAATTACACAACCCCCGGATTAACAACCTTAACTAGGGTAGAGTACCAGAAGGCAAAAGCCCATATCCACAACACTCACAAAGAGATAGAATCACACACAACAAATAATTGAGAGGCCCTCCTTTGTTTTCAGTTCTACCCCCAAAATCTCCTCTTTTCCTCAAGATAACACAAATTCCAGCTTCACTACTTCACTCTCCTCCATTCTTCTTCTTCCCCTCTCAAAAATCCCCTTCATTTTCTCTCTCCTCTATCCTCTCAAAATTTCCATGGCGTTATCAGCTACTTCCCCTGCTCGAGCCGCCATTGCTTTAGCTTACCAACCTCCCCACAATCAACAATCTCTTTCTCATCTCCCAAATCTCACTTTCCACCCTAAATCCCAAACCCCTTCTAAATTAATCCTTTCCTCCTCTTTCACCCCTTCTTTCACCGCCTCTTCTTCCACCACCACCACATCCACCGCCGCCGCACCCTCCGCCACTCGCCGCCGCACCTTCACCGTCCGCGCGGCGAGAGGGAAATTCGAAAGGAACAAGCCCCATGTGAATATCGGCACTATTGGTCATGTCGACCATGGTAAGACCACTCTTACTGCCGCCCTTAC
Organism: Chenopodium quinoa; assembly: GCF_001683475.1. Lineage (NCBI taxonomy): Eukaryota > Viridiplantae > Streptophyta > Magnoliopsida > Caryophyllales > Amaranthaceae > Chenopodium > Chenopodium quinoa. The sequence continues at coordinate 1,254,769 of NW_018742907.1, forward strand.
TATGGCGCTTGCGTCTATGGGCAACTCTGCCCCGAAGAAATACGATGAAATTGATGCTGCCCCTGAAGAGCGTGCTCGTGGGATTACGATTAACACGGCTACTGTTGAATATGAAACCGAAAACCGGCACTACGCTCATGTCGATTGTCCAGGACACGCTGATTATGTCAAGAACATGATTACTGGTGCTGCTCAGATGGATGGTGCTATACTTGTTGTGTCAGGTGCTGATGGGCCTATGCCGCAGACTAAGGAGCATATTTTGTTGGCGAAGCAGGTGGGTGTGCCTAATATGGTTGTATTTTTGAATAAGCAAGATCAAGTTGATGATGAAGAGCTGTTGCAATTGGTGGAGCTTGAGGTGAGAGAACTGTTGTCTAATTATGATTTTCCTGGTGATGAAATTCCTATTATTTCTGGGTCTGCTTTGTTAGCTTTAGAGGAATTGGTGAAGAACCCTAGTCTTAAGAGGGGGGATAATACATGGGTAGATAAAATTTACCAACTTATGGATGCTGTTGATGAGTACATTCCTATTCCAACTAGGCAGACTGATTTACCTTTCTTGATGGCTATTGAGGATGTGTTTTCGATCACTGGTCGTGGGACCGTGGCCACCGGGAGGGTTGAGAGGGGGACTGTTAAGGTTGGGGAGACTGTGGATATTGTGGGAATGGTGGATACTAGGAATACTACTGTTACTGGGGTTGAGATGTTTCAGAAAATTTTGGATGAGGCTATGGCTGGTGATAATGTTGGGTTGTTGTTGAGAGGTATTCAGAAGATTGATATTCAGAGGGGTATGGTGCTTGCTAAGCCTGGGACTATTACCCCTCACACTAAGTTTTCGGCCATTGTTTATGTGTTGAAGAAGGAAGAAGGCGGTAGGCATTCGCCTTTCTTTGTCAATTACAGGCCTCAGTTCTACATGAGGACTACTGATGTCACCGGGAAGGTGTCAAAGATTATGAATGACAAGGATGAGGAGTCGAAGATGGTTATGCCTGGTGACCGAGTTAAGATGGAGGTCGAGCTTATTCACCCTGTTGCTTGTGAGGAGGGTATGAGGTTTGCTATTAGGGAAGGTGGAAAGACTGTTGGTGCTGGTGTTATCCAGACTATCATTGAGTAGTTTGGTAATGGTAGTAGTAGTGTGTGTCTTTGTATGTTTTCCTGCGGGGAAGAGGTAGGAGGGGTTCCCTCATTTGGTTAGGCGCTTCAGGAATGTAATGAGATTGGGCCTAAGCTGTATAATTTCCGTCTTTTTACATGTTTTTTTTGGGAGTAGGGTTGAACATTTGAGATATTCTCATAATTGTGCAATTTAATTTACACCTTTTACAGAATAACCTTGCTGATTTCAGTCTTCTGTAGTGTTTATTCAATTTTCCAATATGAATTTGTGCTTGTAATGGTTGCATCACTTCAAGTTGCATTCTTGGAATGTTTTTTTTTTTTTTTAATCTGCAATCGATCTTATGCTGGTGATTGTATTCTATTTGACTATAAAGATTGTTATTCATATTCATGCCGGCAAAGGGGTACATGTTTTTGCTTCAGCAATATACTTTCTTTCTGACAGCTTGCATTGAACAATAACTGTGTGTGAATGTGCGTTACTGAGCACTGTGAGCAGTAGCTGAAAAAGGTTATATGTGTCTGCAAGTAGTTAGAATTTGCATCAATGATAAATGCCTTGGTTTAGCATTGTCAATTTGTCATGACTCTTGAGGTTTAGAGTGCGATTACAATTCTTGCAATGACGGACCTTGGTGTCTTTCATCACGAAGAATCGAACTATGTTGCAGGCTTGCAGCCAACTTGCAAAATCATACTTGGGAATATTGGGACCTTTGAGTATTGTGAAATTCACCTTTTTTTTTTTGGTTGCAAAACCAGACAGTGCTCGAATGTAGCTCAAAGCTGCACTATTTTTGACCAAGTTTAGTTGTGAATGTTAATTCATGTTGCACTTGCAAAAATAAATATTATCTGAAAGTAGATCTATAGCTGCACACATATATAAGTATCTATATATTCCCCTCGTGAGGAGGGTTTTAATGTCTGCCCTTTATATAGAAAAAAAATCCTGAGTGTAGAATTCTGTTTTGTGTAGTGCTTTGTTTGACCGATGCATCAGTTTAGTAAAATTAGCAAGTTTTGAGTTTTTGACTATTGAGTTCTCATATATTTGAGAAACTTGGCATGACATGGTTGTTGATGTCTTTTGTGGAGTATCTACATGATAGATCATTTAATCATATCGTACATTTTTAGTACCCTTTAATTTCAGTAAAGCTGATTCTCTGTCACTTTTGTTGCCACAAGCGATTGCCTAAGCCATTGCTAGCTGTCCACTGCTATGTATTAACATATTTCCTGCTATGTTAAGTGTTGTAAAGCAGTTTAATGAGCGCTTTGCAGCATCATGTAAACCTTCAATGCTGGTGTTGATGAATGCTTGTTTTACACTGCATATCTGGTCCTGTTTGTGCTGTTGGCTATCTTACAGTTACTGGGTGACTTTTCTTTCTGGATGTAAGAAACATAAAGGTTTCTGCTAGCTATTTAGAAAGGATTGGCTGGATTTCTAGCTTTGACAATCCTAACCAAGTTGTTGGTAGAATGCGTATATCGCTTTCCTTTGCCATTGCAGTATTGCTGAAATCTACAGCGGATAGCTATGTTTCACCATTCCTTGTTTCAGTTTGCGTGTTCATAAGCATCCCTACAAAACCTAAATAGACATCTTGGCGTTTCTTCCCATTTGCAGCCACTCACACTGGACATGATCCACACCCTCCAACCTAGTAAAGCCTCGTTGTAAATAAGTTTCTAATATCCAGCATTTTAAGATTTTAACCCAAATACAACCCCCTAGTTCTTCCAGCTGATTGGTCTGCATTAAAACTTCATGATGATGTAGTTGATCGCTTTTCCAACCTTATTTGAGATTTTGAAAATTGCATAGACAATTTTAATTTCCATAACAAAGCCTTTGAATAATAGCATCAAATAAGAGTGTCTTGGTATTGTACTTATAACACTTAATAAAGTCGTTTAATCAGACGTCCATTCATAAAACAGCTAGTGGATCCTCTTCTCCAGTGTGTGTAGTTGCGTTGCCTTTGTTCAAGTCTGCACACCATTAACATCTACAGCTCTGAAACTCGAAAAACAGGCTAAGCCAGAACAATAATAATTTAATTTCTCTTCCTCAAATACCCCTTTAATCATTCCATTTTTCTATGAGCTCTATTTTTTTTGAATAAATATTTGATGTATTATTTGTTTTGGGATTTTTTTAAAATTTTGATATGAAAAATGAACCAATTTGAAGAATTTTATATGTTCAAATCGTGTGATGCACGAGACTAATCTATTTACTCTATTATTTGCTTTTATTTGAATATATGAACATAATCCTATCTAATAAACTTTTAAGGAAAAAATCTTCAGTGATATGGAATTCTTTATAAGAAAATTATTGATAATGGTACAAAATCATAGGATTAATATAAAACAAATTTTTAACATGGTGGAATGGTTCAATTTTTTTATTTTTCATGTTTTCTCTTTTCCTACCCTTTCACTTTGTTTCAATTTTCTTAGGCGCATCCTAGCTTATAACTATTAATGTTATGCGTTCTTAAATTATTTTGGAACTTATTTTGTTGTTGTTGTTGTTGAAGTGACCCGTCTTTTTTTTCGTCTTACTAAAGATTCAACTCCGTAAATAAGACGAATATAAACAAAAGAGAGTATGATTTATCACATGATATATTGTGAAACAACCCTCTAAACGTTTTTAATTAAGTTATGCTGATATCAACTATCTTAATCACAAAAATCACGTTGGATGATACTCGTGATCTCCATTTGAAAATAAACAACCAACCAACCAATGTTGTGCTATATATAACCTACACATTTCACATAGCAAATGCCTAGCCCTTTCCAAAGCCTTCCAACCCCTAAAAGAACAACCAAACACCAATAATATGTCTGCCAAATCCTTAATTCCGGTTCATTTTGCAATTCTTTGCATCTTCTCCTTCCAAGCTTTGATATTCATCAAAGCAGATGACGGACATATAGCGCGAGTATGCTCCAAAACAATAGACCCAAAAGCTTGCACTGATTGTCTAAGATCAGGCTCAAGTAGCGAAAATGCAACTGATGTTGTTTTTATAGAAAATTCCATGTTATGTGCTACAAATGCCATCGACTTGTTATTCCAAGACACATTTAGGTATCAAGGTAATACTACTGATTCGACGATTAAACAAACCCTTAACGACTGCTTGGATCAATTTGAGATTGCTAAAGGCAAGGTTGATCATATTTCAGATGTAGTGAAAGGCAAGGATTTTAGTCTTGCTCGAAATCTTTGTAATGGGGTAGTAGATCAAATAGGTAGTTACACTAAACTCTTTCAATCAAAGGGAATTTCAGTGCCCGTCATTGTGTCAATGACATACGCACTGTCACTACCGATTGGTTTATTGTTGTTGACATTTTGGAGAATTTTATGTACTTGAACAATTAAGATCAATAATTAAAATATTATGATCGTTATTTTGTTATACTGCAGTCTCAAATATCAACTCTTTCAGTTAATTAATGTGTTTACATACGCTATATTTCTTCGGGCACTAATATGAGTAAATAAATTTCATGTTACATCCGTTAGACCGTGACAATAATTCCATGTACCTTTCTTAATGTACACGATGAAATCTATTCAGTCTCTCTAGTTAACTATTCTCGTAAGATTCAATATACAATACGGAGTACAATTCGTGGTACTTGTCGATTGACATACACAAAGTTGGCCACTTGGGCAAAGCGGGCAAGTACGTCACCTAAACAAGTACGAGTAATCCAATAAGTATACATTTTCTTGAGAAAGTTTCTCTTTTTAATGGACAAGTGTAACCCATAGTTCATTTCACCCAATATCAAACTTCTATCCTTGTAATTTTGTATTTGTACTCCATATGATCCTCTCATTAGACATTGTTCCTGAATTGAGCTGGACTGAATTAAACTAAAATAGAAAAATACGTTTTTCAAACATATTTTGTCTATTTCATTCTTGTTTAATTGCATTAGTTGGGCTTTTACACTATCTATGGACTATTATTTGACCGTCTTTTGTTATTTGTATGTGATGGAAATATATTGATGCGTGTAATACTATTAAACTCTTCTTAATTCTCTATAAAGTTTCAAATAATTATTGGATCTTGCTAACGAACGCCCCCGGGGCGTTAGATAATCCTTTATGGGGTCATTTGGTTCACTAAGCTGGAATGGATTGGTATGGATTCTCATACTTGGGTGGTATGGATTCTATATCCCATACTAATCTAAACTTGTTTGGTTTAACCATGGAATGGATTCTCATACTTGAGTGATAGTATGGATTATTTAGGGAGTAGGTGGGTATGAGATTTCAATGGAATGGGGTGGAGTTAGAATCCCCCAGGTATGAGATTTCATACTTAAATAGTTAAACCAAACAAATAAAACCATGGTTTAGAATCCATTCCAAGAAGTTCAACCAAACAACCCCTTAAATAGAGCTAATGGTTGAAGTCCACGATCGATTTATATACTCTATCACGCCCCCTCACCATGAGAGCTCATTGGGCTTGAAGTGTGGATATAGCATGGGGCCCACCATACCCAACGCTTAATATTCCACTTTGAAAGGGCCCCACCATACCCAACGTTTAATATTCCACTTTGAAAGGAGGGGTGGATGAGATTTGAACCCGTGACCTTTGTGTCACGCTGGCTCTTGATACCATGTTAAAGGAACAACTCAACCAAAAGCTTAAGATAGTATGTAAGGTAGGATAAATCTCCTTGACTATGCATTCATTATTCACATAATATATATGACCTAGGAATACTAGGTTTTCCCAAAATGTAGAAGGCTAACTATGTACACATAATATTTACAAAATATTGTGTCTAATAGGAATTAATGTTTATTTCAAGTTAATATTTCTACTTTTAGTTAGCTTATTTCAATGTCATGCCACGAGGCGTTTGTTAGCTTTTGCCTAATTAATTTTCTTATAAATCGGTAAAAATAACAAAAAAAATTGAGTACAATTTATCAAAGGAAGGATAATATAAATTTAAAAATCCCATCAAAAAAATTCAAAGAAAAAATGAAAACCTTGAAGATATACATTGAACCATAATAATGAAGGTTTCATAGAGGTCGGAAAAAAGTTAATTGGGAAACGAGTATAAAAGGCTGTACATTGAACAATTGAAGAAAATTAGAAAAAGGCCGAAATTTAAGCCTTTTGGTCTTTTGGATGTCTCATGGGCGGTGAAATCAGTGGCCAGTGGCCCATTCTAACACTACGCGCACACCATTTGTAATTTTTCCGAAAATTAAATATATCCCTAATTTCTCTGTAATTTTTATTTAATTTTGTATTTTTGACATTATAAAGATATGTTTCTATAATTGCAAAGATTATAGGAAAATGCTATACATAACATTAGGGTTACATATAAGCATTAAATATACTCTAGAAAACTATTTAAATTTGGGAAATCATGACAAAAAACATACTAATTACACTGTTTACGCGTATTTTTATCATAAATTCCTAAGTTTATGCAATTTTCAAAAATGTATTTAATGCTTATATTAGTCATTACCCAAGATTATATAGAGTATTTATGGAAGAAAAAAAAAATTATTGACCGCTATAAAGTTTTATTATTGAGAATTAATAACCACACGGTCCACACCGTAATAATCACATTAAATAAAAAAACTTCTTGATATATTGTTAATGTTTTCCACTTGTGATTATACCTTACCATACTTTTTGTACACATAATACGTCATCAATATAAGAAATTCTAAATTCTAAAATATTATTGTATCTTACCATATTTTGTACACATAATAAATTAATAATACATCATCTTAACATAAAAAAAATTCTAAAATCTTACTAGTAATTGTATCTTACATTCTTACCATATGTTGTATAAGTTGAACATAACATTTGGTAAATAATTTTCAGTTTGCACACATTTTATGTCAAATTAGTATTCAAGATTACACATTACAAAACTTACAAATAATTTCCAAGATACAAAATTTACAATTATAGTGTGATTGTCTGTTCAATTAACAAAGAGTTAATTAACATAAATTAATTAATCTTACATAAAATCCGACATTAATTAGCTTATGATAATAAGGTGTCACCCCCTAATTTCCAACCTGACCATGTGCACCACATGATTCCCAAAATTCTCTCCAAATTCCATAATTCCATTGAATTTACACTATATAATTAGCCTCAAATCTACTTCATTTCTTCTCCAAATTGGTTTAATTTCCTCGAATCACTTTCAAACCCAAATGATGACAACAAGTAGTAGTTCATCAACTACTACACTTGTTTTCTCCCTTTGCCTAGTAACATACTTCTTATCCTCCTACTCTACCGAGGCTGGATCACCCTCGGCTCTACGGACCGTCATACTCGCCCTCACCGGGCTCTCCCTAGTTTCAATATGCTTGATCGTGGTGGCGCGTACCACAATGGTTGCTTGGATCACTGTCCTTGTGTTATTAGCATTCTCGGGGAAACGTCGACGTGTTTTGGTACATGATGGGAGGAAGATCACTACTGATGTTGCAATGAACTTGATCAAAGTCATGTTTAAGGAACGCCAATTTCTTACTGTTATATGTGCTGCTGTTGTAAGTCTTTTGGCCATGGCTCAAGTAACAAGCAGAGTCTAAATAATTTTATACAAGCTATTAACAGGAAAATATAAAGCAAGTTTGTCATTTTAGAATAACTATGCTCTTTATATGTAACTGTGAGTTTTGTCATACCGAAAAAGATACATAATTTTTACAATGTATATTGATTAAATTTTGATCTAGAGATCTTAACTCTTTGGCAAGACCGTACAGTTGTCAATTCTCAATTATTACCACTAATCCTGATTTTTCGAGTGATACTAATACTAAAAAAAAAATTGTTGCACATAGTATGAAACAGAGGTAGTCATAATATTATTATGTAACTTTAGACCATTCAGTTGATGGATGGTTCCTTGAAAATGATTGCAAAACTACGCGTATTTAAAACTTGCAAAGTAGCACCAAGCTGAGGTCCAATGCAGGTGCGGATCAGGCCACTTAGGTTGTTCCTAGACAAATCCAAGTACACTAGAAAACTCTCTTAGGCCATGACAAAAACGCTTATGTTTGGCTAAACGAAGATAACATTGCGCCTTTGGTGCTAAAAAAATGCCAAGTATGAGTGAGGGTCAAGGGACATGTGGGGGCGGTGATGCTATTGCCAAAGTGCGAAGGCACACCACTACCTAGACATGAGGCATGTGTACAAGGAATGGGCACAAGGACAAAGCATAAAAACATTACATCCTTACAAAACATCTTATTTTGACAATTGAGGGTAACGTCTTAGCTTGGCTTAGGGCCAAGGCAAGGCAAGGCAAAGCAAGGCCAAGCGAAGCCAAGACACCTTAAGATATGATTACGAAAGATGTGCCAATGTATGAGATAATTCTAGGCACCAAGTAGGCATCTCAAGGTCCTTTGGGAACCCCGATAACAACTCGATGCATAATGTGGCTACGTCGGAAAATGTTCTCTAAATGTCAAAGTTGAAGATTATACACGAGATCGAGGCCTTCACAAAAATTTTGAGACCCAATGTTAAGGGATGAATATTGTTGAAGGGATGAATGTAGATAAATGGCTAAATTGACACATTAAATGCAAAGTGAATGGTTCCAATTATTCAGTTGGCCTCCCAGGTTCTCACGGGGTCCATGAAAAGCACACTGATCCTTTTTTTTTTGCCATGTCCGATAAAGCCGAGAAATGTCCAAAAACTAAAGGAATCCACGCTTACCAATTTTGAATAATTATCTTAAAATTGAATGGAATGCATGGGGTGTCCAAGTCATAAAAATTAATTTGGAACTATAAGAGTCCAAGTCCGATAAAGTCCGGTAATGAGTTTGGTTCATATAGGTGTTTGTTACTCAACACACCATTAGTCCATTATTGACTTAAAATGGCTGTTTACAATTGTTGTCTATACTAAACCATGACAATATAACTTCATCTCATGGTTAGCACCAAATCCAACAATAGTCATTATTGTGTGTGAGAAGGAAGGGTTGTTTGCATTAGTAATAGGGGCATTGTTTCATGCCCCTATCACCAATGAAACATGTTACGTGCTAGATTCGCTGGTTCATGTAAGCTTTCTATGAAATTAATAAATTTCTGTATCTAATTGCCTTTAATAAACATCAATATTACATACTCTTAATTTATGTGGAAATTACTAGACCCTGGGAATGGATATGGAAGATAATTGTGCACCCGAAACATGTGCCACATCTCTTAGATTAACTTGACAGGAAACTAATCTCATATTTAAGCACTATTAATTAATGGGAAGGATTTTAGACTATGGTTGAAAAAAATAACTGCTGACAGAATGCTGCTCTCTGCCTCAACTCTTCTGAGTCTTCCTTTTCTTCACTTTGTTTCAACTTTGATGACTTTGAGCTGCATTTGCCACAAGAAAACAGTAACATCACTACAGTTAGCTGTGCCGAATGTGACTTGTATCAATATTAGGCCCTGTTCACTTCACCTTATTTTTGCTGAACTGAAATTATTTTACTGATTTTTTATTATATTTCTTCTTTAAAGTTACTGATTTTTACTGAACTGAAATTATTTTTACTGCATATTATTATTTTAAGGTGAAGTGAACAGGACCTTAGTGCTCTCATTGTCAAAATCGATTGATACATATGGATGCAATATACAAACAGTTGATCCGAGGGATAGCAATTCAGACTCAGAAAATGTTTGCTTCATGCAAGTAAATAGACCATATGTATTATATCCTCCTATTAGCCACAGCAGAGATGTATGTTTTCAAGACCAATGTAGCTAGAATTCATAAATGCATACATACTACAGTTGTAGACTTGCAAAGCATTAAAGATCATGATATAAGATGACAACCATCATTCTTTATTCTTTTGATCTTCATTATTTCCTACTTTGACAGTGTAGTATTCGTCTTGCATTATTTTATATGAGTATTTTTTAGGTCTAATTGCTAATAGAATGGCTTCTTCAAGGCATAACTATTTCAACAAGAAACATGCCCAATGCCGAACTCCCACAACCTGAGAGACAAGAGAAGATCAGAAGACACCTCATAAGCAATGAAATACATTCTCTGAGATGGCCTCACTTTAACCTATATGAACATTAAGAGTGAATAAATGGCAAAACATTTTGGAAACTTGATTGCGCGGTAAGCCAGTAAGTAGTCAAAAAAGTGAAAAACCCAAAACATGACATTGTAGTCTAATCACCTGATAACATAATAGGAACGAGAAAATGGCAGCATATTAATCAAGCAAGTGAACAATAATAGACACCCTCTCTGGCCCAAGTATATAAACTAGAGTATAGTATGTACCTTTCTTTCTCTGGGATGGATGGGAGATCATCAATAGAACACATATCTTGAGATTGATCATCCTTAGTTTCCGAATATGGTACGTTAAACAAAAACGGAGACAGAAGTGGATCGGATGTTAAAGCATTCACATTTTCTGTGCCACCTTTTGCACTCAAGCCACCAGCCATTCTTCCAGCATAGAAGTTCCAGAATCCTGACTTATGAGACCTTCTCCGAGTCTGTAAATCACTGAAATATATTAGAAAACAGAACTAATGTTGAAGAAATATGATCAATAATAATACTATTTATCAAACAAGTGAACACTAGTAGTTAAGGAAACTATTTCAATACCTTGATAGAACTCATATGATGAGTTTTAAAATGCCCGACAACATCTTTTCCCAGATTCAGTGCACACACAGGGCAAACCTGAAAATCATAGGTATGGGATAAGTAACAAAGTAAAGAAGTGGTATTATTGACTTACTTTGTAGCATTGCACACCAACTACATATTCAAGACATAGTGCCTCGTAACAGATCACATGTGTTCGAAATTATATCGAAGAAAAAGTAGAATCAGCTGAAGTGCCACATTCTTCTTATACAGCTCAATTTAATAAAAAAACCTTAATAGATATACGTAGTGGTGCTAGGAATATTTTTTAAGATCCATGGACCTAATTCAATTCAATGGAATCTATAATTCATTCTTTAAAAAAAATCAAGGACAGAATGCATGTTTTAGGCACAAGAACTTTTAGTGAACGGAAGAATTCAACATATTTGGTACCTTGAACCGAATGACAAATGAAAGTTAACATTGGAACTAAAAACCTTACTTGATAATATGAGCAATGAGACATTCACAAAGTAGTCATAAATGTACTTCAAAATCACATTATAATGATTCTTGCTCAATGCTGAGCATTTCCAAATTCCAAAATGACATCACAACACAAACATTGTCTACCAATATAAATCTTCATTCATCATCAAGTAAAAAGGATATGAGTAACAGACAAGGATAAACATACACATACCGCATTCTTGACATCAAAGCAGTGTTCTCCTTGTAGATGATCACAAAGTGTAGTGAGTTCGATGTCGATATAACAGAATGGACAAGTGAAATAAGCCCTTGCATCATCCTTTACTTCTGAATCATCCAGCACTAATCTATTTCCTGTAAATTGGAAACACTATGAATCATTTCTTATACTTAGTATGATATTTTTTTTGGCAAGGGGACAACCAAACTTTACAAGTAGGGCCATTAAAAAAAACCACCCAAAAAGGTTGCTTTTAAACATCTGACCCCCTTTCCTCCAACTCCATGTTGGCTGCTTAAAGATCAATTCCTTGTGTAATTTAAGTACAATTAACTCAATTTCACTTACATTATTCCTTCTAAATTATGTGATTTAACAAAATCCAAATATATAAGGATAATCCAGGATAAAACAAAATCCTTTCAAAATAGGGGAAGAATAAAAATGAAGCATTAAAAAAGAGAATATGGTTAACATTAACAATCAAAATTTACAAAATTTGACAAGTAAGAAAGTTCATCTTCACAGAATTTCTAAAACAAACTCAATTATTAGCAAAAAAACTACAGTAACAAAATACCCAGATTTTGCATAATTCTGTAGAATTCCTGAAACACACTAATTATACATAATTTACTAGCAAACTTAACAAATTGCAATCCCAAAATTATGCAATATAATTCCTACACCCACTAAGTTACTCTTAGCAAGTTCAAACCCAAAAATTTGATAATTTCTAAATAAACTAATCATAACTACAAAGAAAGCAAATTTTACAAATTATAATCCCCAATTTGTAAAAATAAAAAAAAAATCAATACAGCCCACTAATTATACTACGAACATATAAGATTAACAAATCAAAATCCCAAAATTTGCAAAAGTTCAAGCTAACCAAAAAAAAACAGAACCTGAGCTGAGATGGGAAGAGAAATGCCTAGATGTATGAACTTTTGATGCCCATGAATCCATATCCATTGCTGCTTCTGCTTCTGCTTCTGCTTCTACTTCACCAGGAAAATGTGTCAGCATTTATCAATTAAAAAAAACAGTAAAAACTTCAACAATTTGGGATTTTTAAGGAGAGAATTTAGAAGGAAAAAATTAGAGAAATTAGAAAGAGAAAGAGAAAGAGAGGAAAAACCTTGTATTTTTGTTAAGTCTTTAAGCAGATGATGATGATGCATAAGTCCTCTTTCTCTCTCCTTTCTTCAACTGCTGCTGCTGTTCTGAGTCACTCACTCTTGGTTCTTGATCTCTTTTTCAATTGCTTTCTTTTTCATTCTCCTTTTGCCTCTTATAATAACAATACTTAAAAAAAAAAAATCAAAAATAAAAGTTGTGACACGAACGACGTTTCTTAGTGAAACGCTAAACATCGCCCGCAAATTTCCACATAAAGCCCACAAATTTGAAATAAAATGACATTTTTGCCCTCAACATCAAAAACACACTTTTATCTTAAAACACACTGTTATGGCTAATAAACGGGAAGTGGCGGCACCGGAGGCGGTTTCGCGGTGGAAGTAAACAAAGTCGCCGGATCGCGAAGGAGCCGTGGTGGCAGCGCCCCACCCAGGCGCCACAACCAAGGCTACTGGCGCCTGGCCAGGACGCCACCGCCACGGTGACGGCGCCTGGGCAAGACGCCGTGGCCACGATGGCGGCGTCCACTGAAGACGCCACCACCGTGGCTACGGCGTCCTGCCCAGGCGCCGCCACCGTGGCGGTGGCGTCCTGGCCAGGCGCCAGTAGCCTTTTTTTTTTCAAATTTTTTTAATTTTTTTTTTCAATTTTTTTTTCCTATTTTTTTTTTTAAAATGTATTTTGTTTTTTGGATTTTCTTTGCAATTTTTTTCTTTATTATGTTTTTGTTTCCTAAATTTTTTTTATTATTTTGGTTTTTTCTTTCTAATTTTGTTTATTTTTTGAATTTACTAAAGCATATTTTCAAAATAAATTAATATTTTTTTTTGTTTTTTTAAAATAAAAATTCAAATTTATCAAAATTCAAACAAAATAAAAAAAAAAAAAAAACCAAAACGAAAAAAAAAGATTTACAAAAAATATACCGAGGAGGTGGCGCCTGGCCAGGACGCCACCACCGTGGCTGGGGCGCCTGGCCAGGACGCCACTACCATGGTGGCGGCGTCCTGGCCAGGCGCCCCAGCCACGGTGGCGGCGTCCTGGCCAGGCGCCCCATCCACGGTGGCGGCGTCCCGGCCAGACGTTCGCCGCCAAAACTTGATTTTTAACCACTTCAGACCTCGTTTTTCGGCTACGACGGCGGCTCTTTGGTGTCCCTCGGCGATCCGGCGCTGTTCCACATTTTGGGTGAGACAAAATTTCGTTTTAGGTTAAAATTAGAACAAGGGCAAAGTTGTCAAAATTTTATAAATTGTGGGCTTTATGTAGAAAAACGCGGGCGATGTTTAACAAGTCCCTGCATTGTCACACTTACGAGTTACCAATGCATAATTTTATTTAGTACTGTACTTCATATTATTCAAAATTCTTGATAAATACAAAGTTGATATTTTAATAGTATATTTGTATAATCTATGTAATATATAAAGTTGATATTTTAATAGTTGGAAATTTTTAAGTGGACCATTTTACCCCTCTTCAAATAATTTATTACAATTAATAAAAAATTAAAATTTATTTAAAGTTTAATCTTAAGAAATAACTTTCATTTTTAACTGGTCCATAAATCTATGTAATGTATAAAGATAAGAGGTGTTTTTGGTTGGGAATTTTTGAGTGGACCATTTTACCCCTCTTCAAAAAATTTATTATAATTAATAAAGAATTAAAATTTATTCAAAGTTTAATCTTAAAAAATAACTTTTATTTTTAACTGGTCCATAAATCTATGTAATATATAAAAAGAAGAGGTGTTTTTGGTAGGGGATTTTTGAGTGGACCATTTTGCCCCTCTTCAAAAAATTTATTTTAATTAGTCAAAAATTAAAATTTATTTAAAGTTTAATCTTAAAAATAACTTTTATTTTTAATTGGTCCATAAATCTATGTAATATAGAAAGAGGAGGTGTTTTTGGTTGGGAATTTTTGAGTGGGCCATTTTACCCCTCTTTGAAAAATTTATTATAATTAATAAAAAATTAAATTTTATTTAAAGTTTAATCTTAAAAAAACAACTTTCATTTTTAACTATTTCATAAATTTACAATGATATTGTAGTTATTTAGTGATATAAATTTCATACTTAGTGTTTTAAAAGTTAGTAGTACGAATATTTATATTGTGCACATATTTTACAAGAATGTTTAATATAAATGATAGAAATATATTGAAACTTATTTTATAAGTATGTATAATTTAAATGATACATAAATACAATGAAATTATTTATTCTAATGCTTAAAAAAAATGTTTAACCCCGTGTAAAAGTAAAATCTACTCCCTCCGTCCCTAAAAGATCGACCCTTATGGGCAATTTTCACGGGTATTAAGAAAGTTAAATAAGAAGTAGTAAAAGTGCATTGAAAATACTCCATATGAGTTTATATGGGATTTGCAAAAAAATAGAGAGAAAGTAATAAAGTACATGTAAACACAAAATTTTACATGGGGAAGTTAATTTTGCACAAATATTGTTGCAAATTGGAGGTTATTTTATTGCAAATGGGATGATCATTTTGGGCTACATTTTGGCCATAAGGGTCGAACTTTTGGGGACGGATGAAGTAGGATTTTTTTTGCATGGTATTCTTTTTTAGCTCATCCCTTAAATGGATTTTTACATCTACTAATCATAAACAATACGAAGTAATAAGTTATATCAACATGCCATTTATGCAAATAAGTAAAGTATAAAGATAACTTTATGTGCGCCTCTAAACTTGTACAATTAAAGTTAACTGTAATTATAATATAAAGTTAAATAGTTGCAATCCAAAATTTCCAAAAAATCAATATTTTCTCCATTTTATTAGTTGATACGAGTACATTTTAATTTGGACATTATTCAAATACGAAGTATATCACATCAATTTTAATAATTTTTGTTTATTGATTAATTATAAATATGGAGTACTTCGTACTAAATTATTGATGTTTAAAACATATTTGTACAAAGTACATTGACAAAGGACTTGTTCTCTTTACCTGAAACAAGGAGATCTGATCTTATTTTTAAAAGGTCTAATTTGATCTGATTTAATAATTTAACTAAATTTTGACCGCATTTTAATACTAATCTATAAAGAAAAACATTATCAAAATGGATCTGGTTAGATTCGTCTCATTATGAACTTTTTAAATATGTAATTTTCATAATTTTATGTAATACGCAATTAACGGTATTTAGCAATAAGTAAATGATGATTAAAAGTTCTGATCTGAATGTTTCTCGTCTGGTCTGGTCTGATCTGAATTTATTACTCCCACCGTCCTTTATCTATATGCCTACTTTTCTTTTTTGGGGGTTTCAAAATTACATGTCTATTTTTATTTAATGAATGTACTTTTTGACAATATTTCCTCTTTTTGATGAGTTGTCATTATTTTTATTTTATTTTATTTTTTTGTACTTTTAACATCATTTTTCAACACTTTCTCTCTCCATCTCTTCAATAATTACCAATTATCTTTTCATTCTTTCTATCTCTCTCTAACCCCACATGCATACTTGTATTTCCCAATCATGGCTTTTAAGGAATCTCTAAGTTCCTTAATTTCCGTGTCAAATAAGAAGTAGGCACGTAGATAAGGGATCGAGGGAGTAAAGAATAAGTAATAAGTACCTGAAATAAGTTGAAGAGAACATGTCTATAGTCTCGTATCCTTAAATAAACATGTCAAATACAAAGCAGTTATGTTAAAAAAAAAGGGTAATGATATATGTAGTCCTTAAAGCTATATATAAGCATTAAATATACTTCTTAAAATTGAATTAAGATGAGAATTCATAATAAAATTACGTACAAATTGGTGTAATTAATATTAATTTATCTTTAATATTTCCTTTTTTAGCTTTTTATACATAACTCTAAGGACTATATTTATCATTTAAAAAAAAAACAAAAATAGAGCATATGGAAAGCTTTTACTTTCCACTAGAAAACAACAAAATGGTGAAAAGTTTTCTATGGATAAGTGACACGTGGAATAATATAATTAAATTGGAGAAAAGGAGAGAGAAAAATAAATAAAGAAGTGATATGATGTCATTGGCTTATATTTATTGCAGGCGTCCAATCAGAACTCAAGGAGTCCATGTCACTCACTCCTGTGCTTTTGTCAAGTTTCTTTCATCCTTTTTCACTATTTCTTCTCCTACTTTTCATACTTCTTCAACCTCAACTTGGAAAGTTGTCCTCCCCATTTGAGTTGATGATAATTAATTCTATTGTTACACTATAATTAACATACTTAAATTTATCATATATGCATTAGTTTGACCTTATAAGAAGTATATATTTATACTTCATTAAAAAGTTGACATGATGAAACTTTATATTAATATACTTACCTATTTATAAACATGTTTCATGATAATAATTATTTTTAATACGATGCTAATATATTATAGTCAAAGTTAATATACGAATAGTAAAAAAAAAAGTCCAACGTGACAAACCGGGTGGATGTGGTATAAGCTCATTTGTTTTATTATTTGTTTGGTTGTACATAGATAGTGAGGTAATCAAAATTTAGATCAAATCAGGTCAGACCTAAGCATTAAAGTCTATGTTCAAACGCGCATAATAATGTCGAGCTTGTCAGCCTTTTTCTAGACCGAGCTCAGATTTTGAACTACAATTGTGCTTATAGGGTTGTTGAAACCTGCACTTTTATCAGACCATACCAGATCAGAACATTATTAATCATCTATAAAATTAGAAAGTTGCATTATATTGACTTAGAGATTTAAAAGGGTCATAAAATTTTCATGTATTCTTTCTAGTGTTTTGCATTATTTTAAATCTTTCTACTAGTATTTCTTAAAGTTATCTTTCTAAAATTCTTTTAATCGTACATATCTATCGCAAATGAGTAGAACATAGAAAAATTACTTGTAGAGGTAATATTTCAATTTTTACTAAACATGTCATATATAATCACTAATCAAAGATATAGAAAAAAAGTTTATGCAACATAATCTTCAACACAATACCCATTAAAAGTTGCTTTAATAAGATTGGGACATTTTGCTTGTCATGCACGTTCAAGGGAAAAAGAGAATCTTTAGTACTGTATTTCTTTTCTGAATGGAAACTCAAAGACAAGATGGAGTTCACACTTTTTGCGTCTCAATTAATTGTACTTAAATAGTCTGTTACCTAATTAATCTTGATTAAAGTTGAGTCGTGTTCACCTAAGAAAAGGAATTTTAATATTTAATTTCAACTAAACAAAAAAGGGTTTTGAATATTTTATGTCTAATATAAACTTTTTATACCATACAAGAATTAAAGCAGGACAAATTAAGACAGGTGCATATGTTAATTGTCCACCACAGGCTTGTAATTCAGAGAGTCGCAATATTTTAGTTTGCAATGGTTGACTCACTTTATATAGAAAGCAAACAAAATTGAATAATCAAAAAACCATTTTTATACAGAAGAAAATGATAAAATGAATAGTGAACGGGAAAAAACCTGTCATAAACTCATAGATGCAAATAGTACCAACTAAGTTTGATTTAGTGGTAAAGATTGTACCTTTTTACTTTGAGGTCGTGGGTTCAATCTCCATTAAAGACACTTTGAGGGTAGGGATCCTTTATCCTTCCCCCCTCACTCTCTAAGTATCTAACCCGCAAATAGCGGACCAAAAAAATCGATTCCAAATAATCCAATCAAACGACCACTTAAATTGTATAACCCGTATACTCGTATATAATATGGAGTACTTATCTATTTGTGACCGAAAGTTTAGTCATCAATTAATAATACTATATTTAACCCAACCTGATGAAACGATGTCATGTCTTTGTCTTATAAAATTAAACTACAGCATGCAATAGCGGCCAACAAAATGATAAGTTGATCGGCAAAAGACATAACCTATTCTTAATTCTAAAATAATGGGAAATGGAGGCCAATTAGCCGTTGAATGAATCCCACAGTAATTATCATAATATATGGTCAATATTTGTATATTTATGGTACCAATCATAAATTAATAATCAATCATGAAACTTTATAATAGACGTATTAGCAATTACGTGAATATATAGATTAGGCCAGGCATGCTAATTGTTTTGTTTTTTTTCTTTATTTCCCGTAGTATTATTTTCAAAAGAACCCCTTGAAATAATGAACCCTATAAAAGTATACTGTATGTGATACGAGTAGTAGCTGCCACGCAAAATTAGCATAAATTATACTCTAACTAAAGACTTTTTCTATACAAATACAAATCGTCGTTACCTACCCTAGGCAATAGACACCATAAACTCCTCTCATACCTTTCCATTTTATTTTTATTATTATTATTTTTAAAAAGTTAACCTGTACATCATACGGGCTAAATTCTTTTTTTTTTTAATTTTAATTATAATTTTTATTTTATTAATAATTCGACAGGAAGAGGAATTCAACACTTTATATAATTTTGTTGATAGTGTTGCTACGATATCATTTCTTTGTAACAATTTACATTTTATTGTCAATTTAAATAATTAATTTTCTAATGTAAAATCATTTCTATGTAAAAATAATACTACGTAGTATAATACCCTTGATAACATAATAATCACAATCAGAACAAGAAGTAAATTAAATCGCCTGATTTTGGAAGAAAAAAAAAAACTAAAATAAAATACTTGAGAATTTGAGATCATATTGCCATCTGTGGTAGAATGAGGGAAATTCTATTGCACATAGATGTGTAGCAAACGAGGTGTAAAAGTGTTACTACAGAAACATACTAGTAATAGCAAGAGATTTCATCGAGTATAAACTTCCAAAACACCAAAATCTGACTGAAGTAGTACATAAAGGACCCAAATGCATGAAGACATGGCAATGGAAACCCCACTTATACGTACATGACCAAATGACCAAATGTCCAAATTGGTTACAATATTATGGTTGCACCACATTAAGGCCTTTTTTGCGATCCTTAAATTAATCGAAAATTGAAATCTAATTAGCTGAGGCGACACATAAGTAATATATGACATTTTCATGGGTAATTTTCCTCAATTTAATATGTTGAAATAGAATTCAAAGAAAGAGAAGGACCAAAGTTTCCCGTTGCAAAAACAAGAAAACAACACAAAGCAAGAACTTTGCTATGAAATCATTGTAAACATCTTGTTTATTGATGATTCAATCCCATTATAGACCTAAATCCGAAAGAGTTAGGTAAGAAACCTAAAATGTCAACAACCAAATATAATACTCCGCCTACTTATTATGTCCGAAAACAAAATCACTATGAAATTGTAAGACCATAATCAGAATCTAATTTTCCTAGCCAAAACATAGATAAACAATTAAACATCAAATGAAATAGAAGTTCTAGTATATCATGCTTCTATGGCTTAGTTGACTCTAATGGCCGCTTATTAACCTGTTTAAATAACACCAAACTTTCCACATAACTAAAAACTATATAACTTGAAGACCTTGAGTAAGTTTTTGCAAGATCTCTTACCCTTTCTCTTCTAACATCGTATGATTTTATGCCTTTCCCATCCACAGCAAACAATAATTCACCATTGGTCTTGAAATGCATGAGCTTATCGAATTGCAACGTAAATGTGTAACATTTACTCCATGATTTCGACACACCGTACTCTCCCATCACCCATATATCATTCCGGAGTTGATAATGAGCACAAAATACAGCAAGTGATCGCCCTAACACTGTTGGAAACTTCTCCTTCGGTTGTTCATCAGTTTTTAAGGCCTTAGGTAGCTCAAAATACTTGAACACTTCATTTTCAACATCAAATGAAACTATATATGAATCTTTATCCTTGAACCACGAATCAGCATCATTTGTAACATTTGGTCCGAAGTTTATCCAATGTATCGCGCCATTTAGAAAAATTTGTTGCCCAGCACTCCAATAAGGTGGAGGACTAACACCAAGGTTGCTACTCCAAGAATTGGTACCAAGTGTATACACTTGTACTAAGCCCGGGAAAGTAGCACGATAGCGCTCCCCAAAATAGTACTTGATCTCGGCGTGAGGATATATTATTGCTATGACCTTGTAATCATTGCGAGAGGCATCATACCCAAAACCAAGAACAAAATAAGTAGCCTCTTTCATAGCTTCAAACATCGAATTAGGAAGACTAAGCGTGCTATTTATGGAAGGGTTCCACAATATAATTTCACGAAATCCCCTCGATTTTCCCTTCTTTACCAAAAATACCCCATTTATGTAACTGATCATTTCATAAGCTCCTTCGAAATGATCATATAAACACTGAAGTTCCATGACCTTTCTAAAGGTATCACCACGGCGTACCAAGATTCGTTCATCTCTTAGCCAACTCCTAGCAGGGCGATACAAAACCAACAAGTGACATACCTCGGAATTGTTCTTGTAATTTTGAAGATGGGTATAAACAAAATCCGGAGCATCGATCAAAGACCGCCACAACTTGGATACGGACCTGTACTTGAGGAGGTCGCGTACTGGCAGCTTTGCAAGTACTTCTTCAACGAGTATGTCTTCAGGCAAACCATCAGCTTCGGTCTTGGGCCTTTTCCTAGCTTTCTTCCCATCCACAACCAACTCACATATAGAAGAAACTTCAGTGATCTTATTAAAAAGGCGTTTCCTATCAGCCTTGTCGAATTTAAACTTGGTAGCGAAATAGGATGCTATCGAATATAACCATGCATCGCTGTGCAACGCTACCATAGACAGCCACTCATGTTTTGTCATGCTGTCCCTAACAAAGTTGATCCCTAACCGTGGCTCAGGAAGTTCTGAAGAAGGAGGTGGTAAGTTGACCTCCCATTGTTGGTTAGGGAAGGCATACAAACATAGATTTGGATTGTTAGGATCACACAAACGATAGAATTCATCGACATCCTTAGTCAAAGCTTTGATCATCCCTGCTCTTCTACCTTTAAAATCCTGAATAACATCTTCCACCGTTCGAGGATTCAACATCTAGAACAAGTGAAAACGAATGAGGAATCAACATAAAACGATCATCCTTTTCAGGTTAATTAGGGGCAGAAAAATTCGAAGCTTAAATTTCTTGATTAATCAAAGAACTTTTAAGGGTTGAAATAGCTAGGTAAAGAAAGATATGAGTGGAATTTAATTAAAGCATGATTAAGGATAATGGGGGTAATGGATGAGTATTGATTGGCTAAACAAGTTAAATGTCAGAAAGTTAGAGGTGAGTAGATGTTATCTTTGACTATTGTTTTACGTAAGTTTCGTGGATTTTTCTTATTATATACACTTTTGATGTGATTTCCAAGTACCTTCCTTAATCATATTTTATATTCCTATAGCATTTTATAATCCTATAGCATATTGTATGAAATTACTAGAAATTTCTAGCTTAATCTAATTGCGATAAAGAAATTCCTTTCGAGACATTGACGTCAATCCCCAAGCCTATGCCTTCCTCACAAACAAGAAAAGTATATATTCGGGAAGGAGAAGAGCCATTTTTGTTTAAATACAACCCGAATACTCGAACCGGAGTACTCTTTCCCACTTTACCAAGTCAGAGCAACTATCTTAACTCCTAAGCAAGAATAGAAGAGACCTTTGAAGTTATAAAGTGTATGTCTTGCCCATACCATTCTCTAGTAGCATATATTATCATTATCAGTGTGACACTATGACGTGACAAACAAGTTATTCTGATTTAGCTAATTTGGATCGATTCATTTTTGGTTGATGAAATATTCAATATCAACTTAGTTTAATTCAGTTTTAATGAGTAAATTCATATTTTCATCTACTACACTACCTATCAATTAGCTCATGGTAAATTTGAATTAACTATCATGCGTGAATAGCTTATACTCCGTAAGTCTTTCAGGGCAGACAAAGAAAGATGCGAGTAATACATATTGACATATTGTTATGAAGAAAAACTGTAAGGTAAAAAGAAGCTGAGGTTACCTGATAACTGGGGAAATTCCTCTTCCTTCTAGTTCAAGAGTTACATGGTGACCTGCAACTGAAATTACCGTGAGATTAATCTAACCCAGTCGTTTCAAATTCGTTAAATTGTAACCACCAAGTTATGTAGCAAATGACTTAATTTTTAAAACAACACAGGGCACAAGACAAAAAAAAAATCTTGCCTTTGTGCAAAACTATAGAGAATGATTTGTACATTTTCTAAATGATGTAAATTTGTATATATGTTTTCATATTGAGCAAAACAATACATGTTTACAACCAAATATAAGCAGTTTTCCTAATAATTGTACGATTGTACAAGTAATGGCATCATGAATGCACGGGAACTATTGTGTACTCCGCATTACACATTACTGTCACAATCTATTCAGACGTAACATCCAAAACCCAGATAAAAAACAGAAGGGATCATGTATGAGACATCTTATGATGCCTACATAAATACAATACAATGCCAAGCTACAGCAATATAGTACATCAGTCTGGCGTACAGATACATCAGTTAGAAACTTAGAATGACCGGGGATTGACAAAGAGAATCTAGAGCTCCATGGATACGAACACATGATAATAACCAACAATGCATATGAATCATAGCCAAGTATTTCATTTGATGCAAACTTAACTGTTCTGACTAACAAATACTAACTTGGCTTGCTTATTACTAGTTTTAATGGGCTTTTATAGACATCCTATAACAAAAAATGTTCAACATTGAATCTATTTTTTGGATGCCTACTTTAACTAATCTGCTTGACTACTAACCTGAAACTCGAAGTTTAATGGAATCACAAATGCCATCACCGGCCTGAATCACTCAAAGCCTACAGGGTTTGTCCCAATTTATGCCAAGTTCCTTCACCTCTTTCAGCTAATAGAAGATGGCAGTATGCAGACACAGAGTTTAGTGGTCATAGCCCTTAAGAGTATGGAATGCAATCTTTAGAAGTTTTCTCTTTCTATTAGTTACTATTTCTGCAACCACATTGAGTTATGGACTTGTGGTTGATTAAATTGCTGTAATTTAATTAACAAATCCGCCGATACAACAAACATCTCCCCCCCCCCCCCCCCACCCCTGTCTTCCTTTGTTTTGGTTATGATTGAGAGTGGTGGGAAGGATTTAGGTTCCACATTACAACATGATACTCCTTGCACTTATACAAAAGTAAAGTAACCATTGATATATAGAAGTCTAAGGTTGACAAAAGCAAGAGAATGCTCCAGCTTCCAGCTTCAGCTCATAGCAAGCAGTCTTTAAAATTTTTACCCCTAGCAAGCAGTCTTTAAAAGCAAAGAGTATACTGCTCCATTACGCAAGATCCTTGGTCAGCTTCCTTACAACATCATACAACTTTTATCCCTTCACCTTTAACGGCAAGATGTACCTTGGCATACTTTAAGTCCAAGAAGCAGACATCAACAAAATTTTATATTTATACAACTCCTAACACCCGGGACAGCATACTCTTTCATCACCCAGACTATGTATGCATTGTTGGAGCACCTAATGAATAGAGTGAATGATTCGTTTCCTATCACTGGTACTACGTCATCTTATATTTCTCCACCTCCTCTACTGTCACCTCCTTTGGTTAAGCTCCCTAGGTTTCTCTGTTGCTCACACCAATTCCATGTAAAACACAGTTTACAGAAGCATGTGGATCACAATTCCACCAACTCGAAGGACAAATTTTTTATTCTCATCGAAGAGCTCATCCTCCTTGAGTAGATTTTAAATGAACTAGGTCTGGCAGCAACATAGTGTACTGTTTACTTAAAATGTTGTTTGGAAACGGAAAATAGGAAGTAACTAAATCCAACAAAGGGGTCAAAGGCAGCGCAGCGGATCACATAGTAAAATGCCAAATCCCTAGCCAAATTCCAAAAGGCTAATCCCAACTATGTAATACAGTAGTTTTAAACGATCCTCCTCTTAATGGTAATATAAACCACCATGATTGGAGTTAGGAAAGGGCAAAAAACTAAGATTTCCTATCACAAGGGTTCCAAATTAACATCCATTAAGCTCCCTAAAATTTTGCAATAGTATACTCCATAAATACAAACCCAACAAATCAGTCTCCCAATCATCAACAGTGAAATCAAGTTCCATGATCTTTCAAAATGTACCACTAAAAAGTTAGGATGAAATCCTTTCTTCTTGGCATGCAATGGCTGCTAAACAATGAACCAATGGTGATTTGACTGATTTCTGAAAACACTTTTAACTCTAGTGCTTAACAACAGTCAATACAATAATATACAAGAGAGGAAGAAAAGATGGATAATTCATGAAAATTTAAATTAAAAAAGTCAAAAACTTGCAAGCTACAACCTTATAGTACTTGCAAATATATTTACAATTGTTCATGTTGAATTCTCGTATTTACGAACTAATATACATTAGCATCAACAATAGTAATAAAGCTCTCTAAAGTAGTAGCCAAACAATCATTGTATAAATGATTAGCACAATACACATTTTAAATTTTACGTAAGATATTCAAAACATGCTCTTCCTACAGTAGCCACTGCCACGAAGAGAAGCCAAACCAGCTTCAAAAGCATGTAGACCTTTGAATGAGCTACACTCTTCCTTGTCTCAACAAGTTCCATGAAAACTCATTTAGATTCCTCACCTTTCAAATCTCTCATCATTTTGAATATCATCAATGAAATTCATAAGCAAATGCTAAAAAAAAAAAAAAAAAAAAAAAAAAAAAAATTTAACAAATCAAAAATTGAAAATTCATTGGAAAAATTTGGCAAGTCAAAGAATTTTTCTTATGACAAAGGAAGAAAATTGATTAGTTGGATTAAAGCAAAACATATTTTTTTTTAAAAAAAATAAAAATAATCCTTTGCTTACCTCATCAAACTGCTTTTCAAGTTCTTGTAATTGTTGATCAATAACACTTTGAAAAACTTCAGCTCGAAAATGGTGAAGATTAGTTACTCATGACTTATAAACACGAATTTTCCTTCTTCCTGGAACAACATACATTCCCCCCGTATTAAAAAAAATCTATGCCATGCTTAACCGTAAATGAAGTGACCTTATTCTTGTGAGAATCTCATTCATCATCTCTTAAATGCTGTAAATGCTCCTTAGTATGTCAACCATAGTTATTGCATTCGCAATATTATGATCCATATGTTGTAAAGTGATGTTGAACTCACTCTCTATCCCAAATATAGCTATCATCATGAATGCCTCAAAAACAAAAAACAACTGACATCAATGCCTATGTAAGTGACTTGACTTTATTTTTATCACCTCTTTCAACAAAAAAATCACCAATGGCATCGAATGACTCAAGAATAACAGGATAAATTCCAATAACATTCCAAATCATTTTAAAGTGTGATCCCAAACAATTGTTACAAGCCTTCTCCAGCCGAATGTCTCAACCTTATCTTAAAGAATGCCTCTACAACACATTTAGCTTGCCTCTGTCAAAGAAACTCTTTCTGCTCAGCTGAACCACCCACAAAAGTCAATAGTGTTGCAAGTACATTGACAAATAATCAAATACAATGAGCCTTCTTTTCAGCAACAGCAGCCAGTGTCAAATAAAGTCCATGCGCAAGGCAATGAACATGATATGCTGATGAAGATACCTTCATGATTAAAGTTTTAAGGTCATAATTTGCATCTTGCATTTTGCTAGTATCACTATAATATTAATTCGGACACTAAAAAGACTTAGAGAAGGCAACATAATTTATTTATTTATTTAATTTTTTTTTTAAAAAAAAAAAAAAAGGACTCAATTGCAGATTTCAATGTCAAATAAGTACTATCAGGAACATGCACAATATACCAACAAGAAAATGCTCTGTTATTTCTACTCTAGTATTAGCATACCGAAAACAGATAGTAATTTGGTCTTTATTGATAGATCAGCACACTCATCAAAAAAGGATGGGCAGTTCTTAAATAACAGTGTTAGTTGTCTCTTTTGCACAAACATTCATATTATCCTATAGAATTGAAGGAGCTACCATTTGAAAGTAAAATGGAGCCTTTCTAAATCCAACTTTATGAACATCAGAATATTCATTGAAGCATAGTTCAAATAACCAAGAAAATTAAACAAATAAGTCTCACATTCATAATGACCACAACCAGGCATCCCCTGTAGTAAAAGCCACCTCAAACATCGAACTAAAGCTTCTAATTGGTTTCATTAATGACTTAAAACTTGCTCATATTGTTCGAAGATCCTCATTAACACAAGTAGTCTCATTCTACAATAGATAGCAAACAAAGCTTTCAAAATTGGCTAAATTCTGTACTTCCCACACCATTTAGAGCTGAATTGGCGCATTGCTTTTCCAAAAGGTCTTTGAGGAAAGTCATAGGTATAGTATTGACAAGGTTTTCCTTGAATATACTCTATACTAACCATAATTCTGTCATCTGAATAAAAATCACTCATTCTTCTCCTTATTCCCAGGTCATGTGGAAGATTTAGAACATACCATTTACTTCATGATTAATTACAGCTTAAAACCTTAGATTTGAACCATCTCCAACTTCTGCTTCAGCATCTTGTGTTTGAGCAATAGCTCGGAATTCTAGAAAGAGGATTTGGACTTTCAATTTTCTTTACATATCCTTCTTGAAGAAAAACTTGAAATATCCCTTTCTAGGATTCCGAGCTATTGCTCAAACACAAATTCAATTAGAACCTAATTTATACACAAATTCTCCATTCTATTCAATAAATTCAATTAGAACCTAATTTATACACAAATTCTCGATAAAATTCAATTAGAGCCTTATACAATCTGAAATTTGGACTAGCATCATTCATCTCAAAATTGAGAAACTTCAATCCACAAATTAAAAATCAAATGCAACAATCATCAATTTATCATATCAATCCACCATTAAAACCCAAATCCCAAATTGCAACTGAATTACAAAAATAAAATCATTTGAAACAATTTACATCCTTTCATATATAAATACACAAACAAATTCATAAATAAACTATAACCAAATCATACAATCATAAAATGACCAAATTCTGAGAAAATGTACTAAAATAAAAAATCATCGCATAAATTTGCAATAAAATAGTAAATTGCGAAAGAATGAGATAGATTGAAGAGGGAAATTAAGCTTACCTGGGAATATCCAGGTTGGTCTTCAGATTTTACTGAGTGCTGCGTCGCCGGAAATAACACTCCTTGGCGGCCGATAATCTGAGTCGCTGCCGGTAAGAGCACCTCGTTACTCTGTCCGCGTCGTCGGTGAGACCTGGATTTCGAAATGAGCGCAAGTAGCGAAGAAATGGAAGAGTGAGAGAGTGTGAGACTAAGAATAATGGTTTTATAAGTTTGGGTTAGGGGTGGAGAAGCGGAATAGACACACAAACATATCATAGTGAAAAACACGATAAGACACGACATGATTAAATACATTGTATTTACATATCTCTTCGTATCTTGATTAATATGATACTCGTATCATTTATTAACTTGAAGTAATACTAAAATAAAACGTTGACGACATCATCAACTCCCTCCCTAACTTATGTGTCGCTCCCTAATTAAAAAAATTTCCATGTATGATGTCATCAATGATTTTTTTATTTTTATTTTTTAAAAAATCTACATTTTATTATATGTATAACTTGGAAAATCTAATATATATATATATATATATATATATATATATATATATATATATATATATATATATATATATATATATAAATAAAGTAGGCATTTTTTTATAGCATTCGGAGTGCCACGTATAAAATATACTTAATTCGACAAATAAGAAGAAAGATTTGTATTTTATTTTTGAATTTAAAAATTATGTCGCCATCTAAATTATTTTAATGAAAATAAATAAAGTTAAAATAAATGACATAATAAAATTTTGACTATTATGTTTATCAAATAAGAAAAAAAACTTAATAAATTAATCCTTTAAAAAAAACTTAATATACTTAAATATTAATAAGAAAAAATAAATAACCTTGTTTTAGCCTTTGACGATAATTTGAAAAATGATAAAATTTAAGTTGAAAAAAAGATCAATTGATTTAATTAGCTTATGATTTGTTATTATTATAAATAGGCATTAATTTAATTCACGCACCACCAAAGAATCACACAATACCTCATATAAAACAAATTGGGATTTCGTATTGTGATTTAAAAAAATGTCGATCTAATTTCTTAAACTCATTTTTTTTTCAAATTGTAGTTATGGGTAATATTATTTTTAACTATTTTTTTCATTGCATTGTTTTCTTAGGTCTACTTCGTCGATTCGAGAACTTAATTCTTCCAAAAATGATTGAAAAATTAAAGTACGCGTATCAAGGCTTTTTGATGTTTTGAACTTTCGGAAACATAATAGTTTGATTAGTTTGGACATGGTTTTAATTGACAAAGAGGTATGCCTTTAATTTTATTTATTTTATTTGATAATACTTATCGTTCTAAATTCATTGAATAATATATAATATTTTTTTAAATTCATTGTGTAACTTACAATATTATTTTAACATACAATATTATTTTGCATATGTAGGGTGATTATGTCCATGCTTCAATCAAAGGAAAATTTATCCAACAATTTCGTTTAAAACTAATTGAAGGCAAAATTTACATAATTCGATATTTTTCTGTTGTACTTAACAAGAATGGATATCGTGTTGTGAGCGATAACAAGATAATGATACAATTTTTCAAAATACAAATGTCAAGGGCGTTGCAGATAATAATAAAATTCCGTTGCATAGATTTGATTTTGTTCAATTGCAATATTTAGATCAGTTTCGTAGTATGCAACACTCCCTGGTATATATTTTCAATTTTTATTTTGTAAAAAATTTTATAGTGTCATCATTCTTTTTTTTTTTTATATATATCACTTTGTCTTATAAGATGTGGTTGGTATGGTTGTAAACGAAACTGGAAATTCAATTGAAATAGAAGACAAATGGTAATTATTATTTTAATATATTTGTATATATTATTATTGTAAGATAATTTATATTTGATTTATTTTAGATATATTAGTAAATTATTTGTATTTTGATATCATGGTTAGGGGACAACGAATCCAATTAAAGATTTGGGATAATGTATTTCCTTATTATTCAAGACAAAAAGACCTACTTGTTGATTCTACCAAGCCTTTTGGTATAGTTGTTACTTCAACAATGGTCAAATATTTTAATGGTAAGCATCATATATTAGTCATTATAATAACTTTTTTTATTTTTAATATTTTTAACGAATAACCTAATTTGCAATTGTCATTTTGTTTATAGGGAAAATTAATCTAAATACTTCTACAATAACCAAAATTTATATTGATCTTCAAATTTCTGAGGTTGATGAATTGAAATCTTTATGGAGGCATGTTATTTCAATAATTTTAATTTTTATGCTATTCTTTCTACATAAATATATCTCTTATATATGATCATTATAATGCAGTGAGAAGTTAGATAATGCTACCATTGGAAAACTTGAAATTCAGCATATCAACATTGGACCGAAGAAATCAACTCTAAAAAAGTTGATATTTTAACGCTTATTAATCATGTAAAAAAAACTTTAGAAAAGGTATTTCAATACATCACTTTCTTATAATTAATACGAAGTATATGATAAATCTTAAATTCAAACCTAATTTTATTTTTAAAATCATATAGGATTTGATCTTCTATTGCATGGCTAAAGTGGATACAATTATATATGAGTGAAAATAGTTGGTATTATATCTCATGCCCAACATGTGAAAGACGTATCACTCCAAGAAAAACATATTTTTGGTGCATTCCTTGTGAGAAACAAATTGAAAGGTCCATCCCAAGATTTGTTTCAAATTTCTTCTTTATCCATATTACAATAATAGATTAAATGAATAATAAATTATATAATGCCTAATATCTTCATGCATTATTTTTGTTTCTCAATCAGATATCGATTGGAGCTTAGTGTAATCGATCATAGTGGGTCAACAATATTTGTAGTTTTTGATGAAGAAGCTAAGAAACTAATAGGACAAGATGCAATTACTCCTTTTGAGGCTCATACTTATGAAAAGGTTTT
This sequence comes from Chenopodium quinoa, assembly GCF_001683475.1. NCBI lineage: Eukaryota > Viridiplantae > Streptophyta > Magnoliopsida > Caryophyllales > Amaranthaceae > Chenopodium > Chenopodium quinoa. The sequence continues at coordinate 1,285,549 of NW_018742907.1, forward strand.
AATAATTAATTTTTAAAAATAGTTAAAAGATTAAATTGTTCTACAAATGCTTTTATCTCTTATTTCAATTAAAATTGACAGATCAATGATCATAATGATGATGATAATAACAATGAAAATGGTGATACACAAATTCCAAATATGATTGCAAATATCATTGGAAGTGAGTTAGTGTTCAAAGTTAAAATCCCCGCTTATAATCATACAGCAATTCGACAAACTTTTACGGTGATGAGAAATTTTGACAAAAGTGTCATTGAGGTACTAAATATTTGTTACAAGTATTTAATGTTTATTTAGAAGTCATGAATTTAAAATTTTAATTTCTTAAAACTTTACATAAATAATTTTGATGTAGAATAAAGATGTCATAAAAGATAATGAAGATACTTCAAAAGATGAAGTTACAGTCATTGAAAAAACCGCAAAACGCCCTTTAAATAATATTGATTCAACGGAAAAGGATCATGATTCATCCGAACAAATCGCATCAAAAAGATAAAGGTATATATTTTTTAGAATATATATAATTCATTTAGATATTTCTTACTATTTCTAATTTTATCTTATAGATTATTTAATAGTATACTAATATTAACACTTTAATTTGTGTACATACTTTGTGTATGATGCAGGTTTAGTTTTATGAATCAAGGATTCTTTCGAAACATAATAAAACAACATGTTCAAGAAATAGAGATTTAGATGATAGTAACAAATAATATTTATGTTAGCTTTTTAATTTTTTTATTATGTAACAACTTTCGAGATTCTAGATGATAGTTTTTCTTTTATATATGTTTTATTATTAACAGCAAGTCATATACTTAATACTTTTGTTTACCTTTATTTTTGAATTGTTATATCAATTATAATAGTTTACCAATGATAATAATAATAAATTATTATTATTATATAATAAGATACAAATCTAAAATAATGATAAAAACAAAGTCGTGCATCGCACGGGCTTCACACCTAGTATCAATATAATTTGGTTTGTTTTCTTTTAGGTTTATTGTTATTATTTGATTCAATTTTTTATATATTATTTTTTATTTTACTTTAAGAAATTAGTCCACGTAGCAACAAGCTCGATCAGATCATTCACCATGATAAAACCACCGATGGTGGAGAAATGGTCACTGAATTTTGATTGGAATCGATCGAAATGGATAATGCCAATATAATTTGTTAGTTGAATACGTTCAACTCATGGTTGATGCCAGTCATTGTTTAACTCCACCTTTTTTTTCTTCATATTTCAATAAATATGCATTTTATATCATTTTCTTTCAACTATTTAAATTATTAATTGTAATTTGTAAATAATGTGGTTCATATAATTTCTTAATTGTAAATTATTTTAATATCTAATTCTGATCTTTATATACAATGTAATGCAACAGAATATAATTAAAAGAAAAAAAAAATTTGACTGTGCATCGCACTGGGATAGCCTAGTATATTACTATTACGTGAAAATTGTGTTATCACTCTATGTAATTGTTATGTGTATATCTTAATAATTTTGGGTACATCATATCATATCATATCATATATTACTAATAATTAAAGTCGGTCTCGCAGCCAAGCCATGAGACAGCGACACTTGGCATGTCAATTTTTCGCCAAGTGTCGCGCCACGTAGGCGACAAATAGGTATTATTGTGACACGATGATGCTAAGTAAGCGATTTTTGGATAGATTTTTTAAGATAAAATTGTTGTATAGAGTTTTATTATCGATAGAATTCTAATATTTCATATATACAAAATTAATTGTTTCGGGGTTTTTTTTGAGGTGTCCAACGGGAGAGTTACAGCACCGGGAATGTACGCCTGACTTCTGTACCTGCAAAACCACGAAACTCCGGTTGGGTGGAGTTCCGCCTCCGAAGGTCAAGTTAGTATGATTCCGGATGAAATTACGTGCAGAAGGTAGATTGGTTCTCTCGGATTCCGAGAGATTCCGCAATTAATTTTGCTCGGGTTTTGCGGGCGTATTTATGAATACCAATAAATGAGGTAGATTCCTCTTTTTATAGCAGATGGGTCTGCTCCCCTATTGGGGGTAAAATGCCACGTGGCATCCATTGGTTGGATGCCCATGGTGCAATAGGGTGATGACACGTGTTAGACCCCTATAGGGCCACGTGTCCAGGGTAATTTATACCCTAAACATTTTTCCCTCACGGGTGCTGACGTGTCTATGACACGTGGCACCTGTGACACGTGCCAACCAAGCAGGAAGGTGACGATTCGCCTCCCTCCCCCTCTTTTTTCAAATTTCAAACTAAGGGGAAAGAGGAGGTGACGGTTCACCTTCTGGGATCTCCTATAAATAGGCATCCCCCTCCTTTCATTTCTCACTTTGTCATTTTTGAGAGAAATTTCTTGAGTGAAAAAACGAGAGCTCTTGACCCCGCCTGCTTACTTGTGTAAACAGTCGTTCTTCCGGATACCGCTTGAGTTACACAGTCCGTCTCACTAAGGTATCCTTCTGACTCAATCGGTCTTTTTGATTGGATGTTTGATTATGCTGCAACCGGCGTTTGCCGTCTGGAGCTTTTTAGGCAATTTTTTATAAATTTCGTCTATTGAAAATCTCAACCGGGGTAGATCGTTTGAGTTATATTCTAGCACTTATCGAAGTTGCACTCAATAGACCCTCAGTCGGTTTTCACCGTCTGGGGTATCAAACAAGCAATCTCATTGGTGAGTTGCATTTAATAAACCCTCAGCCGGTGTAAACCGTCTGGGGTGTCCTCAAGCAATCTCATTGGTGAGTTGCATTCAATAGACCCTCAGCCGGTGTAAACCGTCTGGGGTATCTTCAAGCAATCTCATTGGTGAGTTGCATTCAATGGACCCTCAGCCGGTGTAAACCGTCTGGGGTATCCTCAAGCAATCTCATTGGTGAGTTGCATTCAATAGACCCTCGGCTGGTGTAAAACGTCTAGGGTATCTTCAAGCAATCTCATTGGTGAGTTGCATTCAATGGACCCTCAGCCGGTGTAAACCGTCTGGGGTATCTTTGATCAAACTTTCTTTTGGCCTACCTTGCTGTTTTCCCAGTCAGTCTCACACCGTCTGGGGGGGTGAGCAAGCAATTTCTTTCTAAGCTGTTTTGCTGTGACCCCTGACCGGTCTTTACCGCCTGGGGTGCCTTAAAACAGCCTTTAGCTTAACGAATACACAGCCGGCCTTCAGGCCGCCTGTATTGGCTTCTCTATTTCTTTGAGCTTTCTTGCGAAACTCAGCCGGTTTATGCCGACTGGGGGGTCTGTGCCCAATCTGATAAAAATCCCAGATTATTTGCTTTCGCCGATCTTACCCAACCGGCTTTTCCCGCCTGTGGTATCTTTGGGCAACATTGGTGATTAATTTTCCTTCTTTTGCCAATTTGCAGTTTGCTCAAAGTGATACCGTTTGGGGTATCTTTGGTCAACAACCGTCTCCAAATTTCTATTCAATCTCAAGGTAACGTCTTGGTTGTCTTTTTTGGAGTTTATTTTTGATTCTTTTGGCTGTAAATACCTTAAAATAATGACCTCACCCATCACACACACGGCACACCACAATTTAGAGGTCAGCCGGTCTCTTGGTACGGCTGAGTCTAGGACTGGGGGTGCCGCCTCTAGGTACGGGGAGTCTCCTTGTTCATCTCCAAAACCGACCGTCTCTGTCTCTGTGCAGGACGCAATGGCTCGCACAAAAAAGACTGCCTTCGATCCAGAGTACAGGGAGGCAGACTCAGGCGAGTTGCCGCCTAACCCCAGTCAGACGGAGGGGACAAGGGATTCTCCGCCTGACACCCCAAGCACTTCCAGTGATGTGATTTTAGGAATAGGAATGGGAGGCGACGAAGATGTCGCCTCGCCTCTTAAAGTTGAGCTGGAACACCAAGAAGAGGGTGCCAGCGACGACGAGACCGCCTCCTCATCCGGTAGAGAGCAGAGCGGCAGCAACAGCAGTCTCTTGACACCGGATGCTGATAGCGAGGCGGAGGAGAGGCCTAATTGGAATAACAAAGGCGACCCGTTCCTTATCTCTGTTTCTGCCAAAGATAGGGCAAGCATGGCAAATAATTTATAGGACTTCCTAAAAATTCGCCCGCTTGGGAAGAAATGGAAAATAATTGTGCCGCCTGAGATGGGCACTATTGTTTGGGAAGACGAGCAGCCCAACGCAAACGGATATTTTGGCTGCTATGAGGCGGCATTCCTGGCTGGTCTCCGCTTCCCCCTTCATAACACAATAAAGGCCATCCTTCGAGGATATGGCCTTGGTATTTGGCAGTTAACCCCCAACTCATGGGTCAACATATTGGGTTACATTGCCGCCTGCGAGATGCAGGAAATCAACCCCGGATGGGAGGCTTTCGCTCACATGCATTACTTGAGCAGAAGTCCAGGAGGTTGGAGAGCCTGGTACACATTGACCACCTACCCCTAGTACCTGATGACTTTGGACAAACCGTCTAAGTGGTCTGACTGGAAGAACAGGTTCTACTTGGTCTCTGCCCCTACTCAAGAGGAGAACCGGGAGTATAGGATATACAACCGGAAGCCGACCCTTCTGGGTCACAAATGCAAGAAGCCTCGTATCCCGGATGAGGACTATGAGCGAATAATAGAGTCTAAGTTCTTTGAACAGACCACCACAACCCTCTCCAATGGGGACTTAATAAGTGTACCCAGAAATTGGGTACTTAGGCACGAGTTTCTTCGAGACGAGGCGTTTCTATGCGTCTGTAAGCTTAGCACTCAATTTGACAAACGTAGGTCACATTAGAGATTGCCTCTATCTTATCTTTTGTTCCTTGTTTTATTTGTTTCTTTGACTGGATGGGTTCTTTTGTGCAGTGCGTGGATTAGCAATTTTTCCAGCTGACAAGACACCCGCCAAGTCAGCCGCTGAAATCTGCAAGGCAAATGCGGAGAAAAAACTTGCTGCTCAGGCGGAGAAGAAGGTATCTTTCTGTTCCTTTTCCCTTTCTACATATATTTCCGTTTGGCTTCAATGCCGCCTGATTGCTATGTTTGTTTTTAGGATAGGAGCAAGGTGCCCCATTCTGTTTCAAAAATAATCAGGCCTAGGCCTGGAGAGGAGCCGCCTGCCCAGAACAAGGCGAGGAAGACTTCCTCTTTGACGGTACCCAGCCGTCTGACGATTGGGGGTAAAACTCTCAAGAACCTCGGCTTGGGGTTCGATTTGTCAAAGAAGCAACCAGATGTTCCTGAAAAGGAGACGACGCCGCCTAGGGCATCCGGTGCTTCAATACCGGCTGAGGGCAGTCACAACCTTCAGCCCACCACCCAAGGTACTCTTGACCCCTTCAACCCTTCTTTGCTTGGCAAGCCTATGCGGGTCAAGTCGCACTCCCAGCTCCAGCCAGAAGACTCTTCTGGCAGCCAGCAGTCGATAGGAGGGAAGTATGTTGCCTTCTCACCATCTATTTCTGGAGCAGATCACTCCCCTCGCTGGCCGGATGTACAACGGTACGCTCGGGCCATGCTGAAGGTCGTCCCAAAAGAGGAGAAGGAGGCGATCCCAGGGATCCATTCCTTTAATGCCGACCAGGTTCTGGGCGGCCTGTCTGAGGTACATAATCCTTCAATTCGTTTCTTAAGTTATTATGCTGCCTGGTCACTTTTGACACCGTCTAGGCTTTTGCAGTCGATGCTGCGCGTAGAAGGGCTCAAGAAGGCTTATGCCCGAAAGTGTGAGGAGGTAAGACGGGCTAAACGGGATGCGTCTGACGCCCATAACGTTGCCCAGTATTCCATGATTATGCATGAATTGAAAACTAAAAGCATAATCATGCAACAGGCGGACAACATCAAGCGGCTCCAAAAGGCACTCGATGAAGCCGGCACCAAGATCCACAACCTCAAGGCGGAGAAGGATAATGACGAGGCGGAGCTGAAGAGGGTGGAAGACTCTTCCAAACTCCTGGATGTGGCCGGAAAGGAGAACACCAATCTTCTTGCTGACAATGTCCGCTTGTAGGAGGCGGCAGCCAAGGCCAGCGAAAATTTCCAGGCTATGCTGGAGACTGAACAAAGTCGGCTCATCGAAGAGAATGAGCAAGACTGCATTGCTCGAATGCAGAAAGCCTGGTCCCTGGTCCATCCGGACGCGGAGTACACCGTGTGGGAACTTGCCTACAAATATGCAGATCTTGCCATTGATGCGCAAGAAACGAACCAGCCGGCTCTGGAGCCTTATGAGGAGTGGGTCCAAAAGCAAATTGAGGCCATGCAGGCGGAGAACGACTCAGAAGGGGGAGAGAATCAAAAGGAGATTGCCCCTCTTGTCCCAGGAGCCGCATTGCAGAGCCAGGATCAGGCTCCGCCTCTGCCTTAAGCTCTTTGTCTTCTAATTTTCCGGCCTGCGTGCCGTGTATCTGATGTATCTTTTTTCACCGGACGGGGGTCCGGCTAACACTTGAACAAATTCCAATGTTAATATAATTTTATGCCGACTGAGTCGGTCATTTTTGCAAACCTTGTTCGATTTTTTTGCTTTTCGCTATTTGTATGTTTTCCCTTTTTTTTTAAATTAACAATGCCGAATGGTTGACTATGTGCCTGCCCCTGGGTGGGTGATTGTTTAGTGCAAACACTAAGCAAATAGCTGCCCATACATTCCTAAATCAACAATCAATCGATCTGGGTCAAGCGGGTTTAGGTCAGACGTTAATGTACTGATTGCCGCTTGAGTCGCACTTAGAGCGAAATGGGGGTTTTTGTGACCACTTGCCTGAGAAGTCTGAGCCAGCCTATGCCGGATGACTATAGAGTTCTGATAACTTATTATTTGGCATGATTTTATGGTACTTTTGAACCTTGTTTTCGTTATTAATCGACATCAAAGTTCATTTTTTATCCTATTTTTATGCAAATTTTGTACCATCCATGCTTCACCGGTTGTTTGTGTTTTTGATGTAATGTAGCTATTTTTAGCACTATGGACATGATCAAGCATGAGTGAGCAAGGATAAGGGCAAGCTTGGTTGATAGAGCCATGGAGGAAGAAGGAGGAATGCCTTAAAGGGAAATGAAAAGCTTTTGGAGAACCTTGAAAGGTCGTTTGCGTAAGCGTCAACTTCAACCAACCATAACTTTTGATCTTATCAACCTTTTGAAGCGATTCAAATTGGAGATTAAAGTTCGTCTCAAGAGCTTTCCAACGACTGGTCACAAGTCCATTTCCGACAAGAAACGTAGAAGTTACAGCTTCCCAAAGTTAAGCAGTGTAGGCAGAGCATCCTGCACGGACGTGCAAGATGATAGCACGTCCGTGCAAGTCTGCACGTCCGTGCCAAAAGCTGCACATCCGTGCAGACCTTGGCAGAAGCTTCTGCCTCCATTTTGGCCCTCCTGCACATCCGTGCTTAGCCTTGCACGTCCGTGCCAAATCTGGCACGTCCGTGCAGACCTGCATTCGAACTCCTTCCTTGTTTTCTCCGTCCTTTTTATTTGGGGGTCATATAAATACCACTTTAGAGCTCATTTGTAGGGGGATGCAGTTTTTTTTAGAGCTTTCCTCTTAGTTTGTAGTCTTAGAACATTAAATTCTCAAATCATTAGTTAGTTCTTAATTTTTAGCTTGGAAGCATTCAAATTCAATCATTGTAGAAGACAAAATCCACCATTGTTGCTCACTTTGAAGCTTCATAGTAACCATTTCTTACTCATCTTTTCTACTTCTCTTTACTTTTTTGTTGATTACTTGCTTAATTCTTGCATGCTTAGATTGTTAATTAGCTTAATCCTTAGTTTGAACTTGTTCATGAATTGCTTGAAACCTCTAATTGCTTTAACCTCCATGGATTGTGAGTAGTCTAAATTCTAGGGTTTGGGTAAAACCCTCAATGTAGTCACTAATTACTTGTTGCATGTGCTAATTTGGTTGTTGTGGGATGATGATTAGTTGAGCTTAAGTGGTTTAATTGCTTAGTTCTTGTATATGGCCATTGCTAGAACTATTTATCCAAGCTTTCTCAACGAAGGATCGAGAGATGAACTTGAGTTAGCTCCCTTATGCTTAATTGACCCGAAATACCATGAGAATAGGGATTACCGGTCAAGGGAATGTTTATGTCATCGTGATTATGCTTTAACACTTGATTTATGTTATGTAACCACGAGAGTAGGTTGTATTCACGATTCAAGTAATCCCTCTAGCTTGAGAGAGTAGTTGGGTGCTTTAGATGACTTCCCCTAATTTGTCCCATTAATTTACCTTGATTGTAGCATGCTAATTGTGATTTGTGATGAAGTTGAGTGGTATAACCCGAGCCCTAGATTCCTCTTAATATTGTTAATCTCCTCTTAGCTTTAGTTGAGTTGAATTAGAAGAAGTTACTCAAAACCAACCCAATTTAGAATTCATTTAGCTTATTTAAACGGTAGTACTCGGTGGTTGATTCAACGCCTCTCTTGGGTTCGACCCTTTCTTACCCTTACTATTGTTAGTGAGACCAAGATAGGAATCATTATCTTTGGTAGGCTCGACGACGGCCTATCAAGTTCTTACCGGCTGGGTTACATTGGGGTAACAGCCGTATGGAATCTTTCCCAAATTGGCGGGAAGTAAATTAAATAGAACGTTCGCCGCCTTAGTTGCCTTGAAGCAAAGAAGGTTGTGGCTTGAATTGTAATTTCCCCGTCTGGGGTACCATGGGGTAACAGTCGGTCAAGATCTGTTAGAAGTTGATTAATGGGCGCCTAAGCCGGCTAGGTTGCTTTTTGGCAATAGCCGTCTGCCCAACGAGATTTAATTTTACCGCCTGTATTGCCTTGGGGGCAATATCCGGCTCTATCTCGTTTGCAATAGGTCATTCGGACGGTCATGGGCTTAACCTAGCCGGTTAAGACCGTCCGACGCTTTGACGCTTAGAACAATATACCACCCGGAAGGGAGATGTTCTCTTTGACAAATTCACCCAGATGGGCGTTGCCGGATGTCTGTTCAGAGGTTAAGCAGACGGTTTATTATAGGCTTTGTGCCGTTTAACCGACTAAGTTAGGTACTTAGCGTTTTTGGTTTATGTTTGGGGCAAACGGTTGCCCGATCTTAAAAAATATCCGGATGTGTTGTTCACATCGGGACTTTGGTACACAGAAATTGAAATAAAGTATTTCTCATTAATTTGCTCTATTTACAAAAAATGACCACATCTTCCTAGAAGTAGTACTTTTTCAAGTTATCCACATTCTAGGTCCTAGGTAGCTTCCTACCATCTGGAGTTTCCAAGCGGTAGGTGCCGCCTCTGACTTCGACATATATCCGATAGGGGCCTTCCCAATTGGGGGTCAGCTTCCCTTGCTCATTTGCCCTGCCAGTGGCCTCCATCTTTCGTGGTACGAAGTCCCCAACTTTGAGAGCTTGTACTCTTTTGTTGTAAGCCCTCGTCATTCTTAGACGGTATATTTCATGACGTAAGGCGGCATTGCCTCTGCGTTCTGGGAGTGAATCCAATGCTAGGCGCATGGCTTCCCAGTTAGCCTCCTCGTCATAGAGCATGACTCAAAGTGTTGGCTCATAGAGCTCTATTGGCAGAACCGCTTCAGTGCCGTACGCCATTAGAAACGGGGTTTCACCGGTTGCCCCCTTCTCAGTCGTTCTGATGGCCCAAAGGACGTGAGGTAACTCATCCGCCCACAGACCACCGGCTCTTTCGATCTTCTTTTTTATGCCGTCTGAGATGAGTTTGTTGAAGGCTTCAACCTGACCGTTTGCTTGGGGCCGACCAACAGATGCAAAACAATGCGAGATCCCCTGATCTCCCAACCAATCCTTGAGGGCAGGCGTTTCAAACTGAGGACCGTTGTCAAAAACCATAGACATAGGCACCCCAAACCGGGTGATGATGTTTCTCCATATGAAGGAGATGACGTCCTTCGTCTTGATGCCTTTGACCGCCTCGGCCTCAACCCACTTGGTGAAGTAATCTACAGCCACCAGAATGTATCTCATACCTCCTGAGGCAGGCGTGTAAGGACCCAAGATGTCCATGCCCCACTTTGCAAAGGGAACCGGGCTGTAGATTGCCGTCAGGTCAGTTGCAGGACGGTGTATGAGCCGGGCAAACTTCTGACATTTTTCACACTTTTTCACCAAGTCCATGGCATCCGCCTCAAGGGTCGGCCAAAAATAACCTTGCCGTCTGGCTCTTTTTTCTAGAGTGTTGCCTCCTATATGTGAAGCGCAAAAGCCCGCATGCAGATCCTCTAACACTTCTCTTCCCCGCTCTGGGGTTACGCATTTCAGTAACGGCTGGAGGTATCCCTTTCTAAAGAGTTCCCCCTTGAACATTTCAAAGCTTAGAGCTCGCTTTTTAAGTGCTGTTGCTTCTGAAGAGGCATCCGGCAGGGTGCCGTCTACCAAATAGTCCCGGATGGGGTCCATCCAGGTGGAGCTTCGGTCTAAGATTCCAATGGGATCATGCTCGATACTTCTTTTTTCCATGACCTCCCAAAAGACTGACCTAGGCGTGTCATAAGTGGCGGATGAGGCCAGTTTGGATAAGGCATCCGCCTGGTTGTTTTCGGACCGAGGCACTTGTTCCAAATGGAACTCATCAAATGCCCCCGCCTCCTCTTTGACCGCCTGTAGGTATTTGATCATTGCCGGATGGGTGGCCTCGTAGTCACCATTGAATTGGCTGACGATTAATTGAGAGTCTGAGCAGGCGACAACTTTTCTTGCCCCTGCCGCCTTACACATGCGCATACCAGCTAGAAGAGCCTCATACTCAGCTTCATTGTTTGAAGCTTGAAATTTGAACCGTAGTGCATATTCGTATGTATCTCCTTCTGGAGATTTGCAAATTACGCCTGCACCACAACCGTTTACCGTAGAGCTTCCGTCTACAAATAACCTCCAAACATGTCCAGCATCTTCCGGCTGAGCAGGCCTAGTCATTTCGACAATGAAGTCAGCAAACTCCTGACCCTTCACTGCCCGCCTAGGCTCAAAAGTTATTTCCAGGCTCTGAATTTCAACAGCCCACTTGATCATTCGGCCGGATGACTCCATGGTGGTCATTGGTCGTTTGAGTGGCTGATCAGTATAGACAATTACCGGATGGGCCAAGAAGTATGGCTTCAGCCGCTTGACTGCTTTGTAGAGAGCCAGCCCAAATTTTTCAATCATTGGGTACCGGAGTTCAGCATTTCTGAGAATATGGCTGATGAAATACACTAGAAGCTGTTTGCCGTCTCTCTCAGCAAGGAGAACGGCACTAAGAGAGTGATCTGAGACGGCTAGGTACATGTAGAGAACCTCCTTGGGCATGGGGCTCACTAGTTTGGGCAACGAGTGCAGGTGTTGTTTTAACCTTTGGAATGCCGCCTCAGCCTCTTCTCCCCATTCAAATCTGGACCTCTTCCTGATTGCTTGGAAGAAGTAAGGCACTTGTTGCCTGGCCGGCTGAGGAATCTTCCTAATGCCGCCAGGCAACCGGTTAATTTTTGGGCCTCCTTGACGGTTCGGGGTGATTGCATGTCAATCACCGCCTAGACCTTCTCCGGATTGGCCTCTATGCCTCTTTGATCAATCACAAATCCGAGAAACTTCCCAGACTCAACACCAAAGACACACTTCTTGGGGTTAAGCATGACCTTGTGCCGCCTGAGTGTGGTGAAGGTTTCTCGGAGGTCAGCTAGGTGATCCGCCTGGAGCTTGGATTTGACTATCATGTCGTCTATATACGCCTCTACATTCCTTCCGATTTGATGGATGAAAACCGTGTTGATCATTTGCTGGAAGGTAGCAGGCGCATTCTTCAACCCAAACGACATCACCGTGTAGCAATACAACCCCTGATCAGTGACGAAGGCCGTCCTGATCCTTCTTCCATAGGGGAATTTGATGGAAGCCTGAGTAGGCGTCCATGAAGCTCATCAGGGCATGGCCGGCTGTAGAGTCAACCAGACTGTCTATCTTAGGAAGCGGGTAGCTATCCTTTGGACATGCCCTGTTTAGGTCAGTGTAGTCTACACACATCCGCCAGGTACCATTCGGTTTTTTGACAAGGACCACATTAGCTACCCAATCCGGGTAGTAGGATTGTCGAATGAACCCAGCGTCGAGGAGCTTTTTAACCTCGGCGATTGCCGCCTGTGACCTCTCCTCGCCATGATCCCTCTTCTTTTGCCTAACTGGCTTTATTTTGGGATCAACAGCTAGCTTGTGGACAGCTAGATCCGGGCTGACGCCTGGCATCTCTTCCACTTCAAAGGAGAAGTGGTCTTTGAACTCTCTCAAGAGTTGGAGCAAGTCTGCCCCCAACTTTTCAAAAGCAACCGTCCCAACTTTAATGGATCTGTCAGGACGGCTGTCGTCCAGGACGACATCAATGCTTTCACCAGCCGGCTAGGGACGGGAGTCATCTGGCCTTTCCTCGACTAGTGATTGCTATTTCATTTTCTTAGCGGGGGCCAATTGGTCCGCCTTTCTCTTTGTACCGCCTGCCTTAGGGACAGGCCCGACTTCTTTGTCATCGAGGTCAGTAGGTTCCTCGCTGGGGCCGGCTGGATGGGCAGTCGGCCTAACGTCTAAAAGATAGCACTCTCTAGCCGCCTTTTGGTCCTCGCTTAGGGAGCCTACTGACCCATCATCCCTCTCGAATTTTATTAGCATGAGGGAGGGGATGATTACCGCCTTGGACTCATTGAGGGTTGGACGTCCCAATATGAGGTTGTAGGCAGTCAGCTCTTCGACTACCAAAAACTTGACGACCATGTGCCGCCCTTATTCCTTGCCTCCCAGCCGGATGGGTAGGTCTATCTTACCTATCGGATGCACTACCCCACCTCCAAAGCCAATTAGGGGGTGGAGGGCCTTGTGCATACTGCTGGGCTTGTATTTCAGCTTCGCCAAGCAGCGATAGCTTATCAGATCAGACAACCTCCCGGTATCGATTAGGATTCGGCCAACTCGTTGATTGGCAACTTTACATTCGATGACAATGGGGTCATCGTGGGGCCGCCTGACCGTACCCCTGTCTTTCTCAGAGATGAAGACTTATGGGAAGACGTCTTTCGACACCTGACCTTCGTCCTCTGAGGCGGACAACTTCCTGATGTTGTCCTTGGCACCCCGAATGGTGGGGCCACCACTAGCGAAGCCGCCTGCAATGGTGTAGATATGCTCTTCATCTGTGTCAGAGCTCACCACCGGCTTCTTAGACGATTGCCCTCCATTTGTAGGGTTACCCTTGGACTTTGTCAGGTAGGACTTCAAAGCCCCCTCATCAGCCAATCGGTCCAATAGCCGCCTGATTTCTTTTCTTTTCATTTCTTCTTTTCTGGCCGGCTGATGGAACCGGCTTTCCTTTACGTCAGACCGCCTAGGTTCTGACGGGTGCTTGACGACACAGAGCTCTGTCGCCTGTATATAGTCTTCAGCCTCCATTAGTGCCTCCTAGAGTGTAGCAACCCTCTTGCGAACTAAGTCGAACTTGAAAGTCGCCCATCTTTCATACCCTTGAAGAAGTCTGTGTACGCGACTTCGTCAAATAGTCCTTGTATTTGAATTATCATCAGATTGAACCGCCTGAAATAGGACCAAAGTCCCTCCTTGTCACCCTGCCGGATTGCCCCAAGGTCGAGACTGGTTTTCTTGGCCGGGATGTTCATGGAGAAGTTGGACGCGAACAGATATGCAAGCGTCTTAAAGTTATTGATGCACCCAGCCGGCAGGTTGCCGAACCACCGTTGGGCTATTCCCTTTAGTGTTTCCGGGAAGCATCGACACCAGGCGGCGTCGTCCAACCGCTGTAGGTACATGAGGTTGGTGTAGGCCATCAAATGGTCTTCTGGGTTGGTGGTACCGTCGTAGGTACCTACCAACACATTCTTAACCTTGGCCGGCTGTGCCACCTCGGTTATTTCGCGGGAGAAAGCCGAAGGCTGTTCCCCTAGGTTTAGCAGCCTGAGCTGCCAGTCCATGGGCTGGACGATGTTTGCCGCCATTCCCCCAAAAGGAGAATGCTGCATGTATAGTGATTGAGCTCCATATGGTTGCTGAGGCACAAATGGAGCCTGGTGGATCACATGCGGAGCAGTACGGACGGATGTGTCGTGCGTCTGGCTCCTAGGGTGAGTTTCCGAATGCTTGATCGAAAAATTACGAAAACTGTCTGGGTATGTCGACGTAGAGGCCATCTGGGACATACTCTGACCTCTCTTATCCTGGATAAACAACCGGGCGTCTGTGAAGGTCTTTTTTGACCCGTCCGGCTGAATTTGCCGGATGGCCTTTCACAGCCCTGATTCAGGGAAACGAATTTTTGAAAGGTCAATTAGGGGCCCATCCCCCCCTTTAGGCTTCGGGTGAGGAGTAGGCACCCGGTCTTTGATTGGTTTCTTTACTAAAGCCCTCTTGGCCGACTGGCCCTTGCTGGAACCAGCTGACTTTTTGATGATGTCGGTGATTTCCCCTTTGAAGCTACTCATGAGGTTCATGAGCTCCTCTCTGGTGACGGGGGCCGACCCCTCCGCCGCCTGGGGTTGTCCGGTATGCTTGCCGCCTGGGTTGTTGGGGCAAGCCTTGTCTTGGCCCCGTTCCTTCTTTTCTTTGGAACGGGTGCGCCTGGAGCGGAAAGACCCGTCTAGGGCCATATAGGTTTCGACATTGTAGTCGTCCCCACTTCCACTTTCATGGTCTGTGTGGACCTCAGGGTCAGCCGTGGGTCGGCTGCCCTCTATGTTTGGTACATTTTCAGATGCCATCCTAGTGGTACTCTCACCACAGACGGCGCCAAATGTTTTGGGGTTTTTTTGAGGTGTCCTACGGGAGTGTTACAGCACCGGGAATGTACGCTTGACTTCTGTACCTGCAAAACCACGAAACTCCGGTTGGGTGGAGTTCCGCCTCCGAAGGTCAAGTTAGTATGATTCCGGATGAAATTACGTGCAGAAGGTAGATTGGTTCTCTCGGATTCCGAGAGATTCCGCAATTAATATTGCTCGGGTTTTGCGGGCGTATTTATGAATACCAATAAATGAGGTAGATTCCTCTTTTTATAGCAGATGGGTCTGCTCCCCTATTAGGGGTACAATGCCACGTGGCATCCATTGGTTGGATGCCCATGGTGCAATAGGGTGATGACACGTGTCAGACCCCTATAGAGCCACGTGTCCAGGGTAATTTATACCCTAAACATTAATCATAACTTTTTATAAATATCCTATTACTCAATTCTATTTCCATCATCAAATTCGTTTTAAAAAATTCTTTAAAATAAGATCCATTTATAATATATTTAATTTAGTAAAAAAAATAATAGAGAAGCAGTAAAAAAAAAAAAGTTTTCATTAGTAAAATTATTTTGGTTTGGTAATAAAAATAATTTAAGTTCAATAACAATAATTTCAAGTCAATAATAACATAGATATATATTTACAAACAAAACTACAAAAAATATACTATTTTATAAATAAGTGAAAGGATATCGTTTATCCTGCATTATCAAAAGGAATTACATGACCGTATTAATGAACATCCAAGTCAATAAGTTTTTTTTTTATCAATAATCTGGGCATCGCCCGGGCACAAAACCAGTTTTTCGCCAAGTGTCGAGCCACTTAGGCGAAAATAGATATTATTGTGATTAGATTAGATGCCACGTTAGATTTGATTGGATAGATTTGTTTAGGATAAAAAAGTATACATAAAATACTTTATAATTCTTTGAAAAAAATTTATCTTCTTATTTATAGTAGACTTTTACTTATAGCAACACACCACATATTATAATTAATATGAATATCCAATTAACAATAAAATTTTAATCCTATATGAATAACCACGTAATTATAATTATAAATATGGCCATGTATCATTAGTTTTTTTTATCTAACATATAAAAAAAATATAAATACTATTAATAATAAAAATTATTATTGTTATTATCATAATTATAATAATAATACAAAACATGCCCACAAATAAGTACACTCTCTAAAATGGGTATTTGGGGCAACGCCTGGGGCACGTACTAGCCACTAATAAATAAAGTCGGTCTCGCAGTCAGGCCACGAGACAGCGACACTTGACATTTCAGTTTTTCGCCAAGTGTCGAGCCACGTAAAAAAGAGAATTTTGGATAGATTGTTTAAGATAAAAATGTTGTATAGAGTTTTATTATTGATATATTTTAAATATTTCACATATACAAAATTAATCATAACTTTTAATAAATATCTTATCGCTCAGTTCTAATTCCATCATAAAATTTGTTTAAAAAGTTCTTTAAAATAAGATCCATTTATAATATATTTATTTTATTTTTAAAAATAATAGAAAATCAATAAAAATAAGTTTTAATTAGTAAAAATAATTTTAGTTTGATAAAAATTAAATATTTTCAGTTCAGTAAAAATAATCAACGTTCAATTATAATAACATAGATATCTATATAGAAACAAAACTATAAAAAGTACAATTATTATATAAATAAGCGATATGATATTGCATGTCTAAATATCTAGCATTATCAAAAGGGATTATAAGACTGATTTTTTTCAAACCAAAAAAATTTATCAACAATCTGGACATCGCCCGGGCACAAAACTAGTAACTAATATATAAAGTTAAACTTTTAGCCAGACCACAAGACAGCGACACTTGGCGTTTCAACTTTTTGCCAAGTGTCAGGCCTAGGGATGGAAATACTAGATTGATATCCGTTAACCCGATCCACCCGCTTAAAATAAATGAACGAAAACCCAAAATAAATGGATGAAAAGTGGGTGACGGATGAAGTGGATAATGGATCGGATTGGATGTGGATGATTATTTTTTCACCCGCTAACCATCCACCCATCCGTTTAACATATATAAAGATTCTTAATCTAAATTTTAATTAAAAAAATTAAAATATACAATAAATACTTTGTTTGTTGCAAATTAATTTTTTCAAAGAATATGTAGTTAGTGCTTCCTTTTTATTTAAAGAATAATAATAACTTACGATAGAAATAACCATAAATTAAATTTAATGCAAACTTTTTTTTTTTATAAAATGTTCATCCATTAGTCACCCGATCCAACCGTTTCATCCGCGGATGATGGATGGACAATACGGATGATAGGTGAAGCGGGTGATGGATAGATGTGGATGATGGAATTGGAATGATGGATGGATGCGGGTGAAGCTCCACCCGATCCGAATCCGATCCATTGCCATCTCACGCCATATAGGCAACTATTAATTATTAGTATGACACGTGGGATAAAAACATTGGATAGATTTAGATAGATTTTGTAAGACAAAAAAAAATTAGTTTAGAGTTTTTTTTTCAATAAAATTTGGATAGATTTTTAGGATAAAATTGCTGGTTTAGAGTTTTATTTTCAATAAAATACCAATATTTTATACCTTTCATTAATTATAACTTTCAATAAGTCTATTTTTAGCCCATAAGTTTCCTAAATTATGACATAAGTGAGTAAATGAAAAAAATTCCTCAAAACAAAATAAAAAATGGTGGAATTAGCCCATAAGTTTAGTGATAACTGATAAAGGTTTATTTTACTATACTCCATACAATTAGTAGTTGAAGTACAATAATAAGGATTATAGCAATATATTTTTAGATACTATTATGTAACATTAGATTGGAATTTTTTTTTTGGAAGGACGACATTGGATCAGATTAATCAAGCATAATTAATTAAAGAGAGAATTTTCGTATCATTTTTCTCATACGTAGTGTATATTTCTATAATATATATTGCGCTCTTAAAAAAATCAATAGTGTCCTTCGTCAAAATATCCCAAATCAAAAGAGATATACAGTACACCTCTTACATAACAATGTTTGTACCAATGATATGTTTTAAAATTTGGAATATAGGTTAAAGTTTTATTTTAAAATTCAATAAACAAACCGGATATCGCCACCACAATTAAAATTCCAAATAGACAATCGTCTTTCAAAAAAAAAAAAAATTCCTAAAAGTCCAGGAGCCGAAGACTTACTTTCGAACTAAGGGTTTTGAATAAAGTCTAGGAGTTCAAATTGTTAAATGTCAATGAAACCGTAGAATTAAATTACTCATCCAATTATGAACATGTAAAGTAACAAATGTTTCAAACGTGGATAGATTTAGACATTAGCGATAATGCCTTTGAGAAAATAATTATTACTTTATAATTATTTTATAAGTAGCCAATTAATGTAAGGATTTTTAAAATATAAACATATATATTGCGGAGGAACCCGGGCCATCGCCCGGGGTACGTACTAGTTTTAGTTATAAAGTCAACATTTAATACTCATCTGTAAAGCCCCGTTCACTTCACCTTATTTTTGCTGAACTGAAATTATTTGTACTAAACTAAAATTATTTTTGTTGGACTTAAATTATTTTTACTAAACTGAAATTAGTTATAATGAACTGAAATTATTTTTGCTTAACAAAAATTATTTTTACTGATTTTCAATTATATTTGTTTTTCATAGTTACTGAATTTTACTGAACTAAACTTATTTTTACTGAACTAGAATCATTTTTACTGAAATGAACTTATTTTTACTGAACTGAAATTATTTTTATTGAACTGAAATTATTTGTACTTAATTTTATTTTTTTTAAGGTAAAGTGAACAGGGCCTAACACTATATAAACAACTGTATTTTATGAGTATAATTTAGTTTTTCTCATAAATCTATCTGTTGGCTTAGGCCTTGTTTAGTTCACCTGATTTAAGCTGATCTGATCTGATCTGATATTTTCTGATCTAATCTGATCTGAACTTATATTTTTTGATCTGATCTGATCTAAACTTATTTTTTCTGATCTGATCTGATCTGAACTTATATTTTCTGATTTGATCTGATCTGAACTTATTTTTTTCTGATTTGAACTTATTTTTTCTGATATGATCTAATCTGAACTTATTTTTTCTGATTTGAACTTATTTTAATTATTTCAATATTCTACTTTTTATGTTAATCAATATTAATGTTTAATTATTATTGTTATGATTATTATTATTATTATTATTATTATTATTATTATTATTTATTATTATTATTATTATTATTATTATTATTTATTATTATTATTTATTATTATTTATTATTATTATTATTATTATTATTATTATTATTATTTATTATTATTATTATTATTATTATTATTACAAATATTTTAAAGAAACCTATAAGTATTAAAATTACTAGATAGTATAAGGTAATAGAATTGGAATATTTGATAATTTTATTACTTATAGTATCCCACTTCATAAATGAATTTTTTTTTATAAGAAAGTATTAAATGGGGATCCTAAAAAAACTAAATGACAGATTATATTTATCATAGCTTTTTTCTACATAGAAAAAAGGAGATTTGACTTATTTTTAAATACCTTAATTCTTAAATAATAATAATATGGATCTATGATATATCGGATTTGATTTTATCGTTTGTTTGAACTAGCAAAATTTTCTATGTTACTTTGTAGTAATTTTAATTGTAGTAATGCGTAGCTATTATTATTGAAAACCTTGTATGTATACTCCCTTCGATTTTAAATACCTTCTCCATTTTTACATGTGGGGAGTTTTAGGAGAAATTGGTAAACGTAATGGATATGCCATATAACTTTATTTTGTAACAGGAAAATATTATCTAGTAGATTCTGGATATCCGAATACCGTTGGATATTTGAGTCCAATAAAAGATAAAGATATTAGAACCCATATGCCCGAATTTCGAAATGGTCCACCACCTCTAGGCATACTTGAACTTTTTAATTATCTTCACTCTTCACTTCGAACAATGATCGAGAGATGTTTTGGACAATTAAAATCTCGATGGAAAATATTGATAATGATGCCAAATATGGACACTAAACAGCAATTGGCAATTATGGTTGCTACATTCACACTTCACAATTTTATTCGATTACACTAAACATCAATTGGTATAGAAATCGAACCAAGAGCAGATTATGATTTGTTTAACGAGAATCATAAAGCTGTAATGAACGAAGTACAACTTAATATAGCGAAGGAAATTTGGAACTTCTTGTAATGAAAATTATATTTGTAAACGTTTATGATTTGGAGCTTATAATGAAACTTTAATTATTATCGTTTATCGTTTGTGCTATTTAATAATAATAATAATAATAATAATAATAATAATAATAATAACCATCATAATAATAATAATAATAATAATAATAATAATAATAATAACCATCATAATAATAATAATAATAATAATAATAATAATAACCATCATAATAATAATAATAATAATAATTTGTTCTAATCTGATCTGAACTTATTTTTTCTGATCTGATCTGAACTATTTTTTCTGATTTGATCTGAACTTATTTTTTCTGAAATAAGTAAAAATAAGGTGAACTAAACAAGACCTTTGTGTGGCCCAAATTTCATAAGCCCAACTAATTATGTCTTTAATGTTTTTTTACGTAATTCTAGCATGTTGTTAATGAAAAAATGTGGAGGATACACTAGAAACCATGAATGCTCCTAAGGCTTCTAGATGCATAATTTATAGAGCATATGTATAGAGCCTTCTACACACTTCATCGATCATCTATAAATATAATGTGTTGGGAGCCATTTGAAATAATCGTCAGATATCTTTTCTCGTAAGTCACAAGCGTTATTCATTCATAGCGTGATTCTTGCTAAGCTTTTAATAGTTTTGATAGAAGGTTTTTCTTAATTATGTATTTTTTATCTTTTATATAAATAAATTTATTGTTTGCATGCATGCATATTTCTTGATTAAAATTTAAAACACTGCATTCTTTAAATCACCAGGGTCAACCTATAATTATTTTAGTAAAGCGTAAAAGTATTAGGTTCCATTGCTGAATATAAATTCTAGCTTTTAGCCTCAAGTCGATTAAAAAATTTATTGTTACTGCTAACTATATTTTCTTCTCACATAATACGAAACTTGGTTAGCTCTTAAACAGTTGAGCATTATCTAGAAATGGACAAGCAACACTTTCAACAAATGAACGGATCAAATTAAACGTAAAAGTGGGTTGGAAAGGGGGAAATTAAGCTGACCTTGCTGTTGGAATTTTCGTGTTAGTTTTCGAAGGATCGGAACAAGATGAGGTAAAAAGACATTGAAAATGGTTTTACGAGTTTGGAATGGTGATTCTCATTTAATACAAAATTATCTTAAACAATTCAGAATTATTTAGAAATGGGCAAACAACACATCCAACAACTGAACTAATCATATCAAATTTCATTGTACGTAGTAAGAGAAATACCGCAACTTCTCTCAACTGAACTAATCCCCAATATACATCGCCCGGACCAATAACTAGTTATGTTGTAAATTGGATAATATATTAAACGTGATGTTATTCAAAGGCCTGTTTGTGTGATTGTTGTTAATAAACATTGGTAATGATAATGATTTCATAAGTAACTTCGAAAGAAAATTTCATGCCAATTATTCCATCGTTGTTCACCCAACAAGTGCGCTACATAATTACTATCAATGGTGCGATTAAAGTAACAACAGTCCCAATTTTACTAATTCTAGGCATAAGATATTATGAATAACATGCATTGTCAATATGCAAATATATATTTATGATGGGAAGACTGATAAAAGACATTTTTATTGTTAATTATGGGGTAACATATAATTTTTTTAAAAAACAAATCAATTCCCTTTATAATAAAAAATAATTACATTTAAATATGACATTAGATCAGATTTATCATTAATTTGACGCTTATAAAAAGCTTCATCATATGGTTCATGTTTAAATCCAATTCTCTAATTGTTACTCATATAAAATGTACAACATATAATGCTGTAAACATGAGATAGAGATATCCTAACTTCAATTTTTCATCAATAAATATATGTACGTACTTAACTAGGCGGGCATAGTATTTTCATGTAATGAGAATTTGTTTTGGACATCAATAACAAAAATACGGTGTGTAATTTTTAGGTACCGCTCAAAATGGTTATAATTTAAACATCTAAATAAAAGCTAGGGTAAAAAAGTATAATAAAATTCAAATGTAACCATTATATAGACATATCTGCAAAATATATACTTCGTATTCCTTTAAACATTTTCATATTAAATAACTAACTAACTTAGCTAGCTAGAGCTAGGTTAAATGCAAACAATCCCATTATTTACCAAATATATTATGAAACCACAAATTTTTTAGCATACCTGGAAAAACAGCTAACTTGAACTAAATTAGCAATCAATATAATATATTGAGAGATCAAAACCAGAAGTTGAAACCCATAAAAGAGGAGGTTAATTGAATTGAGCTTATATATATGTATTTAGCTAATAGTACAATCCCAACTCATAAAATTAAATCAAGAAATAAAAACCAAAATTTAAACAATTATTAGAAAAAAGAACAACCCAAATATAAGTAATAATAATGATTAGTAGAACGTATATTATTAGTAGCTAGTAGTTGATGATTAGATTCGGAATTCGGACCAGGAGTGCTTAATTCCCCTTGCATATAGATTCACCATCCATTGCCTCGATCATCGACTCGTGATTGATCATGAAAGAAGCTTCTGATGACGATGATGATGGTGATGATGTAGACTTCTATCCATTTGTTCATCATGGAGCAATAAGGTCAAGACAAACATTTTTACAATATATAAGGTGTATGTAAAGAATTTAAGAATGTAATATAGAACATATAGACATATAGTAGTAATATAATGACAATGCAATAAAATGAGAGCATATATATAGAAAATAAAAGGGTAAAGAAAAAGGGTAATTAATATAATGTAATATAATGGAAGTTAAGCATGCAGTAAAAAAGAAAAATTGAGAAGCACGCATAGTAAGACATGAAGTTATAATAGATTGAGACTTTTCCAACAAACAAAGAGACCTCCCCACAAATCTTTATATTCTCCGCATGCAAAAAAATTTCACTTTTTTTCAAACTTTGGGTTAAAAAAAAAGGGATTGGAAATTAATCTGAAAGGGATAGATAATGTATACAATAGTGGAGAATTAGGGGATTTTTTTTTTTTTTTTTTTTGGCCTTTTGTTTAATTGTTAACAGGATGGTGGTGCCCTAAAGCTGGAACTCTTCTTAAAAATAAAGGGACTTTATTTCAATTGGGGTTATAAATCTTTTGATTCTTGCATAACTTTGCTTTTGGTCGGTTCATTGTTGTAGAATTATACAAATTTGTTTTACCTTTTTCATGTTAATGTTTGATTTCTTGGACCATATTTTATTTAATCAAAAAAAAAAAAAAAAAAAAAAAACAAACACATGTGTCTTGAGTTTTGGTACAAAATTGTAAAGAATATGTTGATGAAAGTATTTGAATTATGTTCTTTTATGCAACTTATTATGAGCTTAATACGAAGTTAGATATTTTAGGTTCCACTTGATCAGTATATACCACGTACAAAATAATAAAACAATACAATTTTTATAAAATAATAAAATAAAATAAAACAGTAAAATTTACAAATTCCTTCAAAAAAATTACAAATTGATTTTAAACTTAATAATCTAATCATTATAATCAAATGAACTTTCAATATTTTACCGTGCACTGTTATTATGATTTTGTCTTTGTAAAAAAGTTCACTTTAGAATTTGATCATAAGACACAACTTAATTTATGCAAAATATATGTAAAAAATAAACTTAAATTACAATAATAACTTCGTAATAATTTTTTCCATTTTAAGATGCAACATTATTTTATTTTATTTTTAAGAAAATGCACCATTACTTTTTAATCCCATCTTAAACAGGTTGATTAATTGATTGACGATGTAGGGCATATAGTAAATCATGCATGTGTTGCACTAGTACCCGTCACATACTAAACTTAAGTCAATTACTCATACTAAAGAAGTAAAGATAGTAAAGTACCTTTATTCGTTTATTAGGGTCAAAATGTGACATTATGACTTACAGGCTACAGCAAATGAGCAAATACTAGTAGTAAAGCAACTTTAATCTCATTTTTTGTTTTTTAAATAAACAATTTAACAATCCATTTATTAAGTACCAACGATAGTAATCTATCAAAGCCTTTTTGTCAGCTAAAGCAAAGGGAAAAGATAAAAATTAGCATATCATGCCTTCAGTTGACGACAATTAGCTAAAAGTTTAAATCTCATGATTTTTGAGTAAATTACAAAAATTGACTACGTTAATATAGGCCATAAAAGATGATTGCCGTTTAAAGTAGAGGCAAATTGAACAATGATAATTGTTTGCCTCCAAATTAATATGATTAGTCTATAAAAAGATTTAGATATGATTAATATGTGAGTTTCTATTGGAATACCGTTTGACATTAAACTAATTCTGTATTACATCCTCCATATTTTCATTTTTATGTTACTATTATATAAATCGTGTTGACTCTAGACTCTTTAATTATGCAATCGGTTGTTAAGGGTTTCTAGTAAAGAGGTCCATACAATATGATTACATGAAAGATGGGAAAAGAACTGGACCTAAAGTTTTTTTATCAAAAAACAAAAAAGTAAATGAGAAAAAAAAAATAGAAATACAAGAGAAAAAAAGAAAGTTTAAATGATCGAGTAATTGAAATCGAAATGGTATTTAGTGAAATTTCAAGATAAGTCAGTAGTTTATATATATTCCTTTACACATAAGTTGTGAAAGGGCTTTTGTTTGGTTTTTACTGGTGGAAAGCTCCAACCTTTGTTTCTTTATAAATTTTTTGCTTTTATTTGTCTTTTTATGTTTATAAAAATGTGTTTTTTTTTTTTTTTTTTTTTTTTTGCCTTTTGAGACTTTTTTTGCCAATTGATGGTAGCGTCTTAGCTTACACCCTCATACCATAGTAAAACAATGCAAGGATGAAGAACGCAAGACAACACAAGGCCAAGTCAAGCTAAGACTTCTAGCTTAAGATAGACATGATACCAAATGGTGAGCCAAGACATTAATGAGATGATTTTGAGGACCAAGTATGCCTTCCAGGGCCCTTTGTGAACCCAGAGAATCGCCTTGATGCACAATTTTGCTAGGTCTAAAAAATTATCAAGAAGCCAGATTTGAAGGCTATAATGCATGAAATTAAACCAATTTTGGAGGTTTTAGGATTGAAATCGAAAATTTTCAGAATACAGGAACTGCATCCTGGGATCATATAATTTTTTTGGAATCATATATAGGCTCTAGTTGGTCATATAAAGGCTCCTGACGACTTTGAGTTAATGAAGGGAGGCCTATGTAGTAGGCTAGGTAAACGGCTAAATTTATTGTTTTAAGCAAATTGAACAGTTCTAATTAACTACCTTAATAGCCTCCCAAAGTGACATAGGATGCATAGGAAATTAGGAAGCACCTTGATCACCTTCCTTTCAGGATCTAATGAATTGTTGTGAGCTTCGTTTCATTTTTGAAAAATTATGCGAGTACACAAAAGTTATCAATTTCTTGAATACAAGCAGATGGATCAGATAATAACATTCTCGTGACTTCAAAACACTTCAAATCCGTTCAAACCATAACTAGGCCTTAACCTAAGAATCCAACTCATTGCAGCCCAACAAACAACCTAATGTGCATTTCTCAAAATTCCAGCGATTCAACTCGAAGAAACACCAACTCATAAACCCTGCTAAAACCTCCAATTTCTCTCTTTCCAATTTTCTCAACCATGAACAGAGCTCAATTAATCCGTTTATCTGCTAGACTCGCCAACTCGCTTTCCTCAACTCGGCAACCAGGACTTCACTCGCTCAGGTTGAATCAGGTGACTCACTTTTCTCACCTCACTCAATCCCCTACTTTCTCTAGAAATCCACATTTTAGCTATGTTTCCCCCAATTCCCATCAAAGTCTATACTTTTCTACAACACCAGATTCTTTGATTAAGCTAATTTTGTCCAAAGATTGGTCAGAAGAATTTGAGGTTGAATTGGGAAAGTTAAACCCTAGAGTGAACCATGAATCTGTAGTTTATGTTTTGAAGAAATTGAATAAAAACCCTAAAAAATCTTTAGATTTTTACAAATGGGTGCGTGATAAAAAAGGGTTTGAGCCTCGTTATGTTCCTTGTACTATATTGCTCAAGACTTTGGCTAGTAGAGAGTTTTTGAAGGATTTCTGGGATGTTGCCAAGGAAATGAAGGAAAAGGGGTTTTGTATTGATAAACATATTTATGGTGCTATTAATGGGGCTTTAGAACGACAAAATTTGGTTAATGAGGCAGGAGTATGGACCAAGTTTTACGAAACGATGCACGAGGATAATGGTGAGAATGATGCTGTTAAGGGTGTTGTTGAGGTGGTGATGGGATCTGAGTGGAATGAGGGGGTGGAGAGTAAGTTAATGAAGCTTGGTTTTCCGTTAACGGAGAATGTTGTGTTTAGAGTGGTATGGAATTTGAGGGAAGAACCATTGATGGCTTTAAAGTTTTTTGAGTGGATTGCGAGTTGCAGGAAATTTGAGCATAATAGTGTAACATACAGCAGGATGGCCAGGGTTTTAGCTCTAGGTGGATTGATGGATGAGTTTTGGAACCTGGTGACGAAAATGAGAAGTGAGGGGTATGAGATAGATAATTATGTAAAGCTTGCAAGGTGTCTAGGTAAGGAAGATGCTGTTAAGCTGTTTGAGCTCATGATGGACGGTCCATACAAGCCAACAGAGACCGAGTGTAATTGGCTTTTGAAGATGCTTGCCCATGAACTTGATCCAGATATTGAATTGGTAAATAGGGTTGTTAACAAGTATGTGGGAGCTGGAAACACCCATACTAAAGCTTTATACGACGGTTTGCATAGATCTTTATGTAAAGCTGGGCAATTTGATGAAGCAAAGAAGGTCGTGGAAGACTTGAGGAATGCTGGTTACAAGCCTGACAATATTACTTATAGCCAAGAAGTGTTTGGCCTCTGTAGATTGAAAAGGTTTGAAGATGCTGTTAAGGTGCTAAACCAAATGGAAGCTGAGGGATGTGTTCCCGATATAAAGACTTGGACCATATTAATCCAAGGTTATTGTATAGCAGGTCAAATGGATGAGGCATTGTCATGCTTTGCACAGATGCCGGAAAGAAACCTTGATCCTGATGCTGATTTGTTGATGGTGTTGATAGAAGGATTCCTCTCTCAAGATAAGTTGCTTGGTGCTTATAAATTTCTTGTTGAGATGGTCAACAAAGCTTGTATAAAACCTTGGCAGGCTACATACAAACTGATGATTGAGAAGCTAGTACAAAATGGTAAACTTAACGAAGCATTCAACCTTCTTAGTATGATGAAGCAGCAAGAATATCCGCCTTATCCCGAACCATTTGCTGAGTATATCTCCAAATCTGGAACTGTGGAGGATGCTAACAAGCTCTTAGAAGCAGTGCCTATGAATGGTCTTCCATCCACTGAAGCTTACGTAAATGTCATTACTTCTTTCTTTAACAAAGGTAGACATTCTGAGGCCAAGGATCTGCTTTACGGTAGCCCTTCTCATGTTCGCAGACATAGGAAAATTAAAAAATTGTTTGGCTCCAAGCCTTCAATTAACTCTCCTAGTTAAGGCAGTTGGTATCAGAACAAAAACAACTGTTCTTTGTGTAGAATGTACGTCTTCAACCACTAGTTATAAATGAGCCTTCTTGGAAGTCTAGTTGGCTGGGTTTGGAGAGAGATATATTTCCCTTCAGCATTATGCTGTATACTGTCAAGCTGGAAATTGATGGTTTGATATATAACTCTGGAATTCAATAAAATGCTCCAGGATTCGCGTGGCCTAGACTGGTTGCCTTTTAATGTCATTTTGGATGTCCTGTTGTCCTTTTAAATTGTTTGTTGTGGAAGAACATTTCCTTCTCCCGTTATAGGTTTATAGCAGGAAGACTTGTCAATGAATGTTTACATGTTTGTACTGAAGAATTTAACAGATGATGAGTTTTTGTGCGCATGAGCGATTTTTTATGTATGAAAATACAAGTTAACTTCATAAAAGTTATAGGAGTACTCCGTATTAAGTACGAGTACTGATTAATAGTCATGTTAGATTTCTAGTATGCTACTCTGTGCATTATAATCATTCCACTTGAGGTTCCCTCGTTTCATACTATTCTGTGCATTATAAACATTCCACTTGAGGTTCCTTTGTTTCATACTTTCATATAATCAAAGTATTTGATACAACCTGTCAAAAAAAGAAAAAAAAAAAAAAGGTATTTGATACAAACTTTTCTTATTCCATATAATCTGCCACTATCAAGTTTCAAAAAATACTTGTCATTGAAGGATCCCAGCCGCAGTACCAGTTTTGGATAAAAACACAATACTCAATTTGTATACATAATGTCATAAACCCTACATTAATGGGAACAGGATTAGTAACTTTCTCAAGGGCTTCATTCATGAGCAATAAAAAGTTTTGGAGAATTAAAATTGCTGATGTGGGCTCCTTTCATTCGATTTCAATGTCTTTTACATCACCAAATTTCATAGCAGTGCCACATTTGTTTATGTTGAAATTCAACCGAAGTTTGGCTCACTTGGTAAGAGTTTTACTTTGGATCTTAGAGGTCTTGGATTCTAATTTTACCAATCGAGTGTTTGGGATTAAGGATCTCCTTGACTCCTGACCTCTCCTTCCTACTTCCAAGTACTAAGCCCACAAATACTTGACTGAAAAAACTGTAAGGGTTGGGTTAAAGCATAGTCAAGATCATTCTCCATTAAAAATAAATAGAAGTAAATAAAGTCAACCAAATTAATTCAAGTTATCAACAGAGGATCATGTGCACCAAACTTCCTTAACTCCTAATTTACATATGCATGATCCAATTCTGTACAATTCTATCTGACCACTTCCTCACATTTTCAGAGAATAAGGTGAGAAACTACAATGAATGTGATAATACAATAATAAGACCCCTACACCTCCAATCCCTCCCTTTTTTTTCACCTTGGTACAACATAAGACTCTGATACAATTAATAGTTTAATACTTCAAAATTCAGTCTGGTCTCTCAGAACGCTCTCTTTTGGCTGTATCAATCATTGTGCACAAAAACTTAATAGGATCACAGTTGAATGTATGGGCCATAGCAGCATGCGTCAAAAATGGAAGCTTTCGTAACGATCTTCCACTCAATCCCTTTACATCAAGATAAGTTATAACTTTAGAAGAAAGTATATCAAATCAAACCATGAAACCATATAAAACATAGATAATATACATAACAGGACATGTGTAGTGTGTACTTACATCACATGCTTCTGCAACTTCAAGCAATTGCCTAGACAATGTCAATGAAGCCCCAGCCTCTTGCATTTCACTTGACAGCAACTTTTCCTTGAGACTAGGAAAAGTCAGCATATCGAGGGGTTTATCCTACATTTCCATAATAAACAGAACATAAAAGTAAGATATAACTAGTTCATATAGCATGGAGGATGGAATGCAATGGGAACAAGGATGAAAGTAGAAGACAGATCAAAGACCTGAAAATTCTTTAGTATTCCACTTCTTAGAAGCTCTTGAACGCAGGATCTTAGTATTTCATAACGTGCTTGCAGGGTTGGAGGACCCACATAGGCTTTGATATCTGCCCTGTCAACAAAAGCAATATCTGCAAAGCCAGAAAGCAAATACACGGAACTATATGTTCAAAAAACTTGAATGAGGGTAAAGAGAGCACAAATTACACACAGTACACCTAGTAGTCTAGTACACAATCAAACAGATAAGTATGGTGAGCCTTGGACCAAGAAAGAAAAAGTAAAAAGATTCAGCTCCAACAGCTTCTGAAATACATAGATTGTGTGCAATTCCCTTGGAAATGAGACTGTCGACTGCAGTTAATGGCTCAAATGGTAAAAATGTCATAAATTGAGGTCCAGATAACAAGTTCAACTATATATATGATGTTTCTTGCGTGAAGTTCTTTGGAAATGTGTCTCCTCTCAAGTACATACATTTCTTTGTTGAATTTCATTCCAACTTATTACCGCCTATAGAGGATGTAATAAGTGGTAACGAAAATCACTGTAGAAAACCACATTCTTGAGAGTTGATGTACCTTAGATGGAATGTATATGAGACATTCCATAGATAATTACAAACTATATATTAAAATACGTCACTTTATGACTTGAAAGTGATACTGTTTTTGAACTTGGCAGTGATCTTTTCTTATATGCTAATGCATTGAAGCACTTTTCAACCGTTTCATGGTTTCTTCTCAGGCCTGTAAAAGTACAAAGGCATAGCATAAGATATCCAAAGAGATTGTTTCTTCCTACATGCATGGGCCAAACTGGTATGCTCAGTTGTTCGTTAGGAAGCTTGATCAGAATACTTGTCCAAACATCATAACAGGCAGCCAGATAATGCTAGTATCTGCTTTTAAGATACTGGAATATGAAATATCTGGATTCTAGAAGCCATCCCCAAAAAGAAATACAAGACACAGACTCTGAACTACAGTATATGCATACCTATAGCTGCTGTAATATTGGATGTTGTCATAATTATAACATTTGGCGAGCTTTTCAATTTGTCCAACTGAGTAAGTAGAGCATTCACAACCTGAGACGCCATTTATGAATTAATAGTTTTCCAGGGCAGTCAATTAGACAATTTAAATCATTCCAAAATGAAGTTTCAAAAAGAAATAAATAAAAAAAGAAAAACAATTGAGCAGCAAATGCAAGATACCCTAATAGAATCAGAGGGCTCAGAACCAGACAGGGCAGCATTTCTAGCAGCCGCAAGACTTTCAACTTCATCTGCAGATCATGAAAACAAATCAATATAAACTGATTTGAGATCAAAGAGAAAGTTTATCTCCTTTTGCCTTCTTTATTTATTTCGTTAGTGGAAAACCAACACTCACCAATTAAAACAAACACTAGATTGTTTTCATCCTCAACCATTTCTTGAATACTTTGGAACAGCTTAGCAACCTTTCATAAGTAGACATCTCAGTCAGTATTCTATGCCAAAAAATAAATCAGTCTATTAAAACAGCATACAAAATAAAAACCCAAGTAAAACTGTCGCAATAACTGAAGCTGAATTAGTACATGTCAATCAGATAAAATTGAAATAATTTGCATTTGTTGTAAAAATACATGAAGGCAATGAGGCAATCTTCTATCATCATAATAGAATTTTTTAAGAGCTGAAAGAAATGAGTAATTGGGATAAGATCACGCATGCTGAAAGCACATACCAATTTACCACTTTCTGAAAACCATTTGCTGAACAAAGAATGAGCATTAACTTCAATCAACTGGGACTGTGGATATCTGATTTTGTATGAAGAGAAATTATTAGGCAAAGAAACTAGGTGTTAAGTCTCAAAGTAATACAGTTAGCATAACACATCCAAACCTGGAGCTGAATCGTATTGATAGTTTCTGAGCCAATGCTTTACATAATGATGTTTTACCAGTACCTGGGGGTCCATGTAGAAGAATGATTCTGCATAGAAAACGATAGACTCAACAGAAGAAAAAAAAAGGGAAATCAACTAGAGCTGGTTCACCTAGCTATCTCAGATATCTCTTACAGTGTGTTAGGATAGAATAATATGGGGAAAAAAAGGTTGGAAGTGAAATTGAGGCAATCATCTTCCTTAATTTGAATGAATTAGGGGATGAAGGAAGGGAAGGGAAGGGAATTGGAGGGATCCATTTTCCTTCCACTTTATGAAACAAACTCTTTGAATGTTGGAAAGAATGGGAAGGAATATGAAAGATCACTTATTCCCCCTTCTCATCTTCCTTCCTTTTTCTTCCCCAATTCCTATCCAAATAAAGTGTAAGCTGCAAAAATTAAAATTTGGCCTCTAACCACAATGGAGCTTTAAACTTTAAATCATGGTCAAGGTATTGTGCTAGTAATGATATATGACATCCATGATGCCATTATCAAAGTATTATACAGAAATGTAATTCCAGCTCAAGAAAAGATGAGGTGAATGTAGTTTAAAAGTATTGTTTCAGGACAATTGACATCAATACAAGCAGAAGTTGGCATTATAGGTTTAAACAGAATGAGCGGCTTCTGAAGCATAAGTGCATTTTCTCTAGACCATGCCTTATTTTCAAAGCTGATGATAAACCGATAAAAATAAAGTAAAGGTAATACAAGTTCAAGCATAATGGGCCTACTTTCTATAACATACAGAGAACTTTCTCTTGTAGATTGTCTAAGAATAAGTAGTACTTTGTAAGTGTTGTATCACCAATCTTAAATATGCAGTTTTCAATAATTGACGCACATTTAGTTCATTGTACTTTGCAAGCCTGTATAGTTGCCAAATTAGCTCTGTGATCAACATCTACCAGCTTAAGTATCGAGTCATGAACACAGAACTCCATAACTCCAGCGTTAGCAAATGAGCTCACTTATCGGCAGTTATTTCATGCTTATAACTTAAGCAAATTAGCAGTAAGATGGCAGAGTATCATTTAACTATGGTGCCTCCCGGCTGGTGAAATGACTGAACATTGATGGAAGCTTAAGCAAGTTGCTGTTGTCAGTTCTGGGAACAACTGATTCAGGAGAGTAACTACAACTAGAGAACCTATCATCTTCTCTTTTAGAAAGAGAGACATTTAAACTGTTTCTGATGATAATTTATTAACTTATATCAGGGACTATACATCACTGCTTTCAAGAGGAAACCACTTAACATCCAAAAGGGGAAAATTAAAATTTAACAAAAGAAATTCAGGAGGAACAAAGCGTAGAATTCTTCCATAAAAAGGTTAAACAGCTCTCAAAAATCCAATATAATGATTGGGAAAACAAAAACAAAAAAACCTGGTAAAAAGAGTTTTTTTTTTTTGGGTGAACTGATAAAGAGAGTATCTGGAAGTAGTGTGAAACAGAGAACAAAAGCCAATCAACGCATTCAGCAGGGATAGTAGATTGCAGACCATGTATGAAAATGAATATATATATGGAATAACATGATGGGATATATGCTACATTACCGGTTCCAAGACACAAGAAATGGATTTACACCCTTTTCACTAAAAAGCAATGCACTCGCTGCATACCGCAACAATCTTTCCTTTAGTCCAGATTCGAAGATCAAGCTGCAGATGCAACAGTCTTATTGATATAATTCATTCAAAGAAAAAAAAACACAAGGGGGAAAAGACATACACACCTTTCCCACATTCCATCAAACTCCTTAGCAGGAAGAGCCCATTCATTAAAACTGGAATGTTGACCATCTCCTCCTAATTCTTCACAAGGCCCTTCCTCACTAAGCTAGTAAAAAACAAGGTCACATATCAAAACAGAATCATCAATGTACTAGAATCAGTTAGAATAGAAGCATATAAACATGTAACACTAGGTCATCCAAGTATGACTATAAAGCAAGTACCTGATACACATGCACAAGTGGCTTGACCTGCCAAAATAAAAGAACTTCACCATTCTTCACCCATTCATCTACAAGACAAGGAAAAACATCAAATTTATCAGAATTATCCACTACGTTGAGGCAACACCTGATACATTTTTAAAAAAGCTTACCTGTATCGCATACACATATACTCTGCACATTTTCTAATAAATATTGGTCATTGTCAGGTAAAGGAACAGGACCATTGCTATAACTCAAACTTCTTGTCTCTAGCATTCTGAAAATAAACAGAACTAAAATATCAAGAACAAGCTTAGGAAACCCCCTCCCAAGAATTTGGAAGTTTTAAAATATGAACAGGTCAGCTATTCAACATAGTGTTTTCTATGATGTTTTCCCAAATTTAGAAACAAAAATGTCTAATACTATTAGATGAAAACTGCTCCATACATCTAAAAATAATAGCAACATCACATACTATTTCAGCATGTTTGAAAAAAGTTTTCACATTTTCAAACTAGTCATGGTTTGTAATTGATTTACAATTAAACCCTAAATAACAACAAGCATTTTGGGAAATATGGTCCAACTATTTATTTCAGGTCTTTTAGTAATATTTATACATGTGTGATGTGTCTGATGATGAGATGTTGGCATGTTGGGATAATATGACTCTGAATCCTAGATAAAGGGAGAAAGTCTATTTTGTCTTGTACCAGTGTATTGTCTACTACAATAATCAAATAACTAAATATCCTTGGGGTTTTTTTCTAGTAAAAGAATTCCATTATGGGATACCAAACCAGAAGTTGGAAAATGTTTACTAAGTATAGCTGTTTCCTTTCATAGCCTCCCTCCCTCTCACTCAATCATTTGTGACAAAAAGAAACTAGATACATATTCACATCCATCCATACATGCATAAATGAAAAGCCAGAGCAACATATTGTATTTTCAAGTTATTGTCGAATATGTAGACGACAGCACATATAATCCTGGAAGGTGGTGTGTCTTGAACCTGCTACTCAACCACAGACACAAGTCTGGCCCATGGAAACACATTATGCGCCTACAAATTTCAGAATAGAAGTTCTTTGTGTTGGTATCGTATTCATACTTGTACCATTGTCTATCTCAAGGTAACAAAGGCAATCAGCTGTAGGCAAAACCAATTCCCTTTTAAGCACATACAGTATAATAGCATAATGCACCTAAAACAACGGAATCGCTCGATACACAAGACTGGCAGAAGCTAAGAACAACTAAATGATCAGCTAGAAACAAATATTCAATCAATCAGCAAAAAATGCTACTTCTGACAAGTACAATCATTTATACAAACATACGAGTATGACCACTAAAAAACTGATTGAACTACTAAACACATCAAAAATTACCTTTCAACGCAAGTGCGGACATCATCCAATCGAGCTGTACTGGAGGGTTTCAAACATACTTCAACTGAAATTAGGGCAAAAATTGGGGCAAATTCCAAACTTTTAGAAATCAAAATTGGAGCTTAGAAAAACATAAAATTAGCAGAAATTAACATATGAGAGAGTAAGAGGGGACCTGAAACGAGGAATTTGTCATCGGCGATTGCAGGAGAAGCAGCTGATTCGGAAGCAATGGGAGGAGTTGGAGTAGATTGTTCTGGAATCATCGGAGAAGCAACATTTGGCTCCAAAACGACGCCATTTTCGATTTTGATGGTTTCTGCTTCGGGTTCAGTGGATTCAGGTTTTGGAATTGAAATCTCCATTGGAGAGCTCATTTTCTTGAAATTAGGGTTTCTGCAACGAGTTGATTTTGATTGATGAACACGACGAAATTGAATTCTACGTGATGATGCAGAGTGTAGAAGAGAGAGAAATGAGAGAAATCGAATGAAAAGGGATGAACAATTGATTGGAAATTGATGATTTTTGGAAGAAGCCCTAGAACGACATTTTAGGGAATTCTTTGCTTTTGAATTTGAGCGGGAATTCATTAGGGTGGGTTAATTGAGTTTATCCATCAGATTCAACTTCACACTTTATCATACAGTACTTTTTGTTCGTTTAGTTTTTGTAACGTTGAGGGAAAGTGTGATACTAAAGCCCGTTCACTCTATCTTATTTTCGGTGAATTGAAATTAATTTTACTGAATTAAAATTATTTTTACTGAAATGAAATTATTTTTGGTGAAATGAAATTATTTTTGGTGAACTAACTTACTTTTATAGATCTTTTGTTATTTTTCTTCTTTACAGTTACTGATTTTTACTGAAATGAAATTATTTTTATTGAACTAAACTTATTTTTGGTGAACTGAACTTATTTTTATTGAGCTGAAATTATTTTTACTGAATATTATTTTTTTAAGGTGAAGTGAACAGGGTCTTAACTGGAGTAATTGGTTCTGTTTGAGAATTAGCTAATGGTTATACAGAGAATTGATTTTACTATCTACCTGGTTGTATTAGCTGATTTGATTAATTGGTTATAAATAACTGATCGTGTAAAACTGTTTATTAATTTACTCGTAGCTTATTGTAGTGATCAAATCAACAA
The DNA here is from genome assembly GCF_001683475.1 of Chenopodium quinoa. Classification (NCBI taxonomy): domain Eukaryota; kingdom Viridiplantae; phylum Streptophyta; class Magnoliopsida; order Caryophyllales; family Amaranthaceae; genus Chenopodium; species Chenopodium quinoa. Next base: position 1,321,498 of record NW_018742907.1, read on the forward strand.
ATTTGATTAACTAGTTGTAAATAACCGACTGTGTAAAAGTGTTTAGCTTATTGTAGTGGTCAAATCAGCTAATTTTGCCCTCATAACCTCTCCGCCAAACACCTTAACCAAGTGGCTAACACATTATAAGCTAATACGAGCTCTTTTTTTTTTTTTGCAAGAAATATGAGTTTTAAAACTTTTAATAAACTATTTACTAAACACGCAAATTAACTTTTGAAAATTGTCAAAGCTTTAATAGGCTTCAATAAGCTAAGTGTTCTCCAAAATGCTCTTAGCCCATATGATAGTGAGAAAGATAGAGAGCATCATTGGCCAAATAAAGTAATGTTGCGATTAATTTGCAACTTTTCAAAAAGAATACGTTGCCATAAAAATAAAAAAATAAAAAAAAAAAAGTTTTAAACCACTAAGTCGCCTCTCCTTGCATAAGCTACGAGAAGAAATTGAAGGTGGTCCATCCTCAATGACATTCACTCTTTTTTATACGAAGTGCTAGTTAGTACACCTAACTTATCTTGAAGCACCGGCATCTCACATTTCTCATCCACCTTAAACCGCTCAAACCTTACATCTAGTTGCCAAATTAAACAAAACCACCACCATTAGTTAATGTCCCCAATTCATTCAATGGTTCCAACTTCCAAGCTTCAAATAGAATAAATGAGAATAAATCATTAAATTTCTCCATCAAATACCCATGTCAAATGTCATACACTCGTTCCTTTTTTAGATAACTAAAATAAAATGAGAGGCTATTATTGGCCCAAAGATTATATCATGGTCCCCTTACACTACCCTTTCCTAGTGAAACAACAAGGCCCAAAAACCAAACATCATGAAACAAAATATTAAACGAGATGATAAAAATAAGACTGAACAAATGGAACTTGAAATCATCAAAGCTGTAGCTCAAGCTTGGCATAGTCACTCCAACAATGCTAGGGAAGCAACATGCGAGTTCGATGCTCGAAGGCATAACTTTCGTGACACGCCTTCGAGGTTTAAACTCGAGGTCGAAGCTATGAATAAGTTGAAGGTGGATGAAGAGGCTAATAAGGGGATATGGAATTTTAATCAATCTCTTTGGGATCCCTTTGAAATTGTGGCTGTATCGAAAAAGTTGGAAACCGGGTTAGTTTTGAATTATGATTTTGATGATTTGCAAAAATTAAATGAGCAATTAAGGGTGTTTAAGAAAAGAAAAGAGAGTAAGAATAGCCTTAGGAATTTGTTCAATGTAATGTCTTCTAGGAGATTTAGTGATAAAGCTCAATTTTCAGATTAATCAAAAACTTTCAAGTAGTTAATTTCCGAGTTTCTTAATATGTACTCCAAATTAATACTTTTATGATACTCCGTAATTATAATTAAAGTTATTGATGATCAAAATCTCTGGTATTTTTGGTTCTCGGCTTCTTGTGATGTTATGGTATGAATCATATGATCAAAGAAACTCCAAACTAAATTTGCTTCTTCTTTGTACCTTTGCCACCAAATTTGTAACACAACAATTCAAATATGGCCCATTCATAAACTATAGTGTATAATTTGATCCTCTAAAAGATTTGTAATACTACTTCCGCTAAAAATTAGTTGTAACTTTGAAATATTATTTGTGAGATATAAAATATTCCAAAGTTGCTACTAATATTTAACGGAGGTAGTATGATAAATTGATAATAAGTGTGAATTGTATGAGCAGATCGCTAATATCATTGCGCTTATTGAGGTAAATTTTTTCTATATTTTATTGGACAGGTGACAATGATTTTATATATGCGTGCACACCTAATATTTAATAATTGATATGAGGTAGTCGACATCTACCATTTTACACTAAAATTTGAGCTTACCAATATCAATGACAACATTGAATTGTACAAGTTTCTTATGATTAAAAAAATTCCATGAAATTTTTAAATGTTGTTATAAGAGATATGGATTGCATAACTTACAGTATGATTTTAAGAGAGCACTAAGTAAGAGTTAGAAAGAGGCCTACATATATGATTCTTGAAGATAAGTTGAGAGAAATCTTTCATCTTTTGATTTGGCTTTTTATATCAACTTGAGTGTTGGACCATAGCATATCATATATGCAAGTTACATCATCTTATTAGCTAAGAAAAGAATTTTAAATAACAGTAAGACTTCATCCTAAAACATTTGATAATAAGGCTTCTCCCATGTATTAAGCTATGTTAACTAGCTCATATGTGAGTTCATGCACTTCTTAGCACACGTTCGCAAAGGTACATAATTAGGCGTAAATAAGGAAACTTATAAAAGTGAAATTATGCACTTCATCAGTTACAGGGCAAATGTCGTCAATTGATGCTTTTTACTACACCATATTACCATCATATTGTTACTAGTGTTTTTCTTTTATGCCAATGTCAGAAAGGTATGTATAACTAATAACATCTGTATGTAAAGCCAATATTCTTGCATAGAACAAATTCTTCTAAAAGCACATAAAAAATGCTTTGAATTACTTTTTCTCCTTCACGCATCACGTCTTGTTGGAAACCTACAAAGAGATACTCCGTATACGTAGTTAATTATTTAATTAGACAACCACACAGTACACAACCACATCTTTGATGAGGGTCTTATGTGATAACCAGGTGCGTGCCAACTCCCATATGTGTGTTGATCAATCGTCTTAACAACAATATTGCTACGGCCTACGTACGGACATACACGCATATGCTTTTATTCATATAAAAAATATATATATATATATATGAAAAATAGCAACACGAACTAATATATTTACTACTTCTTCAGTCCATAAGAAGCAAAAGATAGACATCAAATTATTTATTTGGACTGCTAGCTACAAGTACACACACAATTCACCTATATTGTCACATCCCACACGCATTATGCAATATGCATATATTGTACTAAGCCATGCATTTAGACAACAATACTACAATAGTATAGTAGACTTAGTAGTATATATAAATTAAAATATAATGCAATTAGTTATGGGTACAACCTTAATTGTAGATGATGCAGTAATAATACGTAATAGCATAGAGAGTAGTATCTTGGTCACATAGTAAAAGTGTTCCACCAGCGAACCTCAAAGCCCCTATGATTGGCCTTGATGAAGTTATCAGCTTCATCATCAACACTCATTATAGCACCCCCTTCTCCTTGGGTAGCTTGATCCCCCTTCTCTCACCATCCACCACCGGCGGCTCAACAGAATCCATAAAACGAACCCTTTGAGGACGAGCATGACTCTCTGGCATGTGGTTGTGGTGGTAGTGCTCGATATGAATTGTTCCATCCGTGTCCTCATAGTCCGATCCAATGTCATTCCTATCGGCCTCATCATTGACACTAGGATAACGAGGGACGTTCTCGAGATTGGAAATATAGTCAAGGTAGTCACCACTACTATTATAGGTGGTGTCCTTGCGATAGGAGGGTTGTATGTAATGTTGTTTTTGTGTATATCGGAAGGCCATTTTTGCTTAGAACACTCTCCCTTAGAGCGTATTATCTATTATTTATTGTAACAAGTATTTTTTTTTTTTTTTTTTTTTATGAAAGGAAAGCAAGGTTTTTGTAAGCAATTGGAAAGAATAATCACTTCAATTTAATATTCTTTGTGATAAGGTGAAAAAAGTTTTGCACCCTATGCCATTTTTTTTAATACTCTAATAACCCAATAACTAGGCATCAACGATCAATCAATCAAGAATATCACACAGAAGAGCAAGCGTTGTTGTTACACCAAGTGACCCTTCGTCTCTCCAAAACAAAATATCTCACACTTGATATTTATGGTCAAAGTGTCAAACTACATCAAGTTTTTGACCATTAATTTTGATCAATTCAATATGCCAAAATAAGGATAAAAACTTACACTATCATGAAAATGAAAAACATATTATATAAAGGAAAATGATAAGTTTAGCTCTAAGGGATCATTTGGTTGGAGGTATTCAACAAAGGGAATGGGAATCGACGGGAATCATTCCCTTTGTTGTTGTTCGTTAGGCCACTTTTTCAATCCCCTTTACCCTCTACATTCCCCCAAATCCCTCCAAGTTGATTTCCCACCCCCTTAGGTATTTCCATTCCCATTCCTGAGCCACCACCTCACCACCATAGCACCTCCCTCTCACCTATCCTCACCACCGGAAAATCAGCCACCGCACCACCGCCGCTCCTCCCCTGACCATTCGCCGCACCTCCCTCGCCCCTCGCCGCCCTTCCCTCGCCCCACAAATATGTCCCCTCCCCGTAAAACTTCCTCCAACCCTCGCAAAACCCTTAAAGCTCTCCTCCCTCCCTGTAAAACCGTCAGTCGCCTCTCCCACCACCCTCGGAACCCTAGCGCCTAAGGTTTCGAGGGTGGTGGGAGAGGCGGCTGACGATTTTACGGGTAGAGAAAGGAGTTTTAAGGTTTACGAGGCTGGGGAAGTTATACGGGGGAGGGGAGGGGTAGCGAAGGTCGAGGGTGGTGCTGCGAACGGCGGCGAGTGGTGGGGGATGTGCGACGAGGGTGGTGCTGCGAACGACGGCTGGGTGGTGGCTGAAAAAGGTGGGTTTTGAAAGAAATGGGTGGTTGTGTGGTGGTGATGTGGTGGTGGGACTGGTGGTTTTATTTCTCATTGTTTTTCAAAACAAACAACATATCAAATTTAAGGGTTTTTCAATTTCCATTCCATTCTCTATCTTTTCCTTTGTTCATTCCATTCCGATTACCCCGTGCAAACCAAACGACCCCTAAGAACTATGGAGTACATATTAAAAATGAATAAATACAATATTAAATTATCAATTGTATACACCGAGTCGTTTTGTTATAATTCTCAAATTTATATTTCATATTGTTAGATCTTCCTACTTTATTTGGCCAATTTTATCCCATAAAAAGATTTAAAGTAGGAAACAATTTTTTTTTAATTTTTTTTATAATATTTTTTTTACCAAAGGAAAAATATTTTAAGAGATGCATATTATGCTTATATATAAGCCTATAATAGATAATAAGTTTCATTTTCACATCATAGCTTGACATTTTAACCCGAATTTACCGTCATAGTAATTATTTAGTATTACCATCAAAGTCATATGTAATCAATTATCTAGATAGAGAAGAATATAGTAGAGGTGATCATTAAGCGGGTCGGGCCGAGGCCACAAGAATTAGCGCGCTTCTCAGGCTAGGCTGGGTCAAGCTTCGGGCCGAAATTTTTGTTTCCAAACCCACCCAAAATGGCCGGACCATGCGGGCTTTTCGCTCCGGGTAAAAAAAATCAACTAAAAATGCATAAAACCACATTTCCAAACCCGCCCAAAAATCAGACCAGACCGAAAATCTGCCCAAAACCCGTTCAAAATTGGGCCAAGCTAACTTTGATCAAGTCTAGAACATAGTACATACTGTTATACCATTTGAAAGATTCCCAAGTTTTTTTTTTTCTTTATTTCTTTTTTTCTTCTCTTGGAGGATAAGTATTCTCCAAGACAAGCTAAGAGACCCAATCTTTTCTTTTGGCAATGCCCATAAAATATATATTCTCAAATGGCCAAATCATACAAGTTGAAAATTTCTGATTCTTATGTAAGAAATACGATTGCAACGATGTAGACAGTGGCGGAGCTAGAATTTTTTTGTGTGGGGGGCCAAATCTTATATATGTACTCATATCTCATTCATACACAAAAACAATTCAATATATACTTTGTTATAATATAAATTTTAAGTATATAAAATACAATGATTTCCAATTCTAAAACAGTATAAATTAAATGAGTGAACCCGCATATTTTTGTTAAAAGTAAAATTGTAAGGCACAGAATTCGAACCCAAGATGAGGAAGACAAAATGAATCTTGTAATCTTACAACTTAACTAAACCATCTCTATTACAACTTAGCATGTGTATCTTATTGCTACCTCTAATTAATATTTAATGCCAAGGGGGAGGTCATGGCCCATGTCAGCCCCCCCTTGGCTATGCCACTGGATGTAGACACTTATAAATAACATGCTCCACGTAGGCGCACTTTGAGCGACTTCTAGCTACAAATGACAAGTTAATGTTGTCATTCAATTGAATTCAAAACAACACAATTCGATTTGACTATACGTGACTAATTAAAAGACATCTCAAGTAAAGTAAATTATTTGGAATAATATTTTATAACTTTTCCAAAAAAAAATTGAATATTTAAATCTTTTATAACTTTATTTAAGTACTAAGCATCAAATTCATCTATACAGCCCAGAGAACATATTCGACCAATATAGGCTACATAGACTACATAAATATTGTTAGAAACTTTTATAAAATGATTGAATAGAAAGGGCAATTTTCACTAAACACTCACATATGAGTACCAAAAGTTGTTATTTTTATCATATGAAACCCATGTGTCTTTGTACATGATACAATCGGATGTATAATAAATAATGAATAAAGGAACATATAATGAAGTCCGTTGATTTTGATTTCCCTTTAGCTCGACATAATATTTTACCTCATCTAAACTGTACTTTAGCAATTAGTTAGCCTCATAATTTGTATAGTGTACAATCTGTACATATAAGAAGCTAATTGACTTTATTTATATAATGAGACCCTACTTGGACTTCATTGAGTACGGAGTACCTAGTCAAAACAATGTGTTCATCATTTTTGAACAAGGAAAAATAATTGTTTTTATTATTCAAGATTGTGAGAAGTGACAAAATATTGGTCTTATTTTATTTTCTTGTGTCGGTGCTCTAAGCTCTTGCAAATTTGCAATTATTATTTATAATTGTTTACTCAGTAGTCCGTACGATTCAAGGGTTATAAAATTACTACAGTACTACGTACAATTCTTTTTTGTTTTGAAAAATTCGAGTAAAAAAATTACAATTCAATAAATTAGGAATGGACCATTATTTTGGCAGATAATGATGCAAAGGATCAGCTTTATGGCTCGTGTGTTATGTTCACATTAGACTCGTACCTTTTACATGTCAATTATAGTTCGATTTTATTATATAAATAACCCTTAGAGATAAAAATATCTAGTAGGATAAAAGAGATTCAAAAGGGCCAAAACGGCAAAACCTACCCATAAGAACAATAATTGGTCGAATTCCTGCGAGTCGGGAACTTAAGGGTCACAACTTCAAATCATATTAATTATATCTAACAGCTTTGAGGTCTAACGTACACCCACCCAAATCAATAAGACAGACCTGTCGACATAACATTATGGCATTATGACATTATCTATCTTTATCTTTTTCTATTCCTATTCTGCACGACTGCACTGTGTAAATAGTTCAGCTTATACCAAACTTACTTTATATTTGAATATTTTACGATTTAGAGCTGTCATTCCTGTCAGTTGGTCCATATTAATTATGGTACAATCTATGCATAAGCTACTAAGATTAAGGATAATATGATATCGTTACTGGAGTGGGATTTTTCTTTTGGTTTGGCTGACACTACTTGCAAAGATATGAAGCATCTGTTTCAGCAGGTTGATAGTTGCTCGTGCTAGGTACTTTGGGTCACCAAGCACTTCTCTCGCGTTGTATTGGAAATGTACAGTTTGTATCTAGGCGATCTAGCATACTGACAGCGTATTAGTAACTGGTAAAGAGAAAGTTCTGCAAGATGTATGTGTGTTAATTCGGACATCAGATGCACTTGACCTGTATTTGTGCTCGTTCTAGAACAGTTTCTGCTCGAATTTCCTTATTCAGTGCTTAAACCGAATTATGTGATGTATCAGGCAGCACTAAACAGCACAAAGAGAGGAAGCAATTTTAGACATGTACTATTTCATCAGAATGGGTCTATTATAAGTTACAAATTACAACAGATCGTTTGCTAAAATGCTAAACTATGCTACATAGCACTTTCACAGACCCTTTTCTGGTGGTTTAGAAAGGTGTTTTCTTCTACCAGTCTAGGCTAGTAACATTCGCCACCAAAGCAAAAGAAAAACCCTCGAGGCTTGTCTTCCATGGATTCCCTTGGGGTTTCACCAGTACTGTCCTTTTTAGCCATCAAAGAGCTTGTGCCTGGAGATTCTGGAGGTAGAATTGAATTCTCTCTGGTAAATATCCGAGGTGGGATTGCTGGTCCAAGAGGTGCAATGGTAGAGAGATAATGAAGGAGCATTTGGATTATTTGAGTGAAGTTGGGCCGGGCATCTGGATCTTCATTCCAGCATGAGGTTAGAATTAGAGCTACATCTTCAGGGAGGTCATCTGCACTAGGCCTCACATTCTGGGAAAAAGGATGAAAACCAAATCAGCACCATTTCATCATAGATAACACTAGTTCAAATGCAAAAATACAAATCCTCAAATGCTACGACGCTACTAAAAAGTTTTTTTCTTCGTGGCATAAAAGACAAAAAAGGGTTAGGAAAACATGAAGACATCCGATAGTGATGGTTCTAAAATTGGGAGCCACCCTATTGACTTAGTTATTACTTTGTATTTGTTTATACTTGTAAAAACTTTGGTCATCTTAAATATGCCAAGACAACCACATGATGCTTCCCTATCAAATTATCAATCTATCATCTTTCAATACAACACACAATACAAGTAAGAGGGAGAGCTTCCTTCCAAAGTCTCTCTTTCAGGAAAAGACTTATGTTAAGAGGTATATAGGTTAAAGATATTTTGCCCTCTCTTGCAACTTACACTTTGTCGATTTCACTTGATAATACCTTACGCTTTATCAAGTGACAGTTCTGTAAACCTTACAATTTTAGGTGATGAGAAAAGCTTTAGAGTTTCTCTCTACTCTTGTCCACTCCTCTCCAACATCACCTTATGGAGTGCGATAAAAAGTCAGATTCCACAATTCACCTCCAGAAATGTTTAAAACTCTACTCCACAAACTCCACACTCTGGAATGGGACATAGATCCTGACTCTTGACACTTCATTTTGGGTCAAAAAATGCTAAATTTGCCTTCAAATTTCAAGTCCGAACATGACTTTTTAACATAGGCTAATGGGCATAGGTTAAGCAAGTCGAGCAAATTTTACCTTGAAAGCAGCAGCATAAGCTGCCTGTAAGTTTGACATGCCTTCAAAGGGCAGCTTGTTGTGCAGCAGCTCCCACAAGACAATTGCAAAACTATAGGCATCAACTTTGTGGTTGTAATGTTTCTTTTCCCCTTGCCTCAGAGTAACAGTACTGTACAACTGCCATGAAAAAAAAAAGATATTATGCACTAGGAAATCTTCATCATCGCCAACTAGCTACACTAAACAATCTTCCCACCTCTCTTGTGCCTCTCCCCTCCGCCTCCCACTACACTCACCCTAATTATCTCCGTCTTTATAATTTCTAAAACTCCCACCATCCCTGTCTAATAGACTATATTTGACTTGGAGTCATGTTTAAATAATTGACCTAGTTTCAATAAGATAAGATTTCTAACATACTGAATTTATAAAGTGGCCTTTGGGGATGAAATATAAGACATGTATCATATAATTTTAGGATGGAGGAAGTGATCTATATAAAATCAGGTTGTTATGAAGAAAATTTTAAGAGCTGTCTTAGTAAGGAACCTCGGGGGCCATCCATCGATAAGTTCCTGTTTCAGCGGTCATCATCTCTGTTAAAGTCTCTTCTCTCGCTAAACCAAAGTCTGCAAGTTTTACTGTTTTGTGATCTGCGGTCAAAAGTAAATTCTCTGCAAAAGATAACAAGAATTGTTATCAATAATTCATATGATCACAAGCTATGAAAGCCGCAGCTATCACTACTCAAGCCTTTAAGCAAATAACAGCCAACATTACCCCCCCCCCCCCACCCTCGAAAATATTACAGGTCCAGTACACCTTGTTAATAAATTATTAAGTTCTAACCAGAAGTCCAAATTCATCACTTTGATTAATTCTGTTTGATACTTTGATGATTCTTTACCAAAATTCCTGAACAGTGGAATCACATGACACTACACATAGCACCAAAATATGAATTGAACTCTAATATAATGCTAAAAGCTGCACAAAATTTGATATCATTGGGCAGGAAATGGTCATCACCCGGAGAGGTTTGGAAATCACATCAAATATATACATTTATTAGAAGAATTTTGCAAAATTTGCCATCAGAAATTATGAGGTCGAGGTAAATACCATACCATACAAGAAAATGAAATTAATCTACCTAAGTTCAGCAGCCAGAGAAACAAGACAGAAATGGGAAGCACTTGCTTATTTTATGGCTAAGGTAGTCCATGTCCTCAGTTCCTCACCCTTTATTCCTTTAATGACCATTCCCAAAAATAAAAATTCTAGATAAACCCGTATATTCAGACATTATAAGAATTGTCATTAGATTGGCCAAGTATAATAGTAAAAGAAAAGCACAAAGAAAGATACACTTCAGTGATATATGCAAATTCAGTTGTTTTCACATGCTCGCATACTCTCAGGCTCTCAGCATAGGTGAACATAATACAAAAGAGTTGAAATTATCTTGTGGTCTTATGGTCTATGCGGTTTGGACTTAGATGCCACTCTTTTGCTTTATGCCATGCCATATAAGTGTCTCTATGTTTGGCACGATAAGATTTTGATGATTAGTGGCATACATATTATAGATGGTTACCAGTTCAGAATAAATGCCTTAATGCATCACTGACACCTATTGACTCATGGCATGGGTCCACAAAAACTCTGACAATCAGCAACATCACAGCGCTCAGCAGAACAATGCAGACAGGCTATATGATTTAGCTGCTATCTAGAGTATCTACTACACATGATCGTATGGACAAAACAGAAATGCGGCTCTAAGTTCAAATGATACCTGGTTTTAAATCCCGGTGTATGATCCCATGAGCATGAAGGCATTCCATCGCACGAGCAATATCAATGGCAAACCCTATAGCAACTCGCCTATCCAAACACTTCGGCCGCATATTGAACAAATATTTACGCAATGTTCCCCCCAACAAAAGCTCGGTAACAATTACCATGACTGGTTCTTTGCAGGCACCGATAAACTGTGAGCACATATAGCTAAATTGAAGTCAATAGGCAGAATTCACCAAAAATTAACCTTAAAAATGATGCAAAGCTTGATGATAGCAATGAGGGCTGTGGAATTAAAGTACCTCCACCAAATTTTTGTGCTGAACTCTAGATAACATAGCTACTTCTCTCGCAAACCTCCCCTCTCGCTTGACAATCTCCTCTGGGGTATCGCCTCTATGGACAATCTTGATAGCAACATTGTGATTCTTATACCTGAAGAACATTATCCCATATCAAGGAAGGAAAAAGATGACTATTAACACCCTCAATCTAACAACCTACATTATTCTCAAACCTTTTATCCCATCAACTTCATAACAATGTATCAAATTTTGCAAACAAATATTATTACCTTATTCAATACTGTATTAAACTATACTCACATTTTCATAAATCATCAAACTCAAAGATACAATCATCAACCTCAACTAATTCCCTAAATTACTACACCATATTGTAATTTCATTTATAAGCAATTCTTCTACAAAGTAAAGATACCATATGTAAAATTGAAAACAAAGAATTATCAGATCTTAAAAAATTTTATCTACAGAAGTTTAACTACATAAACATTAATTCATCAACCACCCTCACCAAAGGCCACCAACGCCACCGCTAATGGCGGCAGTGAGGGTGGTTGATGATCCGGCAATCCAACAGCACAAAAAACCTACTTTGATCCAAACAAGTAACAGAAATTTGTAAACTTACTTTCCCTCATAAACTTTAGCATGAGCTCCTTCACCAATTTTAGGTCCAACAAACAGCTGATTTGGATCAACCAACCATTTAGAATCTAAATGAAACTCATCAACTGAGTAAAACCCATCTCCAGAATCCATTTTTCCCCCAAATAAATTGAACCAAATTATTAGCTAGAATAAACCCAGAATTTCTTCCAAATGATCAATCAATAAGAATAGCAATCATCAAAAAAAGATATCCTCTGCTAAAACCCCAGCTTTCTGCTCATTTCAGCTGCTGCTACAACTACTTGGTGGCAGCTTCTCAACAACACCCACATCTCAAATTACAAGATATGGATAGAAAGAAGCTACAAAGTGCAAAACCCAACAAAATTCATTGAAATTTGAGCCCAAATTGCCAAAAAAATCTCCCAGTTTAGGGGACATAAACAAGGAAAGAGAACAACAACCAATCAAACAAGCTGAACTTCAAAAAAAAAAATGGATTTTTAAACAATTCAGCAAAAACCCAGCTAAAAAAAAAAAAAAAAAACAAACTTTGTAAGCTAGTACTAATTAATGAGTAGTGATTACAATAGGCTGAAAGATGATTAGAAAAATGTACTACGTAAGTAAAAAAAAAAAAAAGGGTTTTGGTTGTACGTGATGTTACAGAACCTTACTCACGGATCTAAGGACAGAATCATGGGAAAGAGAGAGGTTTTAGTGGATTAAATTAAAGGGGGGACAAGAAAGAGAAAAGGATTTAAAGGGGGGAGGTATGGGAGAATAGTGTATAATTTGAGCATAGTGTAAAATACTATAGTATAGTTTTTTATATACGAAGTGTTACATAAAATAATCAAGGGATGCACATGGAAACGGATCTTTCCAACATGGGGGTAGGCAAAGCACGCTATATTAAGGACTTTGCTTGGACACAAACAAATGCGATTGCCTTCTTCTAATCATCCTCCCATCTTGTGTGGTCTTTTGCTACCATTACTTCTTAGACCCTATTTGTACTACACCAGTACAAGTGTTTGTACAATTGTGTAAGGACGTTATTGCGCGCTATAAATATTACATAATTTCGTGTGGATGTTGTTTACAGGATTATTATTATTCTTATTGTGGATTTGGGGCTTATAGGCTCATACTACCCGTTTTGCTGAGTCTTACTAAGTTATATAGCTATGCAAACTAAGAAAAAGTCAAAATGGGGACCATACATATAAATACTTTTGTATTAAAGAGGAAAGAGATAGAGACTAAGACATTTATTAAATAAAATTGGGTCTCACACAGTAGGGTTGTGGATGATAAAAAAAATGAATAAAAAATTGTCATAAAAAAACGGATGAAAACGGAAAGTAAGTCTTAAGAAAACAGAGGTAGTAGCTTATTGCTACATATATATATTACTATATGTTTTTTTTTTTTTTTTTTTTTTTTTTTTTTTTTTTTTTGGTGAAATTGTGTTTTGAAACTTTGTGTTGTTATTAAAAATACGGTTACTTGTCTTATCATTTAGATCTAAAAATGAATAATTATGTTTTATTATAAAAGTAACAATGCAGTTAGTATTTTTTTTTTTATACTCCTATGTATTATAGAGTAATAAACATAACACTTATAGAATAGTATTTCCTATTAATATTGTAGTAAAAAAAAAATAGTTGGCCTCAAAAGGCACAACAATTGCCTTTGACTATTCTTTATACTTCTTTTCTTCATAAGAATCATAACAAAGGTAAATCACCTCCCAAATACAAATAATACATGCAATGGTAAACCATCATTTGATTTTAGAACATTAACATCAAGATTTAAATCTAATTTTGTATGCAATAGTTTCTAGAATAACAAGGGTTATATTTTTAAAACATGAATTCAAAGAGTCTTAGAATATAAAGTTTATTTGGAACATATGTCTAAGGTGAACAACATGACTTTTGTTTTAGAATAAACTTTATCTTAAATTACTTGATTCATTTAATTACATTTCTTAGATGTCTTATTTAAGCTTTTTACAATTTTTTCTAGACAAATATCTCACAAATCGATATCTTAATTTCCACATCTACAAATATACGAAGTACTATGTGTTGGGGATATTAATTATCGGGTCATAAAAATTGCAACGAACTTGGATAAATTAACACATCGAGACGTGAACAAAATCACTTTCCCAAAGTAATATTTCGACCTGATTTTACACGCCGGGTACCACGAAATTACTAGGAGATACAACGAATACAATCACAACAGTGTGTAGTATGTTTGTGATCTAATGTAAGCAAAATTTGGGTAATTATGATGATGATAAATAAGCCTTGCAAAAGTTTTCAAGAGAAAGCAATAAACTGATTTTCTTGAATCTATCTTTTATCATATGAAAAGTCATATATATATGAAGCCAAACAAAACCAACTCCACGAAGAAGAAAACCGTCACTTTTCATCCCAAACCAACCCGCGCCCGACCGGGCCGATCTAAGTGTCAAATCAAGTCCCTCTCGCAACCGGCCGGGCGCTAAGGCCCCAAATTCCAGAAACTACTCTCGCGCCTTGTAGGGCGGAGATACCTAGATCCGGGCAGCAACTTCACAATTTTCTTCTCCGGTCTCGCGCCCGGTAGGGCAGCGGAGCAAGTTCCCAGACCCACCCTCGCACCCGGTCGGGCGAGCACAACCCAGACCGGGCGGCAGACCGGATGGTGGTAAGATGTCTCTTAACCCAGTTTTTCCTTCTCTAAACCGAGAATATTAGCTTCAAATCTCTTGCTTAATTAATTCACAACACCTTAACCTAAGTAAATTAATTTAAACAACATAAATAATGTCTATCATTCTCTAAATTATTCAACAATCCTCCCCTATTTAGAGAATAAAACTAGACTCATTGCAAAAAACATCATCATCATAAATAGCAATCTTATGCATAAATGAAAGTGTACAAAGACTTGAACTCCCACTTAGAGCAATATACATTCCAAGAATCCATATCCATATGGTGTCGTAAAACGATTGAACCAAAAGCAATACATATTGAATTCATGAAGATATTACACACACAAGATAAATTACTTGATTACATTAATACTTGACACGTAAAGCCATGTGTCCCTATCTTTTCGTAAGTACTTCAAAATTATGCCCAAATAGCTTCTTGAAGCGGCTAAACTTCGTACTTATATAGGTAGACTTCCAAAACATGCTCATGTGATAAAGCACTATATCAGGAATTCTATTAAGTTATAAACAACCTTTTTTCATCACAGTAAACCGGAACTTTACCTTGGATGATTAAACAAGTTCCCAATTACCAAATAAGAAAGTTAATCTTATTGAACTTAAGACCCAATGTCTTATTGGGCATTAAGTTAAGACTCTCTCATGGGTAATTAATTAGGGCTGGCCAATCCCAAATTGATTGACATCCTATTATTCTCATCTCTAGCCAATGCCTTGGTGAAACAATCGGCTAGATTAAAATTTGTTCAAACATAATCAATAGTTATCACACTATTCTTGATAAGCCCTTGGTTGTAACTATGCCGCACTCCAATATGCCTTGACTTACCATTATATACTTGGCTATATGCCTTAGCCAAAGTATCATTATTATCGCAATGTATCACAATTGGCGATATTGGCTTTAACAAAGGAATCTCATGCATTAAGTCCCTTAACCATTATGTTTCTTTATCAGCGGAATGTAACGCAATGAACTCCGATGTCATCGTAGAATCCGCAATGCAAGTTTGCTTCTTCGATGCCCATGAAATGGCACCTCCCCTATATAGGAATACCCATCCACTTGTGGATGAATGATCTCTATTTGAGATCCAACTTGCATCCGAATATCCTTCAACAACCGAAGGGTATCCACTATAACACAAACCATAATCCATGGTTTTCTTCAAGTACCACAACAAACGACAAATCGCTTGCCAATGTAGCATACTAGGAATACTAGTGAACCTGCTCAATTGACCAACCGCATAAGCGATATCCGGCCTAGTACTTGTCATGGCATACATCAAATATCCTATAACTCTAGCATATTCCAGTTGTGAAACTGCATTACCTTCATTAGATATCAACTTTATGCTAGGATCCATAGGTGTTGAATAAAGAAAGGTCGAACTTTTACTAACATTGAACTTCTTGAGCACTTTCTCAATGTAATGAGATTGTGGCATGATCAACTTTCCATTATCTCTCTTTATTCTTATGCCCTAGATGACATCCACTTCTCCCATGCCTTTCATAGAAAATTGAGAACTAAGGAAGGATTTTGTCATTTCAACTTGTGACAGATCCGTTCCAAAGTTCAACATGTCATCTACATATAGGCAAATTATGACACCTTGACCATTGTCATCAAATTTTTCTATACACACATTTGTCAAAATTGTTCAATTTAAAACCATTAGACAACACAACCTCATAAAACTTTTGATGCCATTTCTTAGGTGTCTGTTTTAGCCCATACAGTGATTTAATTAACTTGTAAACTTTTGCCTCTTGGCCTTTCACAACAAACCCATCCGATTGTCACATATAAACCTCCTCTTCCAAATCTCCATTCAAGAATGTTGTCTTGACATCCATTTGATGGATCACTAATTCTTAATTGCCGCAAGTGCAATCAACAATCTAATAGTTGAGATTCTAGCTACCGGTGCATATGTATCAAAATAATCAATGCCGGGTTTTTGTGTTAAACCTTGTGCCACTAACCGGGCTTTGAACTTTTCAACAGTTCCATTAATGCTCAATTTCTTTTTGAAGATCCACTTGCACCCAATTAGTTTAAAATTAGGCGGTAAATTAGCTAACACCCAAGTGTTGTTTCCATGATGGATTCCATCTCATCATCAATTGCTTCCTTCCAAAATGGAGCATCCCGAGACTTCATAGTCTCTTCATATGTTAAAGGATCATCTTCCACATTAAAAATGTATGGATGTTGTGTTGAAACTTCATCCCTTGATCCTTCAACCAAGTACACATGAAAATCCGGGCCAAAAGATTTTTCTTTCCTTGGCCTCTTACTTCTCCTAGGTTGTAATGATGATGTAGATGCCTCCTCTAAATGAGCTTGGTCATTTACCTCTTGATCAATTAAAACTTGATCAAAACTTTGAGCATTGGAATTTGGAGTTATATCCTTTGGTCTAGGAATTGAAGAAAATCGATTTTCATAAAACAATGCATCCTTGACTCAATGGTGGTGTGAACCGACCAAAAGTCATTTTGCTCTATTACATAGAACCTATAGGTTTTGCTATGTTCCGCATATCTTATAAAAATGCATGCATTCAACTCCTCTTTCACCTAACTTTTTACGTTTAGGTTCTGGCACTTTTACAATTGCCCTAAAACCCCAAACTTTAAGATGACTCAAGTTTGGTTTCCTTTTATACCATATCTCATATGGGGTAACATCCTTCCCTTTCATGGGAACACGATTTAACACGTAACAAGCCGTTAAAACGGCTTCACCCCAAAATCCATCACTTAAACCTGAATATGACAACATAGAATTAACCATTTCTTCATTCTAGTGTCCTATTCTTCCTTTCCGCTACACCATTTTGTTGTGGTGTATTTGCCGCGGTAGTTTCATGTACTAAACCTAAAGATTGGAAATAACTTGGGTCATAGTATTCACCTTCTTTATCGATTATTAATCTTTTTATCTTTCCATTAGTTTGCAATTCTACTTCACTTTTGTAGATTTTAAATTTGTCTAAGGCTTCATCTTTAGAGAATAACAAATAGACATAACAAAACCTTGGAAAAAATCAATAAATGTTACCAAATATTTCTTATTCCCTAAAGAAGGTGTGTTGTGAAAATCACACAAGTCACTATGCACTAAATCAAGCAATGTAGTATTTTTCTCAACAACATTAGGAAATGGTTTCCTTGTGATTTTTGTTAACATGCATGTCTTGCACTTTTCTATTCTTGGATCAAACATGGGTATCAAATCATGATTAGACATAAAATATACATTTTTATAATTAACATGACTAAGTCGCAAATGCCATAGAGAAAAATTGTCATTAACAACATACACAATATCATTCAAAGTATTACAAATACTTAACTTAAACATATTATCACACGAGTAACCAAGTCCTACAAATTGACCACCTTTAGACAAAATAAACTTATCCGACTCAGACACCATTTTAAAACCTAATCGATTCAAGATCGCACCGGATACAAGGTTTCTCCTAAGTTCGGGAGCAAACAACACATCTCTTAAAATAAGAGATTTGCCCGAACTAAAGACTAGCTCCACTTGTCCCTTGTTAACCACCTTAGCGGTAGAGTCATTGACCACATAGAGAATTTCTACATCATCGACCTCCATGAAGGTCTTGAACAATGTTCTATCTTTGCACACATGCCTCGATGCGCCCGAATTGATATACCACGAACAATTAGCCTGTACACAATTGATTTCAGAAATCATACACACATAATCAATTAATGAATTAAATGAAATTTGTGCACAAGAGTTACCTTGTTTGTCTTGGGATTGGCTAGCATTTCCATTCCCACCTTGAAACTTTTTCTTGCTCAATTTCTTCTTCCAGATTGTACAATCCTTCTTAAAATGACCGGATTTTCCACAAACCCAACAAGCACGTGATTTTGTACCATTACCACTTACTTTAGGTTTCTTGCCCTTTTGTTTGTTTGAGTCATATCCCCTCTTCCTCTCATTGGACTTTCCATCCTCCATCGTGTTAACGGTGGTAGAACTAGGATTTACCTCCTTTTGTCCTTCTTGCACACGGATTTCTTCCTCAATTCGAATATGGGAACTTAATCCCTCAAGATTAATATCTTCTTTTCTATGCTTTAAACCATTCTTAAAGTCTTTCCAAGAGGAAGACAATTTGTCTATTATAGATGATACTATACAGGTCTCATCAAGATTAATTTCATGTTGCCTAAGACTCCCAAAAATCCTTTGAACCTCATGATATTATTCCACGACCGCCCTACTATCAACAAACTTATAATTGTTAAATTTACTAACAAGGAATTTTTTTGCTAAAAGCATCCTAGCTCGGCCATATACTTTGACTCTAAGTCTTCCCAAAGCATTTTAGCGGAATCACGAAACAAATAAATATCAAACAACTCATTTGACATACCGTTCAAGATGTGCCCACGACAAATGTAATTGTCATTCTCCCATTTGTTGCGTTTCCTAGTGACCTCCAATGCCTCGTTTTCCTCCTCCGTTGGCTTTGAGGAAATGAGATCATACGCCACTCCAAGTGAGGTCAACAGAAAATACATCTTTTTCTGCCATCTTCGAAAATCAACTCCTTCAAACTTGTCCAACTTTTGAAAGTTTAATGTCAATTCTTTCATCGTTGTCATCTTTGTAGGAAATATTACTTTGGATTGTTGGGGAAATTGATTACCAAGTCACAAAAATTGCAACGAACTTGGACAAATTAACACTTCGAGGCGTGAAAAAAATCACTTTCCCAAAGTAATATTTCGACCCTGATTTTACACACCGGGTATCATGAAATTACTAGGAGATACAACGAAAACAATCACAACAGTGTGTAGTATGTTTGTGATCTAATGTAAGCAAAATCTGGGTAATTATGACGATGATAAATAAGCCTTGCAAAAGTTTTCAAGAGAAAGCAATAAACTGATTTTCTTGAATCTATCTTTTATCATATGAAAAGTAATGCATATGAAGCCAAACAAAACCAACTCCACGAAGAAGAAAACCGTCACTTTTCATCCCAAACCAACCCGCGCCCAACTGGGCCGACGATTGTTCGGCTGGGCCGATCTAAGCGTCAAATCCAATACCCTCTCACACCTGGCCGGGTGGCGGTGGCCCTTCCGGGCGGTAAGGCCCCAAATTCTAGAAACTACTCTCGTGCCCGGTAGGGCGAAGATACCTAGATCCGGGCAGCAACTTCACAATTTTCTTCTCCGTTCTCACGCCCGGTAGGCTGGCGGCTACCCTGTCGGGCGGCGGAGCAAGTTCCTAGACCCACCTTCGCACCCGGTCGGGCGAGCAAACCCAGACCGGGCGGCAGACCAGATGGTGGTAAGATGTCTCTTAACCCAAATTTTCCTTCTCTAAACCAAGAATATTAGCTTCAAATCTCTTGCCTAATTAATTCACAGCACCTTAACCTAAGTAAATTAATTTAAACAACACAAATAATGTCTACCATTCTCTAAATTATTTAACACTATGTTGGATTATCATTGGAATAAAACATAGTAACTTTTGTTCACCTACTTACCTCCATCATCTCTCTCAAAACTTTAAAGTATCTAACGTGTTCTCATTTTCTCATGAAGCAATTATTTTGAAATGTTATTGAAAATAAGGTTAACATAACTTGTACTATAATCCTTTCAAGGGATTACTAAGTATTTGAAATTTTGATACACAAATATACATTGTCAATACTCTTAACATATTCCTTGATCATTTTACATCCTCCCTCTCCCCAATGTCCAACTTTGAATTGTCAATACAACTATAATCCTCTCGTGCAAAGATGACATTATTCTACAACCCTATTAGTTGCTTGCATGAACACCCATTTTGGCCTTGCACATGTCTTAAATCATCAACTATACTTCTAGGAATGCAAATTTCTCTTTAACGCACATAAATGTCAACCTATAGGAGAACATAAAATCCAATATCATGTTCACCCTAAGTCATTCTACATACTTAAAGCATATTTGAAATATGCTGTTCTATACTATAATTTTTTTATGCATGTTCTAAACCTATATTCTAATGTTATGAAAACAAAGGAATGATTTATATTTTTTGTCACCAATAACAAACAAATTAATCATGTTTGATTCTTAGTTCATACTTTGATCCCTCCACTAAAGGTCTTAAGTTCATTTTAATTCGATAAATACTATGTCTCTCCTCAATTTACGATTTCATTTCATTTTCTATTCTTCATTGGCTTATGATTTAAGCTTTCGCTATCCACTATTAAAGCTTTCATTCTATTTTGGTTTCACCCTTAAAATCAATGCTTTCACTCTCTTCCACTAATCAATACTCCGTATTTCATTAAATGAAGCTTAAATTTGTGCTCACTTTGTGTGTTCGATCATTTAACTCAATTTCTATATTATAATCAAGTTTAATTTGAGACATTGCAGGTAGATGTTGAATCGGTTGTCAATTAATATCAGATCAGTTCAAGTTGAGTCATAGGTCACTATTTTCGTCAAATTCCATGTTGAGTTTAGATGTTATTGATGTAGATCAATTTCTTAATTAGGTTGGGTCAATTCTCGACAGCTTTACCATCATACTCCGTAATTCATAACAACATGTACTTGTATATGTTTCTATTGATTATTAAAGATATTATCGGTAAAAGTTTATCTACTCAAATTATACATACTTTTTATATACGTGTCATTAATCTTCCTCCTATGTATTCATTTTTTCCTTTGGATTTTTTCACTTTTTCCGCGCACTTCTCCCTCTTTTCTTCATTGAAGCGTACTCTGCGTTCTCCATTGAATCTGCGTCTGAGCTTTCTCTTCTCCATCGAAGCAGTTTCTGAGGTAAGATGTTTGTTCTGCCTTTTTCTGTTTTATCATGGAATATCAATTTCACAATCTAGGGTTTAATTTCGCAGTATTGTTAATTTAATTGTCAGTATAGTCTAACTAGGGTTCTTGTAAGGTAAATGATTGAATTATTGGTTGTAATTACTGAAATTTTGAATCTTTTTATTTGCAATTAACAATTTACGATAAGATACTCAAAGGAGAGGAATTTTACGTGATTACAAGTGCCTAATTTGATGATTCAGTCATATAAAATTGCTAATGTGTTGCAGATTTTGTTTATAACCCTTCAATGTTAGGATGGAACTGTGAAAATTGACATTATGCCCTCACTGCCCTTCTCAGCGGCGGCCTATTTGAGTGATTTAGTTAATTTTCTATGTTAATAAGTAATTAAGTACTAGTGGTAGACTATATTGACTAAATGTACGGCTTAATTAGTATCAGGTGCACTGAATTATATTGAAGAGGGTAGATGATTGTATTGGGACTAATTGGCTCAGAGTCAGGCCTGTTTGAGAGAATGTAGTTGATTATGATGCTATTTCCATTGGTTACCAATAGAAGTAATAGTTGTGGACTATGTCGGCTAATTGTATTTAGTATCAGGTGCGCAGAATTGTGAGGAAGACGGTAGATGACCATATCAGGATAAGTTGGCTCAGGAACAGGCCTGAACTTCTCTAATTCTCGCCTTTTATATTCAGCAGGATGGTAACTGGGAATTCTCAGGAAGACCGAGAGAAGAACCCTAAAGGAGCTACCAGGTCGTGGGGGCCTGCTGTCTCAGGACAGTCAGTATCAACTAGTGGCAGTGTGGGCTCACCATCGAGCCGGAGCGAAGCTGGAATGGCAACACCAGCTCGTGACAGTACTGTTCTTAGACTAAGTCACCTTGAGATTCATGGTGATGATTCTGCCTCTCAGGGTGCTGTTGTGTAAGTCTTGTATCTTCCATTTTAAGTTGCTTTATGGCTTTTGTGATGCTTAGATGGTTCCGTTTTATTTGTTGGTTCATTGTGTGTATCCTTTCTAGTCTTTTGGGTCATGAAGGGGTATTATTGCCAATTTTTCATATCTTGGTGAAGTTTCTGCATTTCTGCTGCTTTTGTTTCTGTATTTCTGCTGCTACTATGCCTTGTTTCATTCACCGGAATCTTTTTCCTTCTCTAAATATTACATTCTATTAACCTCTAATTAGGAGTAAGAAGAAAAAAAGAGGTCAACGTGCAACTGGAACTGACAAAAGTGGTCGTGGACTTCGACAATTCAGTATGAAGGGTAAACAGCATATCTCTATTGATGAAAGTTGCCTAGAAAATCATATTCTACTCCCCTGTGTATTTCGCAAAATTCCTGACTTGGGATGTTCCTATTGTCTGTGTACATGACTATATTATCTATCAAAATTACTAGTTTGCGAGAAAGTAGAGAGCAAAGGAAGGACAACATACAATGAGGTTAGCTGCTTGCCACTCATCTTTTGCAATTTCCTATTGCTTTGGACGTCTTTATTTCTATTCTGGATTATTTCTGATGGTTTCCTATTTATAACTTAGTACTGGGGCGCCTTTTATATCTATCTTTCCATTAACCTAAATTATGTTCAACAACAAAGTACCTTTCTTAGGCATTACATTACCATAATTTTACTACATGCGTACACTAGTGAATATGTGTTAGCACTGTAGCAGATGGTGGCTCGGTTTAGATTATCTTGTTTATAAAATGGCTTAGCTTTTCTGCAAACAACTTTAGAACTTTAGTTTATTTGTGTTTCGAATATGCTACTAGGAAAGAGGACATCATGGCACTAAGTCTATGTCTTTGCATACTAGATGAGGGCTTAAAGCCCCTGTTAACATACTGATAGATGTAGGATTTAACAGAAAATTTAGTGACTTAGTGAGTGATCCTGTTAAATTCTAGAGATCCTGACGGTAGTTACGGTAGCCTGAACAGGTTGAGCTAGAAATGGAAAGAATAGATGGAGAAGGAAGGATTCATGTTTAATACAAAGATTATTGTAATTTTTTTTTCAATGGAAAAGGATCTATGAGACAATGTAGCCCTTTATGCAGAGCTGAAAGTGGGAATATTGAGCATGAACCCAACATCAATAACATCGACACTGGATTTTGTTGTGCATTTCTAAACTTATTCCATTTGAAAAATTTATGCATGTATTATAATCAGTTTTGATTGGTATTGCAAGCGTTTGACACTGTGAAACCTACAAAATGCTTTTTATACTATCCCTTGCCCTTGAGAACAGTTGGTTTTTTGATTTTATATTACCGTTCCCATATTGTCTGTTGTATCTTATATGTTTTTGTATAGATACAAGTTGTTACTAAGCACCTCCTGAGATAGTGCATTCTTTGTGCCGTGTTGTTTTGTTGCTCTTTTGTCACGTGCTCGTGCTTGACATCTGATGATTGGAATAACCTCCAGGTAGCAGATGAACTAGTTGCTGAATATGCAGATGCAAGTAATGCTCTTGGGTCAAATGAAAATGTATGCATTTTTCCTTAAATCAGATTCGATAATTGTTTCTCTTGTATGCTTGAAAGTTCAGGAGAAAATAAAATGGAACTGCCTCTTTGTTTCAGCAAGGATATGATGAGAAAAACATTCGCCGACGAGTGTATGATGCGTTAAATGTTCTAATGGCAATGGATATAATTTCCAAGGATAAGAAGGAAATACAATGGAGAGGTCTGCCTCGAACAAGCTTGAATGATATTGAAGAGTTGAAGGTGTGAAAGTTACGTGCTTTTAGTCGGTCTTTCTTTTGGAACATTTTGTGTGTAAGCTTCTCAAGCTGATTCATTTTATAACTTGCAGACAGAGCGGGTAGGACTGAGAAATAGGATAGAAAAGAAAGCTGCATACTTGCGGGAACTGGAAGAACAAGTAATGATTTCCTTATATAAATCCTAATTGATTAGCTTCTTAGCTATATGTGTTTTTAAAATGCCAGAGTTTGTAATTTATATCGTCTCTTCCTGTTTTCTGTGATTATTTTGCTAATTCTTTTGCTGCCTTGAAGTTCGTAGGATATCAGAACCTCATACAGCGTAATCAACAGCTGTATGGAGATGGGAATGCTCCTACTGGTGGTGTAGCTTTACCTTTTATTCTGGTTCAGGTAATATAAAGTGCTGAATGACACCTCTTGCCTAATTCAATTCAAATCATTTTTTTATACAATTGTAACTTGTATATTCATTATAGGCTGGATTACTAGTCTAAGTGGTGAAATACTTAAGAAAACAATGGATTTTGATAAAAGATTAATTATGTACTTTGTTGCATGATTAATGGTATTTGGGATACACAATATCTCAAAAAAAAAAAAAAAAAAGAAAAAAAAAGAAAAAGAAAACCGAAGTTTGGGCCCTAAATTACGCTTCCATGTATCAAAGATTAACCACATAAAGCTTTTATGGGTATATGGTGTTCCATTGTCAGCCACTTGAAAATTATCAGATGGAAGTGGCTATTGTATGCTGAATTGGAAGCTCATGATAACTTTTTAAGGGTTCCTGCAATTTGATTGAGTATGAGCTCTGCTTGAATAGTGCGCCAAAGGGAGGGGGGGGGGAGTGTTGGAGGTGATGAGGAAAAGGTGGGTTCTTGATTCAAGCGGAGTTGAGTAGCTCATACAGTGTTGGATCCAGATAACAATTTACTGGTGGGGAAAAATATGAGTGATGATTTTTTTAATTGAGAATAAATGGAAAGTTTAAATATTTACAAGGAAAAGATAAAACACTGAAATTTTATTGGGTGGGTTGCCAAGAAGTAGATCTGTAATTGATTTAAAAAATTGGCTTGGTTCAGCTCACTGGAAGCATATGCTGCTGCCAGTGCCTCTTGGTATATTAGGAACCAGTGAACATCTGCCTAGGTGCTGTAATGTACTCGGTTGTAGGGGTATAGAACTATGATAGGTGATTAATTATTAGCTCATCAAAAATTGTACAAACAATAGCTTATTCGTGAGTAAATGGTGTTTTTTGATGTTTCCTTATAATGATCATTTCAATTAATCTTGCATGGTTTGTAATTTTGTATTACAGACTAGACCAAATGCTACCGTTGAAGTCGAAATTTCAGAAGATATGCAGCTTGTGCATTTTGATTTCAATAGGTAAGTAAAGGCATTACTGTATATGTCATGCTCTATGGTCTTTTTCAAAGAAGTTAAATTATTGGCAATTTTGCACTAAATTTATAAAGGATGTTCTGGCCCAAAAAAAAAAAAAAAAAAAAGAAAAAAAGAAAAAGCCAAAAAACTACTGACAGCCTTAACTGTATGATTTTGTGACTGCACAATATTTCTTGCCGTTGGCAAATTTTTGACAATTGTTTCTTTCCATGGCCAATTTAATGCAGTACCCCTTTTGAACTCCATGACGACAACTACGTCTTAAAGCAAATGAATGTTTCCAACAAATCTCTATTTGATGCTGAGGCTTGCGATATTCCAGCTAATGCAGGTGAAGGTCCAAGTGTGCCTGCCACTACTTATCATCCTCAAATCTCTCAGCCTCCTTCACCTAAAACTTATCACAATGAAAGCTCTCAGCTACCATCACCGCCGAAGCCATACCAACCTCAAACTTGTACATCGCCATCATCATCGACACAGCAAGCTCAAATGACATTGCCCTCTTCACGCCCGAATACAGCAATGAAGAGCCCCACATCTCCACCTCTTCCTGGTATACTTAAGGCTCGTGTGCAGCATGACAGATAGACAAGAGATGTTGAACTTTTTCCATATCATCTCCTTTCGTCTGTGTATAA
Source organism: Chenopodium quinoa (assembly GCF_001683475.1). Classification (NCBI taxonomy): domain Eukaryota; kingdom Viridiplantae; phylum Streptophyta; class Magnoliopsida; order Caryophyllales; family Amaranthaceae; genus Chenopodium; species Chenopodium quinoa. Next base: position 1,347,678 of record NW_018742907.1, read on the forward strand.
GTTCCTACTAAACCTGGCAGCATGCACTCTCTCAGTATAGCTTTTTCAGCTGGAGGGTGAGGTACTATATAGGAGTGACACAAAACTTAGTCTTCCTCTTTACTGCAGATTTGTAGTTCGCTGTATCACCATTTTATTCTATGAAAAATTATTCTTGAGCAATATCTCGTCTTTCCTTTTCTTATGTAGTTAACAGTTAACTATGTTGTGTCAAAAAGATAAATTTAGAAAGATTGCTCTCGAATTAATACTGAAGATAATTCTTTTGGATGATTTCTTAAATCTATATAATTTATGTTGATTGATTGTTTTCGTACAAAGTTAACCAATAAATTGTTAACCATTCTGTCTAGAAATTCCATAAGGGTTTTGGATGCAGGATTTTCAAGCTTTAAAGGCTTGAACTAATACAGTAGAAATCATCTATAAAATCAGATACTACCTGTCCATAGTTAAAGTCACATATTCTACTTTAGGTTAATTAGTCACGTATTTTACTTTAGGCTTGGAAAATATTGTTTAGATTAGTGACAAAGTATCCTACCTAGTAAAACAAAATATATCTACTCCCATGGCAAGCGGATTTGATTTTCTCAAAGCCTCAAACTTAGGCCAAGTTGTATTCACCTTACTTTAAAGTTAACATTGAAACAATCATTTTAAAATAGAGGGAGTACTACGTGAAACTCTACTCCGAACTTAGGCCAAGTTGTATTCACCTTATTCAACACTGTAATTGGTTTGTCTTTAGTATGGCGTGCCTTGCGCCTAACTTAGCAATAGCAAAGCAGCAAATTTTTTTTTTTTTTGGGTACACCCAATGCGCTCAGACAGTAAATAAGGCTGCAAACAATCCGGGCCGAGTCGAGTTCTAGTCTGTTCGAGCTAAGCTTGATAAGAATTATTCGTGTTCGAACTATCCCGAGCTTGAACGAGCTTTAAAAATCTTGTTCAAACTGGGCTCATTAAGAATTTGGCTTGTTCAAGCTTTGTTCAAAAACGTATTCATTTACATTTCGAGTTTAAGTTCAAGTTTGAACGGGTTTAAATCGGGCTTGATTGAATAAACGCCCTAATTTATCATTAAAAAAAATAAAATGGTTTCTTACAAATTTTAACACATTTATTTAATTTTATATAAGATGTTTATATTCTTTCTGTTAAAAAAGGTAATGACAGAGTTTTTCATGCCTTTACATGATGAAATAATTAGTACCTTTTACAAATATGTATGAATAAAAGATATATAAATTGTCCTAGTTTTAAATGGGCGTGAAAAACTTATAAATGGATTTAAATGAGTTGTTCATGAACATAACCGAGTCGAACATGATGTTGTTCGAGCTTTGTTCATCTATTTGACGAGCTTAAGATTTATGTTCAAGCTTGTTTGTTAGCTTAACAAACGAGTTTTGACCAACCTTGTTCACGAATCGTTCACGAACGTATCAACTCATTTACACCCCTAACACTAAAAGAGAACATACCTCAAAGATTTAACCCAAGAAAAAAAAAAAAATCAAAAAAAAACCCTCAAAGCTAGAAACATGTAGGTTCAATGGCATTTTTTACAATTATTATTTAACTAGTATAGATCCCGTGCATGCACGGATAATAGTAAGATTTTTATTTAACTTATTAATTCAAAGATTATTATAATTAAACTTTAATACATTAAATTAAATTAATTGACACATAAGTATGTCTCACAATTTTAATATATAGTACTAACATTAATTTTATAAGAAAAAGTTATTATGTATAATGTTTATTTTTTTAAAAAATTATTATTAGTTGATACATTTTCTTTATTCGTTGATTCGAAATTTTATAAATTATTGATTTATTGAATAAATTTTTTTAAACTGTAGATTTGTTGTAATTTAAAAAGAAAAATTTGTTGGTATTAATAGTTAATGAAATATCGTGTACTTATCCTTGAAAATGATAATTTAAGTTATGGTAAGATTTAGAAACAGTTATAATAAAAAGTAAATTTTGGAAAGAAAAATTCAGCGGGGAATTTTTTTTACCCACTAAATGACAACATGGTGAGTAAAAAGGGCGTTCAAACAGAAGCATCATTTATAATATTTATCATATATATACTGCCATATCACAGCAAGCGTTCCAAACATAAAGATCCCAAATCAACACAGCACGGTATCGGCAAAGTCATAAAAATTTAAACATTAAAGAAGTTCACAAACAAAGCCATTATTAATAACAATTGGCCCAAAAGATAGATAGGTATGTTAATATACTACTGTTCCTCCCCAGCTATCAGGTCCATGACCACGCGCGTAATACTTCCATTGTTCTTAGCCAGTAGCTTCCTGTTAGTATCTTTATCTTCAAAACCCTGCAGCAAAAAGTGCAGAAAAAAAAAAATACAATTAACTTTGACGGAAGCCCCAAACCAGCTCAACCTAATCAAATGTCTCCCGGACTTACCATCTCTTTCAACTCCTCGAGCATAGGATCCCATTCAGAAACACCGCAGAGATCATCCACAGACCGCTCCAGGTCATACTCATTTACACGAAGAACCTCTTTATTCGAGTCAATTTGCTTAAATCCCATCTTCTCCAATTCCTTCAGCAGGGTCTCTTCAACACCTTCTTTCTCCCAATCTTGCTCAAGGTTGCTCTTGTCATTCTGGGCAGAAGAAGACCCCTCAGACATATCAATGATAGGGTATAAAGTTGCTGAAGGAGCAGACGGTGATTCATGGTTGTCAGTGGCTGCGGTATCAGAATTTGGAACAGGTAATGCCTCACGAAACACACTATCAGCAGTTTCAATAGAAGGCCATTCTGATGATGAAGCTGCAGTAGCAGTAGGGCACAGCACATCACTAGCAACCAGTAAATCATTATTGATTGGAAAATTCAAGTCTTCAATTTCAATATTACGTCTCTGCTCAACCATTGATGGAGACTTATCTTCAAAGTTCACAGCAGGTTCATTGTTTACATCTAGAGCCTGTGGGCCCAACGCTCCAGTAGTCTGAGGAGGGAGGTTCAAGTTCAAATCAGGGCCAGGGGATCCTTCACTGGTCAAGTCCGCAGAAGCATCAACCTGATGAAGAACAGGGCTAATTAGTTAAGAAAACAACTAAAACCCCTATTAATACAAATGTATTGTAGAAAAGCAGAATGGAAACCAGATTCTCAAGAACAGACCTGTATTTCAACCCACACACGTTGTCCAAACTTTTGCCCAGACAGCTCTGCCATTCTCCAATAGGAAACATATCGACCAGGCAATTCCGGCGCAACGAAATCAACTGCTATGTTGATTTCATTGCCAACATCCACACCATTGATAGGTAGCTGTCAAAATAAAACAAAAACAATGACTAAAAAGTCCACAACAAGCATAAGACCTTTTATAGAACAAGACTGGGAGATGAAATACCTCAATCTTTACTGAATCAGAGGCACTAAACCGATCTCCCCCGATCCAGAGAAGTTGTAGTCCATTATGCCATGGAAGTGCGCCATCGTTACGCATCAGCCATATCTTGGTAAAAGGCGTCGACGGGGCCATCGTTGTCCCATCCATAATATTGACATCCATAATGAAGCGACTGTCAAGTCTAGAGCGAGAATGCTTTCCTATCGATTTCCTAATTGCCCAAGGGGGATGCACTAGAGGGACCAGTGGTAATTTACGTTTAGGATCATAATAATTCTTTAAGGCCGATGGATGCTTGTAAGGCAAAGGGAAATCAAGTCTACAGTAATCTAGATCATTCCCCATTCGTCCAAAGCAGATGCTGCATAAATCATAATCATATTTTCTGCAGAAAGAAAGTAAGACAATTACTTCAATAGAACAATGAAAATAATCCACATTAAACCACAAGATCATTCTTACACTTTAGACTTGAACCTTGGTCCAGTGATCGGAAGAATCCCACAGCCATCACAGCGGACTCCTTTGTGAAAAATGGAGCCCATAGCATCAATTTTATTAAAATTATCGTGAACCGAAGGAGGACTAAAATTCCCTGGCTCACCCCAGAGCGAATTTCCAAATGCGCTTGAGTGAAAATTGGACCTGAAAGGGGGGCTATGCCAAATATTTAAGCCCTCATAAGATTCGTATCTACTTGTTTCCTTATCAGAGGAAACACGCTTTTTCATGCTACCTTTGGAACAGTTGATCTTGTGCACATTCATAACAGACTTCGCAGCAGAGTTTTCTGCAACTTCCTTGTTCTTTTTACCTTCACTAGTCGACAATCTGAGAGATGAAGGTTGAGAGATTGCATTCTTGCCTTTGTGGGAAAATGGTGAAGGTAGGAAAGGTCTAGGGGGTTCTGCTTCTCCCGTAGCTTCAGTGGTGCTTCTAAGAGTCGGCTGCACAGAACTAGGTGTTTGAGAATCATTAAGTTTTACCCTTTCACCAATAGATGCATCATCCTTTCTACTTAGACCGTTTCGATTGGGGTCGTAACAGTTTTTTGCATGACTGCTGACATTAGTAATACCACAATCAGGAGGAGATACGTTCAGGTATTGCTGCCCCATTTTCGAAAAACCATCCAAGAGATCAGCAAGTATAGGAGAAGTAGCTTTTGATGACAATTCAGTAGATATCTTTGTAAAAGCATCACGCAGAGGCTCCGGAACAGATTTCAAGACTTCAGCGACATTTTGATTGCCATTGTGTTGTGTAGAAGACGAAGAAGATCCTCTAGGCATTGAGCTTTCATTTTTTGTAGCACAAGGTTGAACAGTCTTGTCTGTTTTCAGGTTAACAGTGATCCTAACTGGATCCAGATCCTGCCTCACAACATCATGCAGATCTTCATCATCAACAAGGGTGACCAAGTCATCGTCTTCATCTAGATATGTCAAGGTAAAATTTGCATCCGATGGCAAGTTGAAGAGAGAGCAAATCTTCAGCCTCAGACCTTCCATGTTTAGATCTAAGCGCTGACCATTAACTGGAACATTGAAACGCCTGAGTGTATCCTCATATTTCACCTAAAAAGGAATACGTAAGAAGAATATTAAGAGATAATGACATGACAAGCTCAAGTCCAAGCTTTAAAAGACCCATTGCAACCCAATAGCCCCAACTATCGGTAATCACTGATGTCCAAAATCTCAAATCATGAAGATGGAAGTCAACATTATATATAACTTAGCTAACTTGATTATAATACAGAGATTAAACGAAGAGAGCAAAATGTAATACTTGCACCATCAGGTAATACAGTAATACAAAAGAAAAATGAAGATACAGAATCTTTCACACCATCAAAGATTACTAGCAGAAATTCTCTTATAAATCTTTTCTTTTCTCCTTGTATAATGTTAAAAACCTTTCACTCCTACTATTACTCATAAATGTCTTGTTTTGTCTGTTAAGAGGATTTCTGTACACTCTTTGTCATCAACAATAATCAAAGTCAATATTACGCCATGATACAAGAGCCTATATATATAACATCTGTTATTGATCACGACTACTGAGTAATTTCTATTGTAAATGTTGATCAGGCATTTAATCAATTAAAACAGCAGCAAGTAGCTAGCAAAACACATCACCAACACTCTCGTCATCCCTATTTACCAGAAGTTCAATTCATATGACATGCAAAAACAAGTTCACTTCAATTCATAGAATAATTAATAATATATGGTGACAAATAATTACAATAACAAAATCCGAAAAAAAGTCAATTTACAAGACCTCAATTACAATAGAATAACACACCATCATCAAATCACATGGAGATCAACAACTAATCAATATTCGATCTATCAAATCGAAGACCCAATCAAAATTAGGACAAACAATTACGAAAATTAAAATAAAAAAAAAAAACAAAAAAAAAGTAATCAAATAAATTAGACATGCAATTTCAGATTTCACACCACAAAACCTAATTCGTACGAACAATTACCAAAAATCAAACAATGTGATCAGATAATTTGACAAGCGATTTCACTTTCACACACAATTATACACAAATTAAACCAAAATTAACAAGCAGCAAGTAATATCAAAAGAAAAACAACAAAAATTGAAATTGAAATACTTAAAAAATTAATAAAATCGATACGAATCCAAACCTTAATTACAACGGAAGAAGCCATGATCTCTTCTGCGATCTTCTTAGGTAGCGGCATTGGAGAAGAAGCAGTCGACAAAAATCAAAAGAAAGCGTACCAGTAAGCCGCTGAAATTCTAGCTAAACCTAATTTCAAGAATTTAAAGGGTTTTTGAATAATTTTTTTTTGGAAGAGAGATTTTCGGAAAGAAAAAACAAAGTAATTGATAAAAAATATTTATGAAAATCGGAAACCGAAAGATTTATTTATGAAAATTGGAAATCTAATTACGAGTATTTATTATTGAGATTATATATTAACACGCGTACCCGTTAGCCGCGATTTTTTTCTCTATCGTAAAACTCTTGAGATTCCAGAGCTGTGTTTATGTTTATCCGATTTTATAGCTAAGTGGTTAGATACATGGTATTTGTGTTTGAGTGTTTCTTCTCCTAAAAGAAAGAGTACTAGGCTAAGGAAAGATTTTGAGAGGGGTATATTGGTCATTTTATTTGTGTGGAATTTATTTGTGTTTGTGGATTGTTCATTTTTATTGACTAGATTATCGTTACTTTGAAATTGAATAATTGACATGAAACTTGACTTATAATTGAGTATTTCGAAGTGAAGTTGAAATTAAATTTGAATTGAACCAGCTTGGATCAACTACTCCGTATATTTTACGAGCACTAACTTTAACCCATTTTATCCGATTCAATACAGTCCAAATGGTCCAGTTTTATTCCAAAGTTTGAAAGTCAAAAATCCAAATGATATTACAAACAACTAGCTAGAGTAAAGTTGTCACGATGCACCAATTCTAAATTATTTAGTTTATTCTTAAATAAAATTTAAGTTGCAACATTGAAAATACTATGTTTTAATCATTGTAAGAAGTAATCCAAAAATTTGCATGACCCTTAATAGTATTTAAGTAAGTTTTAAAAGTAGCTTCTCAAGATCAAAATTAAAAATTAGGTCACACATGATTTTTGCCTCTTTGGATAAAATAAATTTTGGCTTCATAGAAGCTCACATCTATTTCTAGTCGCCTTACTAGTTTGTGATGGAAATAGTTGAACAAAAAGATGGATTAATTTTTTTTAATTATATATATATATATATATATATATATATATATATATATATATATATATATATATATATATATATATATATATATATATATATATATATATATATATTTAAGAAACCAACCCTTTGAGAGTACTTTTCTTTGCAATAATGGCATGACGACCTTCCTCTTGTGGAATTTAGCTAGTAGTTGGGCATTAATTGAAGCTATGTTAGTGTTTCTTCTTCAAAAAGATACACTACTAAGCTAAGGAATGAAACTTGAGGGGCAAATTGGTCAATTACTTGTGTGTCCAATTCATCAACAAAAAATATGCATAAATTAATAAATACCTATCAAAAGATGGTTCGCGAAACTTTACTGGCTTTACGATAAAATACAAATATATTACTCGTAAAAAAAATAAAAAATAATATATATTAGTCTAATAAACTTGTGAAAGATATTGAGTTAACCATTATCTTTATATCAGTATTTTTTCTTAGGATTTTATTTGAATTCAACGGTAAAGTTGTCGGAGTGTTTATGTACAAACATAAGTCGACGGAGCAGTGGAGTGAGAGGGTGTAGAACACAATCACCATAGGAGAGAGCAAGTGGTACAATTGATGGGTTTCACACTTTCGAGTTACCTCCTTGTTTGGTTTAGGATGGGAATAACTGTATTTCTTTCTTTATGTTATTGATAGATGTTGATATTACCGTAATATTTCACTTACTCTATAAGTCTATAGGTTATATTCGCAACAATTTTCAGTGTATACAAACATAACTTGAGTCTAAATAAAGCGCCATTAAAAATCGTCCAAGTTTATACGTTACAAGAGCACACATAATAATCTAAATCCATTGTCCTTTTTATTAGGTCACATAAATCATTAATACTCGTGTTGTTTAATGGTAGATTTTTCTAGCTCAACGAATGCCTATTACTCTAGAAAGTAAAAGCTACATGATACAAGAGTACAGTGTAACCCTTAAAGTTACATATATGAATAAACAAAAAAATTAAAAAAAAAACATTAATTACACAAAAGAGTGCATGTTTGTATCATAAATTTTCAAACTTTTTAGAGCTGCATATATCATTACCCCTAACATGAAGGACTGTTAATACACCGCATTATTCAATGAACATACTCCAATTCTCAAAAGTATCAAAACTATGCTTTTAAAACTGCAATGTGGATACTACAATCACTATTTTTTGACAACATGTACCCACATTATAAGCCAAGAAATGCTAGCTGCATATAACACAACAGCCCAAAATAGCACAATGCAATTTTCATACTTATTACACAGACAAAACTGTTATCCTAAACTAATCTGCAAAACTTAGTGAATAAGTCAAAAGTGTTCAATACAAAGCAAACAGCAACTTTATCAAGACTTTTCTGCCCGTACCAAGCTGTAAGTCTGTAACCAACAAAAAAATGGGGAGAGGGCCATCGGCGTTGTTGCAGAAATGAGCAAAATTCTCAAAGCTCACAAAAACGATCAGGAAAATGAAAGAGCAAGTCAGTTTGCATACTGATCATAGAGGTTGGTCAAGGTAAGGGTCTTGGGGACTTCGAGGAGATCCAAGATATTCAGAGGCTTTAGAAACGACTTCATTAATCTTAGAAACACTTCGTTTCAACCATCCAGTCTCCTGTCCTTCCTGCGTCACTTGCCTGCTCCTTTCTTCTTCCTCCAATAGGAGATCAGCCCATCTCTTAGCCATGAAAAGCTTCACAGCCTCGACCCCTTCTTTCACAACCTCAACAGGAGGAATGACAATAGGGTTCTGTTCCAAATTAAGCTTCGCCAGCTTCTCCAGCCTACCAAATGAATTTGGCAGTGAATGAATCTGGTTGTTGCTCAGGTCTAGTTCTTCAAGATTAATTAGTTCGCCAAATGTCTCAGGTAACTCCTTCATATCACTGAAATTGCCACTAAGGTTTACAGTTAAAAGATTTTTCAGTTTGCCAATTGTGAGAGGAAGGCCATGAAGCTCGTTGAAGTGCACGTCAAGGTGTTGAAGAGATTTCATCTCTCCAACAGATGTTGGAAGAGAACGGATCTTATTGTATTGAACTGCAAGTTTTTTCAAGTTCACCAACTCATAACCTATGTTAGTTGGCAAGTATGCTAGGTTATTGAAACTAGCATCCAACTCCACCAGCGACCTGAAAAGACCAAAAATCAAGACTTCCCCATATTGGCCTTTTGAAGTATTTGGAAAAGAATCAAGCATTACCTGCAGTGGCTGATGCTGTCAGGAAGGGTAGTTAGCTTGTTGCCAGACACATTGAGGATCTTCAATTTAAGAAGCAGACCAATAGAGTCTGGCAGTGATTGCAGAGAGTTGGAGGACAGATTAAACTCTTCAAGATTTTCCAGCCCGGCTACAGAGTCAGGAATAGACTACAAACCAAAAGCACTGAGCATTAGGAGGATTAAATTGAATAACATATACCAGTTTATAGATAACGCAATAGCAACATAGCTAGGCCATAAAATATGCAATATAAAAACATCAAGGCATATTTACACAAAAAAAAAAAAAAAATACACCAGGTCCCACATACCTGCTCCCAAACAAAGGGATACATTTCCAATTTCATACAAACAAGGAAAATTATTTACCATAGGAACAAATTTAGGACTGCAGCCCCAAGAAAAAGGTTGGTTGCATAGGAAAGAACAACGGAATTAGCCCGGAGATTTAAACTGCTGCAGAATATGAGCTGGAACTGAACTCTACTAAAGATTTCCAATTGAGCTTTAACTTGCATGAAGAGGCAATTCCTAGACTTGTTCAGTGAGATTTTTAATAAGCAGTCCCATGAAATACAGATGTAATTAACAGGTATGGCAATTTGAAAATTACTTGTATTTCTTTATATAGCCCTTTTTATAATCTTTTACACATAGATAATAATCAATAAATATTTAAACACAAATTTAACTTAAAACAGTGTGATTGCACAAAATTAGCTGCAAGCTGATACCAACTCACACTGACATAATGACATTGTAATCAGTATCATATGTTTAGAGTGAATTTGACCCAAGAGATACCACTAGACACCTTCAGACTTCAGCAGGGTGAGAACCAATATTTTACCACAGATGAACAAAACTCTAATCACCAAATTGTAGACACCCCACTCAGATTGACAAAAATGTTGTTTCCCAAAAATTGTACACACACCACTCAGCTTTATGAGATCGAGGAATATCTTATTTATCAAGAGTTTCACTCCTCCCCCCTCCCCCCCTTCCCCTCTTTCCCAAATGAAACCATTCCCATTATGAACCCTCTTGGTCCCACCTGGGCACCTCATTCCAACAATAACTAAAACAAGACTGATATAATGGTTTGAGAATTTATTATCAAGGAAGAACATTGCTGAAGGCATTATTAACGAATAGTAGAAGGGCAACAATTTGACAGATTTTAACACCTTTTTATACTAATTTAATTGGGTAAAACCAGAATACAGACTCTTGAGAACTAGTTGTTCATTCAACATTCTGCTATGTGTAGCTCAAGGCACAGAAGCTTGAATGTCTTAAGATACCCAATAAATGGAGGTCTTCCGAGCAATGCATAAGGAATATAAGAGGAAAGTATCGAATGCAGTCAAGACATGTGACAGTTATTGACTAAAATATGAGTGACACAACCGATGACAAACAGTTCACAGGAATATCATCCATGTGACCATATCTGCATTCTTGCATTGCTTAACCATTTTCCAACATGCTTAGAAGCCATATTGATTCTCTATGACTCTATGAGTCAAATCTTGAAATGCAAATTATTAGGTTCTTCACAAAGATCTGGCTTGGCAAGTTAGTGGAAGGCAAACAAATGTCACAAATCAGGGTACCAATCAACTTCTCAAGTGGATAAGCATAGTCTCATGGTTCTAGTTTGATTTAATATTGAAATGGATAATTTAAAGATCCATCAAATATTAGAGCTACTACTATTCAGCTATTCTCTTAATGCCTACCTCCATACATAGTACTCCATTGCAGTCAAATGTTCACTATTCTTTGACTTTGGGTAAGGATGGACTAAAATACAATAATTCATTTTATTGTCTCTTTCCTTTTTAATTTTCAAATAGGAGAGAGTTATCCGATCAAAGTCCAATGGGAAATCACCTCTCTATTATCACAGAGGTAGGCTCTGTTGAAGAATTTGTGTTTACAAGGGTCACAAAGAAAAATGTAAGGGAAAAAATCTGAAAATAAACTTCGAGGCGTGAACGGAATCACTTTCCCAAAAGTATGATTCCGACCCTATACTACAACCGGGTATTACGGAAATTTACTCAGGATATACAACGAAGGTCAATTACAATCACAAGTAGGATGATGGCAATACATTGTGTTAAGCTTTTGTGATATTGGGATAATGAAAATTAACTTGCAAAAGGTTTTCCAAGAAGAACAATCAACCGTTTTCTTGAATTACCATTTTCTATCTTTGTCCTAAGCGCCCTACCGAGCGGGCACCGGATAGTGGCTTGTCCAAACTGAGATACAAATTGCACTTCTTCTTTGCTTTTCTTAATCAACAACACCTACACCTAAGTTATCTAAGCTTAGCAAACATGAAAATGCCTACATACTCTAAATTATTCAACAATCCTCTCCATTTAGAGTATAATATAAGACTCATTGCAAAACATCATCATCACAAAAAACAATCTTATGCATAAATGAAAGTGTACAAAGACTTGAATTCCCACTTAGTGCAACATACAATCCAAGAATCCTTATCCATTCGTTATAAAAAAAACGTTAGAACCAAAACCAATACATATTGGATACTTCAAGATATTACACACCCAAGATTAATTACTTAAATACATATTTACTTGACACTTAAGCCATGTGTCCATATCTGTTCATAAGTACATCAAAGCTATGCCCTTAATAATTTCTTGAAGCGGCTAAACCTTGTACTTATATAGTTAGATTTCCAAAACATGCTCCTATGATAATATCAGGAAATCTATTAAGTTAAAAGACCTCTTAAACATCACAGAAAATCCAGAACTTAACCATGGATGAATAAACAAGTTCCCAATTAGCAAATGAGAAAGTTAATTTTATTGAACTTAACACCCAACATCTTATTGGGCGTTAAGTTAAGATTCCCTTATTTGTAATTATTTAGGGCTCCAATCCTAAATCGATTGCCATCCTATTGTTAACATCTCTTGCCAATAACTTTGTGAAACAATCGGCGAGATTAAGATTTGTTCGAACATAATCAATAGTGATCACACTATCCTTAATAAGTCCTTGGATGTAACTGTACGTTTATGCCGTACTCCCATGTGTTTTGACTTACCATTATAAACTTGGTTATATGCCCTTGCCAAGGTAGCATTGTTATCACAATGTATCACTATTGGTGATATCGATTTTGGCAACGAAGGAATCTCAAACATGAGATCCTTCGACCATTCGTCTTCTTTACCAGTCGAATGCAAAGCAATGAACTCCGATATTATGGTGGAGTCCACAATGCAAGTTTTCTTTTTAGAAGCCCATGAAATTGCACCTCCCCCATATAGGAAAACCCATCCGCTTGTAGAGGAATGATCTTTGTTAGAGATCCAACTTGCATTCGAATACCCTTCTACAGCCGAAGGATATCCACTATAAGGCAAACCATAATCCATGGTTTTCTTCAAAGCATACCTAGGATTACTAGTGTATCTACTTAGTTGACCAACTGCATAAGCAATATCCGGCCTAGTACTTGTCATGGCATACATCAAACAACCTATTACTTTAGCATATTCAAGTTGTGAAACTGCATTACCTTCAATAGGTATCAACTTTATGCTAGGATCCATAAGTGTTGAATAAAGAGAAGTAGAGTCATCACTGACATTAAATTTCTTAAACACTTTCTCAATGTAATTAGATTGTGACAAGATCAACTTTTCTTTTTCCCTCTTTATCCTTATGCCCAATATGACATCCGCTTCTCCCCAATATGACATCCGCTTCTCCCATGTCTTTCATGGAAAACTTTGAACAAAGAAAAGACTTTTGTCATTTTAACTTGTGACAACTCCGTTCCAAAGATCAACATGTCATCTACATATAGACAAATTATGACACCTTGACCGTTTTCATAAAATTTGCTATATATACACTTGTCTGAATTGTTCAACTTGAAACCATTAGACAACACAACCTCATCAAACTTTTGATGCCATTGTTTAATTGCTTGTTTTAGCCCATACAAAGATTAAATCAACTTGCAAATTTTTCCCTCTTGACCTTCCACAACAAACCCTTCCGATTGTTGCATGTAAACTTCTTCCCCTAGACCTCCATTCAAGAATGCGGTCTTGACATCAATTTGATGGATCATGAGATTATGGATAGCCGCAAGCGCTATAAACAACCTTATAGTTGAGATTCTAGCAACCGGTGCATATGTATCAAAATAATCGATACCAGACTTTTGTGTAAAACCTTGTGCCACTAACCGGGCTTTGAACTTTTCTATTGTTCCATCAATCCTCAAATTATTTTTGAACATCCATTTGCACCCTATTGGTTTACATTTAGGTGGTAAATTAGCTAACACCTGAGTATTACTTCCCATGACCGATTCCATCTCATCATTAATAGCTTCTTTCCAAAATAGAGCATCACGAGACCTCATAACCTTATCAAAGGATCATCTTCTACATTAAAAATATAAGGACATTGTGTCGAAACAGAATACCATGGTCCCTCAACCAAGTACACATGAAAGTCCCGGCCAAAAGATTTTTTTTTCCTTGCCCTCTTACTTCTCGTAGGGTGAGATAATGATGTTGTTGCCTCCTCTAAATGATTTGGTAATCTATCTCTTGACCAAATCGGTATTTGGAGTTATATCCTTAGGTCTAGGAATTTGATGAATATCTATTTTCATTAAACAATGTATCTCTAGACTCAATGGTGGTATGAACCGACCAATAGTCATTTTGTTCAATTACATAGAACGTATAGGATTCGCTATGTTCCGCACATCCTATAAAAATGCATTCCACTCTTCTTTCACCAACTTTTTACGTTTAGGCTCCGACACTTTTACAATTGCCCTACAACCCCAAACATTGAGATGACCCAAGTTTGGTTTCCTTTTATATCATAACTCATATGGGGTTACCTCATTCCTTTTCATTGGAACTCGGTTTAAAATGTAACAAGCGGTTAATACTGCTTCTCCCCAAAATCCATCACTCAATCTCGAATAGGATAACATGGAATTAACCATTTCTTGTAGAGTCCTATTCTTGCGTTCCACTATACCATTTTGTTGTGGTGAATATGTCGCGGTAGTTTCATGTACTATATCTATTGATTGGAAATAACTTGGATTATAGTATTCACCACCTTTATCGGTTCTTAATCTTTTGATTTTACCGTTTGTTTGCAATTCCACTTCATTTTTGTAGATTTTAAATTTGTCGAGGGCTTCATCCTTAGAATGCTATAAATAAACATAGCAAAATCTTGAAAAATCATCCATGAAAGTTGTTAATTACTTTTTGTTGCCTAAGGAATGTGTGCTATGAAAATCACATAGATCACTATGCACTAAATCAAGCAATGCATTATTCTATACCACAACATTAGGATATGGTTTCCTTGTGATTTTTGTTAACATGCATGTCCTACACTTTTCTATCCTTGGATCAAAAGACGGAATTAAATCATGCTTTAACATAAAATACAACTTTTATAATTAACATGTCTAAGTCTTACATGCCATAGAGAAGAGCAATCATTTTTCTTTTTTTTTTTTTTTTTTTTTTTTTCTTTTTTTTTTTTTGGTGTTAGAGAGCCACGAGGGCAAGAGATGAGAATCGATCCCAAGATCTCTTGGAATCGGGAGGGGAGCTCTAACCACTTGAGCTATCCCTCACTCTCAAGAGTAATTATTAACAACATACAAATTGTCTTACAAAGTATTAGAAATACTAAGCTTAAACATTTCATCACAAACGTAACCGAGTCCTACAAATAAACTACCTTTAGACAATATAAATTTATCTAAAACCATTCTAAAACCTAAACGATTCAAGATAGCCCCGGAAACAAGATTCCTCCTAAGTTCGGGAGCATACAACACATCCCTTAAAATTAGAGATTTGCTAGAGCTAAGCATTAACTCTACTTATCCCTTGCCTAGTACTTTTGCGGTAGAATCATTCCCCATGTAAAGAATCTCTCCATTGGTCACCTCAATGAAGGATTTAAACAACAAAGGATCCTTGCAAATATGCCTCCATGCTCCTGAATCAATGTACCAAGAAGTATAAGTATCACCTTGTACACATAGGATTTCAGATTTCACACATAAATAACTCATTAAAGAATTAAATGAAATTTGTGCACACTGCTTGTCTTAGGATTGGCTTAACCTGCCTTTTCCACCTTGTGCCTTTTTATTGCTCATCTTTTTCTTCCAAATGGTACAATCCTTTCTAAAATGACCGGAATTTCCACAAACCTAATAAGCTCGTGATTTTTTACCATCACTTCCCACTTTAGGCTTTTTGCCTTTGTTTGATTCATTTTCTCTCATTAGACTTAGCATCCTCCACCACATTAACTGTGGTTGAACTAGGATTAACATCCCTTTGTCCCTCTTGCACTCGGATTTCCTCCGCAATCCAAATGTGAGAAGCCAAGCTCAAGATTAATATCATCTTTCTTATGCTTTAAAGCATTTCTAAAATCTTTCCAAGATGATGGTAGTTTATCAATTATAGAAGAAACAATAAAGGTCTCATCAAGAGTGATATTGTGTTGCCTAAAATTCTTTAGAATTCATGAAATTGTTCCACAACTAGCCTAGTATCAATCATCTTAAAATTATTGAACTAACTAACAAGAAATTTCTTGCTAGATGCATCCTCGACCATATATTTAGACTCTAATTCATCCTAAAGCAATTTAGCGGACTCATGAAATTGATTAACATCAAACAATTCATTAGACATACCGTTAAGGATGTGACTACGGCATATGTAGTCATCATTCTCCCACTTGTTCCTCTTTTTAGTGGCATCCAATGTCTTGTTTTCCTCCTCCAAAGGCTTCGGGGATGTGAGAACACAAGCCACACCGAGCAATGTCAACAGAAAATGCATCTTCTTTTGCCAAAAATCCACACCTTCAAACTTGTTAGCTCCATTAGTCACATCAAATGCATGTATAGTCTTTTCCTTTCTCCTTAATTACACTTATTACATCTTTATCCTTCAAAATGGTAGTTGACTCAAATTATGGATTCCTTTGTTTTCTTTTCCTTCCAATTCCTCCCAAGACAAGAGTCTCAGCCAAAAGGTTCCTAACTTTTCACTTTTCGCAAATACCCACAAAAAAATCCGAAATAATCTCGTATTATTTTCACTCCTACTCGAGAGTGATGGAGGTGATGCAACGAAGATTGCGAGTAAATTTCCAGGATCGTGGAATTCTAACCAAAACCCCAAAAAAATTTGGTCTCAAGCGTTCATGGGTTCTTCTAAAACCCCAATTTCAGAATCTTTTGCACTCCTTTATGATTCCTGCCCTAATGACATCGTTCTCTATATGGATGGCTTTGCTCTTCCACTATTTTGAAGGATAAAGATGTAATAAGTGTACCTAAGGAGAAGAAGAAAAAGACTGTACATGCATCTGATGTGACTAATGGAGCTAAAAAGTTTTAAAGGTGTGGATTTTCGAAAGTGGCAAAAGAAGATGCATTTTCCGTTGACATCGCTCGGTGTGGGCGTATGGCTTATGTTCCTCACAACCCCGAAGCCTTCAAAGGAGGAAAAAGAGACGTTGGATGCCACTAGAAAGAGGAACAAGTGGGAGAACGATGACTATATATGCCGTGGTCACATCCTTAACGGTATGTCTAATGAATTGTTTGATATTTATCAATTTCATGAGTCTGCAAAATTGCTTTGGAATGAATTAGAATATAAATATATGGTCGAGGATGCATCTAGCAAAAATTTCTTATTAGTAAGTTCAATAATTTTAAGATGATTGATAGTAGGCCGGTTGTGGAATAATTTCATGAAATCCAAGGAATTTTAGGGAGTTTTAGGCAACACAATATCACTCTTGAAGAGACCTTTATTGTTTCTTCTATAATTGATAAGCTACCATTATTTTGGAAAGATTTTAGAAATGCTTTAAAGCATAAGAAAAATGATATTAATCTTGGAAGTTTACTTTCATATTTTTCCTTAACATTTTTCTTTGTGACACTTGTAAACACAAATTCCCCAACAATCCAAAAGTATAATTCCGACCCTATACTACAACCGGGTATTACGAAAATTTACTCGGGAGATACAACAAAGGTCAATTACAATCATAAGTAGGATGATTGCGATACAATGTGTTTAAGCTTTTGTGATTTTGGGATAATGAAAATTAACTTGTAAAAGGTTTTCCAAGAAGAACAATCAACCGTTTTCTTAAATTACTATTTTCATCATATATAATATATATATATTAAGAGCAAAATACCAAGCAAACAACGAAGATAACCGTCAAAGTTGCCTAGGCTTACACCCGCGCCGCTGGGCGAGAGAAACCAAGCAACCCAGGTAAATCTGGGTCCTGTCGAACAATGGCGGCCTTGTCGGCCGGTTGCCAGCGATAATCTTCTTCGTTCTCGCGCCCTACCAGGCAGTGCCCGGCGATGGTACAACAAATTTCTATCTTTATCCTCGCGCCCTACCGGGCGGCTCGCCGTGCCAGGCGGACGACTACTTCTCTAAACCGAGATACAAATTGCTCTTCTTCTTTGCTTTTTTTAATCAACAACACCTACACCTAAGTTAATTAAGCTTAGCAAACAAGAAAATGCCTACATACGCTAAATTATTCAATAGGCTCCACCTGCCTAACCTTGACTAAAGCAGGGCCTATTGAGAGGCATTTCAACATGGTATTTGCTGATTAGACCTAGATCAGAACCATAGGTTGGTGTGCCACATATAACCTTAATACCTATGGAGCTAAAGTACTACATAAAATCCTTCTATATTTCTCAACTCTCTTATGAAAATCTTTCTGTTTTCTCCGGAATCAGCTCAGGAAACTGAAAAACTCGAGATAATAGCTATTTGGGTCTGGCTTGATTTCAAGTTGGATTTCAGGTTAAAAGTTGAAAATAAGTTTCCACCAGAAGAAACAGGCTTTTAATACTCAGTAACAGTAATCCAAAAGTCATTATACAACTTATCTAAGAAACATCATCTCCAAGCACAAAATCAATCCAATCTTCTAAACTCACACACCATTAGTTTGCCAATTTAAAACTCCGTAACAGCATTCCAAAAGTCAAACGAAAACCTTCATACAACTCATCCAATAAACATCATCTGCAAGCACAAAATTGATCTGCTCTTCTAAACCCACACACCAATAGTTCGTCAATCCTCAAAACGCAAATCAGATTTCAACCATAAGAAACGAAGTTTTAACACTCCGTAACAGCATTCCAAAAGTCAAACAAATACCTTCAAACAACTCATCCAATAAACATCATCTGAAAGTACGAAATTGACCCGCTCTGCTAAACCCAACACCATTATGTCATCAATCCTAAATCACTCATTTTTTATAAATAGTATGATCCAGAAATGATGCAGGACACACCAAACCACGTCCAAGTCAAATGTGGTCATTCATCATATCTCTATTTTCTAATTTGATAATTCATAGAAACACAAAACAAATTCATGATCCTTAATCATTTTCTACCTCAATTCATAATTATTCATCAAACTGAGCAGGCAAATGCAAAATCATCTAAAATTCAATTGAATCCAATAACCCAACAACAAGTCAACAACAATATATAATTCAACTAAAATTCCAAATCCAAGCAATTAAAAACACATTGATCATCTCAATCAACAAAATCAACACAATCAAAAGAGAAACAAAGAGAAAAATGAAAACCTGGAGTTGATTGCTAGACAAATTAAGAACAATAAGATGACGAAGCTTCCCAAAAGCTTCAGGAAGAATCTTCAACTTCCTACCAGTCAAATCAACCTTCTCAACAAATTCATCCTTCAAAACCGCAACAACCTCCTCATTCATTTCATCTTCTTCCTCCTCCTCCTCATCAATGGCGTCCCCATTACGAACCTCACCTTCCTTCTCTCTAACAGCAGAATCATAAATCTTCATCAACTTCTCCTCAGCACTCCTTAGCAACTTCTCATACGCATCATGCATCTCATCAAGCTGAATAACAGCCTTGTACATCATCTTCTCCCGCTCCGCCTTCTCACGCTCGCTGTCGACGTCGGGGGAGCGAGGGGAGAGCGCGATTTCCTCGAGTTGGGAGGAGAGAAGAGCGTCGATTTCGGCGACTTTGGATTTGGCGATGTCGATGGATTCGTGATCAGGGCGTTCGCCGAGAGCTTGGAGGATGGAGCGAGTTTGGGAGATCTCGGAGACGGCTTCGGCCATGGCGGACATGACCTTGGGGTCTTTGAGGTGGGGCATGGTTTCGACGAGGGGGTCGTGGAAAGGGGCGGCGGAAGAAGAGGAGGAGGAAGAAGGGGGTTGTTCGATGTCGTGGGTGGGTGCGGTGGGTGGGCGGAGGGAGGAGAGTGATGGGACTCGAGCCATGACGTAGGAGAGGACTGGGAAGTTTGTGGGGTTTGGATCCATGATTGGAGGAGAGAGAAAGATGAAGATGAAGATGGTGGAAAACTGGAAATGGAGGGTTTGATCAAGGTGAGAGGAGAGAGAAAGTGTGTGAAGGGATTTATTAGAGAAGAGGGGAGAATTTTAGGGGGATTAGTGGATTAGCATTAGCAATGGTGATGAACTGATGATGATAACGAAATTAGTGGAGACTCATCAACTCATTAATTGATTTTGTTGCAGATGAGGGGTGTACTGGGGAGGTCTGTTACATTGTACATTAGTACTCGTTAGTTGTAGCCTCGTAGTATTGTTTTGTCACCCCAAATCGCATAATATGGTTGGTACATACCACTCAAACGGAAACTAAATTCCCACTCACAACCTATATACGTGAGTTGTAGCTCATAGTATTGTTTTATCATCTCAAATCGCATAATATTTTTTTTAAGGTAAGATGAAGGGCCCTATTGAACCGACACTTCTTACAAGTTTAGCCAATCTAGCTCCGTAGGTCAACGCTTGAGAGTAGAGGGGGAGGTAAGGGAATCCCCCTAATCTCAAGCATTTGTAATTGCTGGGATTTAATAATAATAATTTAATATCTTTAATTGTCAATTAAACAAAAATTAAGAAATACATTAATTTCGTCTAAGATTTGAGAACATGCTATTAAGTTTGTTCTCAATTTATTTTTGGTATACTTGTGTTATACACAGTCATCACATTAACATTCCATCTCAAATAACTTGTGTGTAAATAGTAATTGTAAAAAAAACGTTTTGGGAATAGATGTACTCCAATAATCCCAATATACATCAGTGTTATCCTATGGAACAATCAATATACATATACTCGTAATATCTAATTTCTATGGATCCATTGAAAAAAATTGTCATTAAAGAAGTTACATCCTACCCCAAAAAAAAAAGAGAACTTCTATATCAAATGGTCATTATAGTAATTTTTCCCTGTAAAACGTAATTAAAGATATAATACAAACAATTAATGAAATCCTTTTCTTCTTGTCAAAAAGATATAATACACAATTACCAACTCTAAGGATCCTTTGAAAAAAATGGTCATTGTAAAAGTTACGCCCTACCCAAAAAAAAAAAAAAAAAAAAAAAAAAAAAAAAAACCTACCAGTACTATACTGAATGGTCATTTGCCAATAGAATTTCTTTCTTGACGAGCTCAAAAATAGACTTTAATCTGCAGGAGAACTTCTCATTTATATTTTTAACGATTCTCTGTTGGAATTTGCAGTCTTTTAGCCACAAAATTCCCATGTATACCTCACATTTGCATGCATCTTTGGTTGACGGAAGACTTTCAAGATGATAGCTCAAATGTACCTGCATTCATATCAAAAACGGTACTAAGAAATCAAGTAACTAAACACAATTAAGAAGCCTAATAAGTTGCAATATATCAACATACACGAAAGTGGTCACCAAATGGAATATCATGGAGGGCCATGGCTTCATTCACGATCCATCCACCTGTATCACCAAGGAGCGATTTTCTCTGGCTGCATCGCACTTCTCCTCCAAAAACGGAGACAATGTGATTAAATTTATAAGAAAGTTGCCTTTCATAAACATCAGGCTTCACTGATTGCCACTCTGTTGTGACATAGTTCAGACAACCAGATTTTGCCATCACTTTACGCTCTAATTTTCCTCCTCCAAACATCTTCATTAAGGATTTGATCTGCAATGGAGTCGTTAAAATCTTTTTCAAGATCTCAAAAATATGATCAAAACAATGATGGAACCCAAACGGCAACTAACACCTTCAGAATTCAAAAATTGGATATCCTTTTCAGTGAAATTGTTTGCGCTTTGGATCTATTTAAAGTGTGACCAAGCATGTATCTAAGGATTTTTTGTAAGATTCCAATTTAAAAAGACTATAACTAAACAGTAATCTGTGTCATAGTTTATAATTACTAAGTGAGCAAAGTATATAATTAATGGGTTAGATATTAGCTTTTAATATAGTTTTGACTGGGCTAAAGAGATTTAACAACACCACAAATTCACCAACACTTAATTTTGATTAAAACATCATTTATCAGTACCGTTCAATGTCCATGTCTTTAATTACACTCTAGTCCCCCAGCTAGACATGACATCTCAGTTGCACAGCATTTTTTTTTTTTTTTGAAGAAAAGTCAAGTGCCAATTCATTAATCAATGGACAACTTATCCATGAGAACACAAGGAGAAGTTACAGAAGGGCAAAAGTTCTCCCAGACTTGTTCAGAACCAAAAGGCACTAAACTAGCAAGGTGACGGGCCACAGTTAAGTTGCACAACAGCATATATAGCTTAAGGAGTTGAGGTCAGTGATGAGTTGATGAAATGAAGTCTAAACTCTAGAATGTGCAAATTCATCAACCACTTACATCGACAGGAAGAGTAGAGGAATAAATTTTCAACATATTCGACTCTTCAACATGGAAATGATTGTCATTTTCAAGTGGAACCAACAGACTTTCTTGATTCCCCTGGTCTTCTTCTGTGCCCAGGGCCTTCCTCTCCAGAGCAGCTGTCCTTGATCTCCATAAGGCCGTAATTGTCCTGTCACTCGTAAAAAAAGAGAGTGTTTTCAAAGTAGTTCAAACAGCATCCCCTCATAAAATCCAGGCAACAATGAAAATAAAGCTCCATATATAAGTAGCAGAATTTACTTGCTGGCAACTTCAAATGGAATAAATGATTGGAAATAGAACTTAAGCCTGCCCTCTTCATCCTGAGTCCTGGCACCATGCCTTGCATCTATGCCTCTCCCTTTCCGCAAGATTATGATAAGAGTAGGACTACCAAAAGATGACATGGTGGGATCCTGCACTTCAATATCTTCAATGTCCTCCCATAAAAAGAAAAATTTGGTTTTGTGTCCAAAGAAATTACTGTAGAATCCAACTATTCTTGCTGACAAAAATAGACGACCCTGCAAAATTCACAACTTTTAGGAAGCACTAAGTTGATAAACATGCAAGTAATGTCAGCACTATTGTCCCATTCTCTCACTCAAATCATGCTTGGAATGAGGGAATGAATTATATGGTATTCAAAATCAATAAGGGGCACTGGGTTATAAGGATATGGAGGAGATAGGAAAGAGGAAAAGGGGGGAGGGGGGTAATTACCCTCCTGACTACTCTTAACAATAGTTTACTTTCCACATTAGTTTCAGAATACTATTTACCTCCTAGTTAATTTCCATCATTCCACGCGTGCCCTCAAATATGGAATGAGACTCGCTCCACCCTCATGTAGACTTTGAGTAATTCTTCCATCAATTTCAAACAAAAATTTTTGAACGTCCCTTAACAGCTGAACCAAATGAGCTCTTCTTTGATTAATTCATATTTTCCACATAAATACATTCACTTCAACTCAAGAGAATTCCAACTGCTTTCTTCATCAATAACTATCTAACTACTGTCTATCAGTATTGTACTAATCATTATAAACAAATGAATGCAGATATTGAGTTGCATCATGCTTTTAATCATTAATGACAAAATCCCGTTCTTTCAAAACCATTGCACAGTGAAATGCTTTACCCATATAGAGTTACCTGTAAAGGCATCTTTCTCCTCAAAGAACACGAGTAATCTTTGATCAAAAATTCTTCTGGTGGCAAGCCAAATAGCTTCTGAAACGAGGAGTTCTTGTGGGGAGACCGAAGATTCAGCTGTCAAATAAACATGTTACATCCTCTCTCACACACAATATACAAGATGTGCAATTCCTTGCCAAAAAAATAAAAAAAAAATAAAAAAACCCAAGGACAGAAATATTTTGACAGACTAGCTAATCAACATAATAATCAATAGCCCTATACCTTCTTTCCAACTTCTTTTTCCATTTTGTTGAGGTACCCTTTGACTGTTTCAACTCCCTTTTTGTTCTCCACAAAGATTCTTAAATGCAATTTCGCCTGAGAGGAAACAGCTTTCCCTTCAAGAGGAACCCACATATCAGCCAGTTCTGTTGCTGAGTGCTTCAGAAAATTGATCTCTGTGTGCCCAAGCGAGGCTGTCTGGTCAAATGGGCCACCAAAATCAAATACTTCAACATCAAGGACTGAAGGTAGCTCCTCTGAAGCATCAAACTCAAGTATCTCTGCGTAAATTCATAGATGGAAATAAGAAAAAGTAATAATATGGAGTAATAATTGCACAGGGTACACATTAACCAAAAGGCCAAACCATTCCATTGTGGATCACAAGTTTGAAGCTGTACAGAGCTTGTCCTAGTTTTTCCATTACAGGTAAAGACCACAAAGGGATCAGAAGGTTCTGCTGTGTCCAGTGACGGTAAGTTGACCGCTTCAACCAAAGCTACTGTAACTTTCCACCCATCACCCTGAGATTTAATCCCATGATCGTTTCCTGCAAATATAGAGTACGACATCAAGAATATGGACATAGTATAAGTAGACTTAAAATCTTAAACATTAGGGCGTAGTTATAAAAATGGTTACTACCTACACGTAGTCTGGCTTGTACAAAGAGAGAAACCATGTTATATACACGCTCTAAAAGAAGTACTAAAACCCCACAAGTGATGAGCTGTCCAAAACTGTCAGGCAAAATAAGGCCATTAATCTCAAGTCCCTGAGGTTCATGGGGCACGGATATTAGGATATGTACAACTACATATATTGTAAGAAAGATGGCGGCAACTACGGTAAGGTTCCCAAAATACTCAGTAGCCAACTCCCAATCTGATTGATGTTCCCTTTGAAGAGCTTCCAAGACATGATCCTTTTCCGATGAATCCTCACTATCCAACAATTTGAACTTCTGAGCTAGCAATTTACTAAAATGGTCAAAGCTCTCCTTCAGCCCTTGCTTTGCTCCATTCTCAATCATACCTTTCATTAAGGTACTCTGCGAAAAATTTATGCCCCAAGAAATCAGAAGACGGGAGGATTCCTCGCCTGAAGATAATTCTGGACCAGGCATGATTTTGTAGAGCAACTCAACCTTGAATGTATTCCCATATGGAACATCTGGTGTAGCTATACTTATGAAAACAGCAAACTCAGCACCATCGGCTTTGACATAAGTCTGCTCCTCAGTGGCTTTAACAGCCTTACATAACTTGCTGGCAGGATTAATGTAGGTGACTAGTCGTGATAAACGTGGTGAATCACCTGATTTACAAGTCCAGGGGCTCTCTTGCATATCAGTTGTTCCCTGTAACTCTGAAAGTTCTCTCCTAAACTGTGAATCTGGAGCAAATAGAAAGGCATTAAGATCTTTCGAAGTAACCACATATGTCTGATCAAGAAGAATACCGCCTTGCAGATTCTCAGGCATTTCTAAATCCTCATCTCTAGACTGCATCATATCCAAAGATTCTTCAAAACTACTAGATGGCAGTGATTCGTCCTGCACACAAGCTTCATACTCAGAAGGACTAACACTTAAGTCTGAAGATTCATCACTTTTTGAGGGTTCCCCATTCTTATGCAGAAGCTTATCCAAACGTTTAGTTACAGCTTTCATCATTTTTTTCCCATGTGGAACCTTCAAAGGAGGAGCTTTAGGTGAACAGGAATTTACAGATCCATGATCTGGGAAATCCTCTTCTTTACCATTAGATGTTCTGGTACATGATTGTTCAGACAAGGAGAGTTCCGCATTTGCAACATCTCCTCTTCCGTGCAGAGTGAGAGTCAATAGAATTTTTCCTACACATGTAGGGTGATTTATTTAGATGCATAGCATAATGGGATATATATTACTTGTAATAGCCAAGCCAGAGAGACTGCCAATAAACTGTTACCCACAAAGGAAACTTCCTTATATCTCACTTAACTAAAAATCCTAAAATCTTTTACAGCCGAATTGATGTCAAAGATTTAAACAATTCCCATAGGTTAGTTCATTGCTCACTTGACAGCAAAATACGAATACATCCTATGATAACCTCTTCTAACAAAATAAAAAAGAGTAGGCCAAATCTTCCAATATTTTACATTCTTGTTAAACGGTTCAAAGCAAGATAAGCAATTCAACCACATTATAAAAAACCTACTAGTTTTGTCGTAACTTACGGTTTACAAATTCACTAACCGCGTTCAAGGGCAATGCTGCCACAGCAAAAGGAAAGACTATAACTCTACATTTTGGTTTTTTAGAATTAATCATCTGAAATAAATTGGTTACGCAAACAGTAAGGCATAATATTACATGTCTATACATCCCCACACCAACAAATGACAGGACATGGTGACATGCAGTGGTAGGATCACAAAACAAGAAGAAGAATATTAGAATACTACTACTCACAGCCACAAATAATTCACATTGTTCGGCACATATAGCATCATAAGAAGAAACACCCAAATTTACGATGATGTTCCAACAAAACAACAAGAAAGCTACTTCTCACAGCCTCGAATAATAATCACATTGTTCTACGTTTCCAAAACACATACAACCTCCGTCCAGATTGAGTTGTTACATTACTAGTTCAAATTACACTATCAACGCAACAGCTAATTCACAAATAATAATCACATTGTTCTACGTTCCTGAAACAAATACTACCTCTCTCACTAAATTAAGTTGTCACATTATCAATTCAAATTACACTATCAATGTAACAATTAATTCCGCAAAGTACAAATACTCAATCAAATCCAAAACACATTGATACAACCCATATCCATTAAAATCCATATACAAGTTGAACAATACAAAATCACAACGTAAAGATCAACACATTAAAGGACAATAAAAGAAATACAAACCACAATTCTTTTTCATGCGCTTCCCAGTTTTAGGATTCTGAAGGGAAAACCAAGTAGGGGGTAAACATTCACTCTCTTCGCCGATGACGGTCCAAACCGGAACCCGAACCCGACCCACCAAAAACCCGGAAACATTAAAGAACCGGGCATAAGTATCATCTTCATCATGATGATAAATCGACAAAACAAGTTCATCTTCCAAGTCATGAACCCGGAATACAAATTCTTCATTCCAAACCGGGTCAGACCCGGTCACAATTCGGGTTTTAGACTTGAATTTACCCACTTGAAGCTTCACATAGCTACTGTTTTTTACTGGCAAATCTTTAGCTTCTAATACATACGCATATAATCTCATTTTAATGGCGGTTTTTTCTAATTTTTGGGTATTAATTTTGATGAGAGAAAATGGGGGTATTGAGTTTTAGAGAGAGAAAGAGAGGTGGGTATTGTAAGGAAAGAGAGGAGAGAGAAAGTTATTTGAAGGGGAAGCCATGGAAAACGTGGAATAGGAAAGAAAGTGACACGAATGTAAAAGAGGAGAAAAAGAGGGAAATGTCAGGCTCTGTTTATGGAATGATTTTATTTGAAACAAATCTTATTGAATTGAGAGTTTGTCTCTAAGTAACGACTTTTCCTGTACACCCATCTCTAAGATAGACTTTTGTGACCCGAAATCGAACCGTCAACCCGAATTGAAAGTGAGAATTTTAACGGTAAATGATACCATAGTGATATATGTTAAGTTAAAAAATAAAATTATAAAATAAATTATCGGCAACTTTTATCTTTGTAAACTGTGTTTATTAATATTCCTTCCATCCCATATTTACATGCCTATATTTTATTTTAGATGTCCCAAAATATTGTGTCTATTTCTAAAAATATCACATAATTCTATCATAATTCATACAACATTTTACCTTTTTCCATACAAAATACATACGTATCCAAAAAATCATTATTTACTTTTTATCTTTTTCATACAGCATTCTCTACTTTTTATTATTCTCATACAATATTATTTACTTTTTATCTTTCTCATATAACATTTCTCCACTCCCTTCATTTTTCTTAATTCCAATGTTTTTTAAGAAATAGACATGTAAATATGAGACCGACGAATTGAATCTTATAAATCTTATTATGTGTCCATGAATACATGTTAAAGAATCTCATATTATATTATTACTTTTGAACTTCTTATACACTACGTGTACGGAGTACTTCATACACACACTTTCGTCCTTGGCATCACTTAATTCTTCATTGCATAGGCTACAACTTTCCATAATACATTCTCCTAGCCATTGAACAAGAAATCAAAACATTCTCATTGAAGTAGACAATCGGCTAGTGATCAACGCATCTTCCGGTATCTAAACTTCCTCTTAGCAGATTGGTCAGATCATTGTAGATACCTAATTGCTTTAACGAAAGTTCGATCACTAAGAGATCAGACATGCTTACAAAGATGCAAAGCTTATTGAATTGCTAATATTGGTCGTTTAATTTTAGATGTTGCTCCATACAACACTTCGTCTTTGTGCCAAATACTTTATTCTAATTTTAGAAGCACGTAAAATATTCTTCAAATGTACTTTAAAGAAAGAGGGAAAAGAATCTAAGCAATGGGAAAATGAAATATGATCATTATGATAACAAGAGGAAGATAAAGGAACTGATTAAAGTTAACTTTGCTTGGGTTGGAAAATATTGACTGGTAGTTTTAGATGCAGTAGTTCACTAAACAACTTTAATTTCTTCAATTTGGCAGAGGGAAAAGAATATCATACAACGCTAAGTAATAGATGCTGTAATTAATAACTCGGCATTTGGTGACTTGGTGCTGAGTGCTACCCTGCCAAAGTTGAGAGAACGTGAGAAACTTCCCTTATCCGTATAGCACTCTACGCTTTTACCAGTTTGGTGGCATGGTGGGCCAACAACACAAAATTTGTACGTAATATGCTATTCAGCTTATCATGTGATAAAGTTTCGGAATTTTGAGGATGGGATGTTGATATACTACCTCCGCCTGTAATTATCTGCAACACTTACTAAAAATAGGTGCTCTCTATTATTTGCAACAATTTTTTTTTCCTCTTTTAGTAAATTTTTAACAGCAAAATGTCAATCTTACCCTTACTTAAAACTCCTAACTTTGTTTTTAAGAGCACTCCCAGCAGTGAGGAGAAAAGCCCTCACGAGTAAAAATAAGGGTGTAAAAGAAAAATCCGAACACTACATCAGTGAGTGAAAAAACACTCACCGATGAGTGAAAATAAAAACCCTCAAGAGTTGAGGGCTTTTGGTGATGAACAGTAACATGTGGCCCCCACTGCTTTTGTTGTTTTTTTACAACGGTTATATTTTGTATTTGAAATATAACCGTTGTAATTATTTTTAAAAAAAAAATAAAATTCACCAACGACCATAAAAAATTTTTCTCTGTAAATAGACATGCATTTTGATATACTTTCAAAAAAACCCATAAACTAGAGAAATTAACATATTTTCCCAATTTCTTCTTGTTATTATTATTATTATAATTATTTCTTATAAAAAAAATTTCCAGTTAGTATTATTAATATTTTAAAACGTAATTATAAATTTTTATTAAATTATTTTTAAACGTAATTAAAAAATAAATTAAAAAATAGTGGAGGAGAAAGTGATGAGAGGTTTTTTTTTTTCCTCATTGCTGTGGTGAAAAAAACATTTGATGGGAGAAATTGTATGGGAGGAGTGAGAAAGTGGGTAGAGAGAGATTGAGAGGTTTTTTTTTTTCCTCACCGCTGAGAATGGTCTAATATGTTAATGACATTGACTTACCAACTAATCCACCACCTTACCCCAGCCACCTTCGCCGCCCCTACCACCAGCCCAGACGAGCACAGACCACCAACACCACCGCAATTCGTTGCCAATTCTCCACCACCTTACCCCAGCCACCGTCGCGCAATTCCAGATCTGGATTTCGTGGGTTTGGCGGTGGGTTTCGTGGGTTTGGTGGTAGGTTTCGTTGGTTTGGGGGAGGGTTTCGTGGGTTTGGAGGTGAGTTTTGTGGGTTTGGTGTTGGTTTTCGGGGGTTTGGTGGTGGGTTTCGGGGGTTTGGTGGTGGTTTCGGGGGTGTTGGTGGTTTCAGGGGTGTTGGTGGTGGGTTTCGGGGGTTTGGTGGTGGTTTCGGGGGTTTGGTGGTTGTTTCGGGGGTGTTGGTGGTGGGTTTCGGGGGTTTGGTGTTGGTTTTCGGGGGTGTTGGTGGTGGTTTCGGGGGTGTTGGTGGTGGGTTTCGGGGGTTTGGTGTTGGTTTTCGGGGGTGTTGGTGGTGGGTTTCAGGGGTTTGGTGGTGGTTTCGGGGGTTTGGTGGTGGTGGTTCGCGGGGTGTTGGTGGTTCTTGGGGTGGCGCTTTGGTTTGGTGTTCGTAAGTGGTGGTTGTTTAATTGTGTGTTTTAATTTAAT
The DNA here is from genome assembly GCF_001683475.1 of Chenopodium quinoa. Lineage (NCBI taxonomy): Eukaryota > Viridiplantae > Streptophyta > Magnoliopsida > Caryophyllales > Amaranthaceae > Chenopodium > Chenopodium quinoa. The sequence goes on from NW_018742907.1 coordinate 1,377,789, forward strand.
TTGGTTTAATTATTCCTTCACTCTCCTCTTACTTTTCAATAATCTTGCTTAAGAAGTTTTGCCTAGGAGTCCGCAAAACCGTCCTTTGTTGCAGATAACCCCGGGCAGAGGGAGTATTATTCTACACCGTAGAAGTGTATTTTTGATGGAGTGAGTATTCATTGACATCTCATGCGCCTTTATGTCTCTGCGAGTTCGTCCTAATCACAACATAGCAATGCGGAAACACCATTGTTTTTAGCATCCTCCCAATTTAATTAGTGGAGATTGAAATAGGATTTATCTTGATCATAAGAATATAGGGTATATTGGGAAGAAAAAGGAGTGAAAATACACAAACCAAATTGGATTTTAATTTCTTCATGAATGGAGTGATAATAACTTGGGAGAGTGCTAAATATTCTCTGATAACGATCTTTATACTGTACTTTGGACCTTAGAACAAACATGCCACGTTCGCAAAGCTAATGCAGATGTGGACTTATTTGTCATTTTTGGACATTTGCCAACACATATCATGCAATCGCGATGGACTTATAAAATTTCCTATACCAAATGATTTCATGAAATCAACTCTACGTAACCTTCACTAATCCATCCAGTCATGTCATCATGTCGCAGGTCAGTTGTGCATACAGCTCAGAATTAGTTGTAAGGCCAACAGAGCAGCAAGATGCGATCATAACAGCATACTAATAGCAAATAAACTCAACTAATCAGTAGCACTGAATTTACTTTACAGTTATCTGAATAACATGTACCACCTGGATCTATTCAATATTACATAGATAACACTACAAAAATTGCTTAGAACACATTTCTGTGCACGATTTGAGAGAGAATATAAAGAGTAGTAATAATTGTTTGTGCAAGTGCCACCTGACTATAACATCTAAAAGCTACAAAGAAATTACCAGAAATCTGTGTCTAAGACTCTTCATTAGTGTCACTATCTGCATCAGAATTTGATGCTGAGCCTGAATGCAAGTCATACGGCCTCCTTCTATTCATGTTCGTTTCAAGTGGTGGAAGTCCATCATCATCACTTGAGCCTGAATCTTCCGCTTCCTGTTCAGAAACAGGTCTTGGGGAATTTCTAGTGGAGCTGTCAATAGTTTGTGACTTGAATGCTTCTGGCCTGAGGAGGTAAGAAGAAGCGATCATCAATCAGTAATGGTAAATGGTAAACGATGCAGAGTAGCAGAGTAACATATGAAACCTACATATAAAATTTTCATAGTGGCTTCGTCTCATTAGATTATAATAATGTCTAATGAGAGCAGTCCATTCATAGTAAAAATGACCTATGCGCCTCTTGACTCCAGCGTAACAAAACATGACCTTGCCACACACCAGTAAAGGACTACAGTCTATTCCACATTAGCATCAGACAGAGTCCTCTAATTAGAGAAAAGAATGGGGAAAGACATCATCAAATGCCTAAATTGCAGTATTCCAAAGCACTCGGGCTTTTTAAAGGTTGCTGAGAAAAGATATACAAGTAGTTGTTTCAACTCTTTAAGTCTTTTAATTTCTATTACAACCGAAGAAAGAAGCTATATAGTTATCTGGTGTTGCCTAAATTAGTACAGAAATCCATGAAAATTGAAAACATAATTACTCAAGCAGGCCACGCATTCCTCCAGTAATGAAATTGAAACACTGCAAAGAAATTGCATGATACATATCTATGGAGACAGAATAGCTCCCAAAAAAAAAGAAAAAAAAAAAAAAGAGATCCCTTACAAAGGCTCCACTAGTGATTGTCCAAAAAATCAAGAAGTATTCTTTATACAGATGATACTTCGAAAGCCCAAAAATCACATAATCAATGTAATTTTAATCCACTCTAGCCACATACACCAGAATGCATGCTTGAAACTACATCTTGATAAGTCATGGATGTTTGAGCTGAACAGCCAGCATTAAAACAATTACCCAAGGGGCCAAGGTTCACCAAATGTCAGGTAAAGCGATCCGCGAGAAGGTTGAGGAGGACGAGGACCTAGTCCAAATTTTTGTTTTCCATACTTAGAATAGGAGGTAAGTCTCCTTCCATGATGTCTAGCTTAAAATCCCCATGCTGTAAATTTGCTAGCAAAATCTTGTCCAATCACATGTAAAGCAATAAGAACTAAGGAGGAGCCAATCAAATTAAGGAGAGGTTATTTAATATATTTCACAACAGGGAAGATGAGTTATGTAACCAAAAACAAATCAGTAAGAACTTATATTAACTTGATATTAGCAATCACTCTTTTTAGTCCTGATTAAGCTGCACAACAGCGCACCCAACACCTTAGTATCAAAATAAAAAAAGATATAGCCAGGGTTCTACATGTTAGGTCCTACCTCAGTCTTTATTTAGTTGACACATTATGACTATTTGCACACCCCACTTGGACTATCAATTATTTGCCAATATATGAAAACAAAGGTTAGTATGTAAGAAGAGTTTATCTTAATGTATATTTTCAATATACTTTCTTTAATTTTTAATAACTGATAATTAAATTTATCGATGGTCAGAGGGAGTAGCTCCCAAGGTAAAAGGTGTACCAAGACCTTAAGCCTAACCTTAAGCCTAAATATCCTAGGGCTATGTTAAATTGTTAAGATTCAATCTATAATGTTCTGAAGCACTGGTTATGCAGAAAAAACAAGAATAAGGCAGGAAAACTCTAGCATCCCAGGCTTGAACACATCAGCTTGAGCCTAAGATTTATCGTGAAGTAAACAATGATGAGGCCTAGGAACTTCTCACATACGGAGGACAAAATAGCATTCTCCACGCAGGGTGTTATTTCAGCACGACAAACAAGCTTCTATATATAGATTCACATCTACCAAAGCTAGAAAATCCAGAAGTCTTGAATCGAGGAAAATGCAGCCATTAATAAAGGTAATCAAAGGTATGACTACATTATACAATGAAGAGTAGGTAGTTGCAGACAGCTAAGAAGCTATAAATCAATTAACTTGTCATTACAGTATACACTGTACATCTTAGTAAACAAGGATCACATGAGGATCCTGAGGTGGTGTAGGCATGTGGCAGCTTACCATCGTAAAAGTTAGAAAATGTTTAAAAGGTCTAACATGGAAGGAGACAGTGCTGAAGATGCATACCTTACAAAGCCCATATGATATCTGACAGGCAGACAATAAACATTATTGGAGACCTCTAGGTCAGGCTGACTACAACGATGTTACTCAATATGTGGACATTGCACTAAATTCTCCCTCTTCTAAAAGCTTTATTAGTATACAAGCTTGATGAAGAAGCTTCAACAAATAAGATCAAGAAAAAGAGACTTCATAAAAGCTAAATAAAGAACATCATAGATTCATAGGACTTCAAATTACAAAATATTATTAAGCTCATCTGACTAAATAATGGAAAAAAAAAAGAGAAACAAACCAAGATGCTCTCAGCAGTAGAAACTACCAGCCTAAAACAGATTCTAAAGGAGATCAGAATAAGTAAGAGCTTACCAATCAGAGCTTTTTTGAAGACGCCTAACTTTATCATGGAAGAGAACTTGGGATACGATGCATCCCACCTTACTACCAGACTCAAGAGCCTCCTCTTTACCACTGTCATCGACAACAACAAAGCTCCCTATGCATTGAGAAAGTGATACTTCATTAATACAGTAGAAGTTTTAGTATAGTGTTCGTAATGTTTCCGATAACTAACCATTCTTTATCCACATGCTTTTCTGAAATTTGGCGGGAAAAAGAGCCAACGACTTCTCACCTTTTCCATCTGTTACCTGAAAAACATACAAAACCAAATGCTCAGTTAGCTACTATCCACACACCCAAAGCTTGCAAGTCCATGTGTTCCACCCTACAGCTACCATCAGAACCCTTGAATCCGTAACCCTTCCTTGTAAAGGAGTAGACTAGTGAAGGCAGTTCTGTTACATTAGAGTATTGACTTCCTCTGAATTAAACCTATGATCTAATCTCTACCCAATGTCAGGAGGGTCAATCGCCTTTCTAAGTTCTAACAAACTTGAAATTGGAAAACAACCCAACTTCTACATAATAGAAAATTAACAACCCTTGGTCATGCTTTCGGTTGATTTGAGAAAAACAACTCCTCATAAGCAAAAGTGTAAAGGGGAAAACTTTAGGGAATCATCTATCACATATCCATTATACATTTACTGAAACCCAAAAAATTGTGTATACTAATTCAATGCCATATGACTATTTTTTAAGAAATTTCTCAGATAAAACTTCAAAAATTTCACGCCATCTTAACGTAGACAATCACTTCAAAAAGATGAATACAAAATCACAAATAAGCATCAGCATTCTCAAAGATTAATAAGCTCCACAGCATTACTTCATTGATTAGGAAAGCAACATTCAGTCAGTACCTCAATAAGATTGGAACCTCGAAGAGACACAACTTGCATAATACTTTGACCTTGTTGAAGAGTGAAGTCGTCCTCTTCCACCTCCCTCTTCAAATTCTTCCTCCCTCTCCCCATTATATCCTTCACAATCTCCCCGAAAAGCTGAAAACGTTGCTGTTCCGATAAACCCACAAGCGGCAGCAATAATCCTATTACCTATTCAATTGACACAAGCATTGCAACCCTAATTGAATCCAAATTTCAATCAATTAATTCCAGTCAAACAATGAAACTATCTAATTATTCAAACCACCAGGATTAAGCAAGTACAGCATATCACAAAATTAAGGGAATTAGGGGATCATATATTAATATAAGAACAAAAAAATTCCTAAATTCAGTAAATTTGAAAGAGAAGACAGTAAAGTAGCAGAATAAAGGAAAATTTGTCAGAAAAAATCTTTCAAATCAACTTGTTTGTTGAGAAAAACCTTATAAAATTTTTATTTCTTTTGTTGAAGATAACCAGTGACTACTTTCCGGCGTTAACTACACCTATTTCCGACATTGACCCCCATGTGATTTTTTTTTTTCTATCTCCACCCCATTTATTCTAATTAACCTCCAACTCACCTAATTATTTTAGCAACTATATTCATTTATAAAAAATAAAAAAATACCACCTCCACCACCAGCCACCTCCTCCCCTCCCCTCCCCTCCCCTGCTAGCAGCACCCCTCCCCCATCCTACTCGCCACCCCGACGACCCACCTCTTCCTTTCCCCTTTACCCCGACCACCGGCCGCGACCACCCAGCAAACCCTAACCCCCAACAACTCTCCTCCCTCCCTTCCCCCAGCACGAAACAGCCCCGCTCCCTTTCCCCCACCCCGAAACAACCCCCTCAAGACCTCAGAACGCCTGCTGGCTGCTGCGGTTGTATAGCTAGCACCCTGTTCACTTTCTTCCCCCAATTTCTACAAATTCAAAAACTCCTTTTTTTTTAATTTTCAAAAACCCTAAAAATTTATAAAAATAAACACCTAAAATCAAACTCAAATCTAGGGGGAAAAAAAAAAAAAGTTCTAATTCCAACAATGGCAGCAGCAAGAGATGAGAACTAGTACATGGCAAACTCGCTGAACAAGCTCAGACAAAGGTTACAAATTAAATATGGTCACCCACCCTAATTTGTGAATTCCTCCAATTTGATGAACTGGCCACAAATTACACAACAATTGAATAGTGTACTTGGTCAAAACCAATAGCCAAAAACACTAATTACCTTGCTTGAAAGATATTCAATTGAGAGATAACAATCTGATGAGAGTGAGAAAGAGGGGAATTAGGGGGAAAGTAGAAGAAAAGGGGTGAGATTAGTGATAAAACAAGTGGGGTCAACGCCGGAAAAGACCATGTCAATGCCGGAAAATGAGTCTCGGTTGTCTTTAACAAAAATATTTTTAAATCAGGTTTTAGGTTGCCAAATAAAATTTATAAGGTTTTTCCGAACAACATAGTTGCTTTAAAAGGTTTTTCTAACAAAATTTCCCAGAATAAATTAAGGAATTGTAAGAGAAGCTTAAAAGATGAGATTGGCGTGAGGGGAAGAAGTTACCGGCGAGTTGAGGAGAGAGAATAACAGCCAAAGTGGAGTCCAAGCGACAGCCGATAAAGGAGTCACAACGCTTTCCAACCGAAGGTTTTCGTCGTCGATTGAGGACAGAGACGAGCAAACGCCGGCGAAATGGGGAAGCGGATTAAAGTTTTGTGCTACACTTCTACTGCTTCGGTCCTCCTCTTTCTTTTGTTCTGGATTTTACATTTTCTGGTGGCACAACTGTAAGCATCGGTATCTTTAGTACTCCACTACTACGGCGTACAACATTAGTATGATATTAGTAGAAATTATTAAAAAAATACTTACCTCTATTTCTCTTAACTAACACGTATTTCTTGTTAGGAAGTTTTCGTTAACTAACACGTATTTCTTGTTAGGAAGTTTTCGTTAACTAACACGTATTTCTTTTTAGGTAAGTTAACCTTGCTTTTAGTAGCTAACCCACTTGCTTTATCATTCTCTCTCCTCTCCTTAATATGTGTGCCTAAATTGAACGCGTCAACTAAATAAAAACGGTTGGAGTATAAAAGTAGACATTATAACAAATTCAGCAATATGATACATGATCACATTTATATACTCCGTATTAATAAAAAATAAAAAATAAAATAAAAAGTTAAAGGTAACATATGAATAATGCAAAATTTCAAGTAAAGTGTAAAAAAACCCGAGGAGAATTCATCTTTTATTTACTCCATATCAAACTAAAATTACAGAGTATTTTTCCTGACAAAATAAAAAAATAAAAAAAAAACATACTCCCTCTGTTTTTTTTTATAAGTTAGAGTTGGATTTACACATTTACCGAGACACAACTTTGACCATTAATATCTTTAATTAGAGGTTAGTAAAAATTATGAAAAAATAATTTATAAAGTTGACATTATGACAATTCCAACAACATATTATTTGATCATATTTTTATATTATATATTGGTAAACAAAAAAACAAAAAATTAAGTCAATGATGACCTATAAATAGTGGAATTTTCCAACTCTAACTTAAAAAAAAAAAAAAAAAAAAAACGGAGGGAGTAGTATTTTGGAAAAACTGAAGCTGCCAGTCCTAAGACAATTTTCTTTAAAAAGTTCCAATAATCGATTAACTCATAGCGTTCTTATTATTGGAAGGTCATTCTTAAAACATTAGGAGTAGTCCCTAATTTATCATGATCGGGTATGTCAAGTAAAATTGTAATATGTTGAATTTTTAGTTATCCGTTTTACAGAATTGTTTCAAGGTGAAAATAATAAGACTGGAAAGAAGGAATAGATATTTAGAGTGGTGGAGAATTTTTTTTTTGGAAAAGATATTGTTTGAGACCGAACTACCCTCGATAATCGACGTTTGTCCTTTTGGGAAGTCTCTGAGTCCTCGATATACCCTCGTCGTCAATAATATGAGGATGGGAGTACTTATTAAACCAATTCATGTAATCATCTGAGCAAGTAGTTGAGCCGTCCTCAAAGCGCTTCAAAACATCAACACGAATACCGCCGTACAAAGGATTAAACCTTTGCCACATCAACATTGCGTATGGAATGGAGAACTCTAACTCGTACGACTTAGCAGCCTATATGCTTTGTCTGGTGCTAGAGCCGGAGGAGGGGTTTCCTGAACGTAACCAAGTTCCTACGTAACCAAGTTGTCGAATTACACGATCAGGGTTATATGGCTCAATAATGTCATGGTAACATAAACAACTAACCCAAATAAGTAGTCCTCGGGACATCAGGAACATAGGGCAACCAATTAACATGCATACAATAAAAATAAAAAATAAAATAAAATAAAAAAAAATAAAATAAAAAAAAAAACGTTCACATTGATTAATATTTTATAGTAGCATAAAATCATTGTATAACTTAACTCGTTACCTTTCTTGCAGTCATATGGTCAAGTCGTTTACGATATGAGGCCAGTCGAAGGTGGCCTTTACTCTCATTGCCATAATCCCACATCAAGGCACCAACATCTCCTGGTTGTATCACTAATGAACCCTGATGTGGTAGAAAACAAGGAAAGTACTCAAATATCCATGCTTGCATTAGCGTTAAACAACCTCCCATCGCTCTGCACTCACTCCGTGAAGCTATGCCTAGTTGGCAATGTAGATATGCCAAAGTCGCCGAACCCCAAGAATACTGAGAAACAAATATAAATTTCTTTCAATCTATAAGAACAAATATAATTACGTGGGATCTAGTTTGATTCGTATTGGTGAGTACATTATTAATATCTTAACTTTTATAGATTAAAAATATTTGCTATAAAAAAAGGGTAAAAATTTGCAACGATTTACGTAAACAAGAACATCATTTTAAGACGGAGGGAGTATCATTTTGGGTGCCTTTGGTATCACTGTAGATTTCAGTTTTTTACAAGCTTGCCCAGGTTTATATCCGTGAGAAACAAAAACGTTATCTCATTGTTACAGTTTCACCCTCTCTTTCCACTAGCCACTCCACCACCACCAAACCAAAATATTTTCTTCTCTCTCCTCCCCTCCCATGGCCATGGTCCATGCCAATCAACCCACCTAAGCAATGATAAATCGGTCAGCCGATTTAAAGACATTCATTTTAGTGGCAAAGTATATAAATTGGGGCCATACTAACCCCTTAGGTAAAGATTTTATTAACCACTGATATATTTCTGACCGAAAATCTTAAAAGTGATGGTGGTGTACAAATAAGTCCCTAAATAGTAACTACTCCAAATCGTTGATTTGGGACTTCGCCAGACAAGACATAACTGAAGACGGGAGAAAATGCTGCAGTTTCCGGCGTTTATGACCCAATTTCCGTCGTCGGAGCGGATGATTCCGGCGTCACTTCTACTCCAACACCAATTAGCGAATGCCCAAAACGAAGACGAACTCTTAGCTTTGGAAGAATCTGAATTTCTCGACAAGGTCCTTCAATTTCTAACCTCCTCCATTTTTTTTTTCACTTCGTTTGCAATTGCTGCAATTTTGTTCCAATTTAATTATTAATTTTATAATTAGTAATTTTGATGATATTTCGCCTAATTTAAGTTTGATCACTCCCGTCATGAGCAAACCCTAGGAATTTAGTTGTTTATTTTGAGAATTAGGGATTTTTGTAGGAAGAAATTGATTAAGGCATTGTGTGCAATTGCCAATTAATGCAAATATCGAAGAACAATCTTTTACATCCAACTACAATGCCTTGGAACACTGCATATATTGCGTTAGAATGATCTTTTAGCCATTAGAAAATGTTTTGGAGATTGTTAAATTTGTGGGGTGTTGAGATTTCAGAGTTTTTAGCCGTTTTATCAGAGTTCGTGTTGTTCGTGGTTAAATGGGATAGTTTTGCTGAATTTTGGTTGACACATAGATGACACTTGTGAGTTATGACAACTATAGTTGTAGCATAACAAGAGGCATTCTTTCAACAAATTTTTGATTTAGGGTCTTCTTGGTGTTGTTGCTTTTGTTGTGGTTGGCTGGTAGAATTAAGGGAGAACAATTCACTATACTAGAAAGACTAAACTATCTTTATTTTAAATTTTGGTTTTATTTCCATGTACTAAAAGAATTCATATATGGAGCTGGAAGACCAAGAAAATTGATGTGTGTTATCAATCTTAAGGATTTTCTTACATTGGTTTTAACTTCTGATCAAAGTTAGTGTGGTATCGATTAAGTGTGACCATTTTGTGTTTGATCCCCTATCAAAACCATGCTGTTGGATGCCCTGGAAATATCCCTTCGAGCTTAGATTTCGCTTTGTTAGTTGGTGTTAACATTTGTGCAACTTGCACTCACCTACTCTTGCATTGATTACGATTTGATGTGATGGGCTCTACATGCAAGGTTATTTTGGCTTGAAAATTAGGATTGTATTGAGAGTTGATTTATACCTGTGGATTACATCATTCATAATATCTCAGCCGAATTATAAAAGCAAGTTTTGTCTAGTATGAAATGGTTGGCAACAGTATTCTTCATATTCTTGATTGATAACCTTTTCCCTATTTATGGATGGTTGAGCTCCCTTCTGTGGATTAGGAGCAATCTTTATAACAGAGTACCTGTGAGAATTTTCGAGGTTTTTTTATTGGTAAAACTTTCTTGTGCAATGGAAGTTATAGACAACATTTATGGATTAAGAATTTTATAAATTATATGACCACTTATTAGTATACTTATTTAACTTGATCAGCTATATTTTCTTTCTAGTTAAGTAATCTAATTGTTTCACTAATACCAAAAGTTGAGATATACACCAACATAATTAATTCACATCTGGAGGTTACATGTAATTATAGTCCTGAAGCTAAGCCACCTTAGAAAAGGTTTATTCTTGGTTAGATATTGCACTTGTATTGCAGTGTGAAATTAAAACATTAGAATTTCTTTGGAAGGTTTTCTCTCTTTTTGATTTGATGCTTGATTTCTTGATATCGCTTGAACCGAAATGTAATGGACGATTTGGTCTAGCTGTGCCAAAACTTGATTTGTTAATATATTTAATCATTTCATTTCAAATATCATTTTGCATGACTGATTAGCTGTTGAGCTGTATTTAAGTAGATGTAAATTAAGGTTTGTAATTGGAGTTGGTTTATATATGAGGATTACGTTATTCATTAACATTTAGCCTAAATATGTAATCAAGGCTTGATTTAGTATCAACTGGTTGACCATAGTTATCACTTTCAGGATTGATGATAAACCATTATGTAGTTGTGGATGGTTGAGCTCACTTGTGTCAGTTGTGTGGTTTAGGTGCAATCTTTATAACAGAGTGCCTGTGAGAATTATCAAGATCTTTTTTTTTTGTTAAAACTTTAGCCTGTGACTGTAATGGGAGTTATAGAAAGCATATATGGCTTAAGAATTTTTTTAAAATTAGTGTACCTATTTTCCTGTGTCAGATAAGCTGATAAACTTTATATAATTTTGGTGAATTTTTTTATTTGAGTAAGATAACCTACATTCTATATTTATTAATACCATCGTTTGAGATTCACGCCAACAGAACTAACATTCTGGAGGTTCTATTTCACTTTAGACCTTAACCTATGTCTCCTTTTTAGAAAGGGGATACACTTTCTTGATTAGATAATACACTTGTATTGCAAAGCTGAGAGTTTGAAGACACTAGCATTTCTTTGAAACTAGTGGCACACTGGCACATCATTATTTTGTCTCTTGACTAGGAATGGATGGACAGCTTGGTATAGATGTGCTAAAACTTGATTTGTCAATGTTTTCATCATTTCATGTCACAATGTCATTTTTCATGACTAATTGGCTATTGAATTCTACAAGTATTTGAAAAACTAATTGACTCCTCTGAGATAATGGATGAAAATATACTTTTAGATGTATTGGCTATGTGCATACTTGTGATCTAGCTTAAATGAAGCCTCTGATGAAATGCAAGCTACAGTATTGTTTTAAAGAAAGCAAGCCAGCACTTTAATGTATTCAAAGAAAAGCGGAGACATTCATTTTGTTATGGATGAATTTTTGTCTTTTTTTGCCTAAACTTGAGAGTCAGCCTTCATTTTGGAAATCTGTGCGGAGGTTGTGCTCTGAGTTTTCTGTTAGGTTGCTTTAGCTCTACTTATTTGAGAAATGAAATAGATGGATATAATTATGTTGTATCTGGCTTCATAGGTCAAGCTTTCTTTTTATATTTCTAACGTTACCAAACAGGTCAGTAATTATGGAAATGTCTATATAACTGATGATATTGGTTTTTTTTTTATTTTTTTATTTTTATTTTTTAATTTTTTTTACTCTTCCAATTTTTGCAGTGTAATGAAATTAAAAAGTTGAATTGCAACGTTGTTGTGATTGGGAAAACAAAGGTGGATAATGATAAAGAAGACGTTGACAATGATGCTGAAGACGATGATGAAGCTGACAATGCTGAAGAATCAGAAGGCGAGTTCGAACAGGAAACTGCCTAGTCGGACTCTTGTGGACTGAATTCAATTCCTATATTGCAAATGTCTCTCGCTTTATTTTCTAGCTCGGAAGAGCTTGTAGTAGAAACAGCAAAGTACTTGTGGATTGAGTTCCATTACCACATGCCAAGTACAGTATGATGTACTCCATACTACTTGGAAAATGGTTTGGTAAAGTATCCTCTTTAGTGTCCTTGTAGCAAATCTTGTGTTTATAGGTGATTAGTGAGAAAACTGAGTGCATACTCAAAATTTGAACCAGATTATTGTATTTCTCCTTACTATATTGCCCGAAAAGTTTCAGTGTTTTGGAAAGTGTTCCATACAAGAATTTGCCTCAGAAGAAATGCACACTCGTATATATGGTGAAAGTTAATTGGATCTCTCATCTTAAATAGTTTGATATCATGATGCAATGGCATGATTTTTACGATTTATCATACCTTATTGATAATTAGGGACATGTTCTGCAATAGTACTAGTTTTTGTAGTGGTTGTTGATATTGGAAGTATTTGTTAGTTGTGAGAGTAGTTTGTATGTATTGTGGCTACCCGTAAATGTCTGAAGTCTCCTGGTGGTAACTAAACTCATGAAACTTGTCTGGGATCACAAGTTCCTTGTGTGGTGGTAAGACTCACAATCATCACATTACTCAATGCAGATAACTTTTATGAGCAATGATCTCTCTATTATTTGAGGTAAACTCGACTCTCATTTGTGCCAAGTTATGCTATTTTTGCCCATTTTACCACTAAAATTGTATATCTTATGCCTAAAGCGATACTAACTAGGTTAGTTAACCTTTTGAATTTTTGATTAGGTGATTTCTTACAAGTTTCATTTTTGTGTTGCTTGATGTACTAATAATTAAGTAGAAGACCAATAAGCAACCAATGCATCTTGATCATTGATAGGGGATGGCAATTCAGTTAGGATTTTAGTTTAGTCACGAGTGCATTAAAAAATTTGGGTCAATTTTGGATTAATCGAGTTTGAAAGTTTATCAATAATGTCAAATTGGTTCAAGATCAGCTATGATTTTCTAACCCTATTCATCAATTAAGGCAAGGTGTCGATCTATTAAAACAATATTTATTTTATTTATGACAGTGGCATCATCGCATATTGCTACTAATCCCGTGTTTTCACAAGTGCACAAACATGCTAAGATTGACACTGTCCATAACAACGTGAATCTTAAAGCTCTTCGTTTTAGTTAGTTCCTCGTTCTTACTCGCAAGTCGAACATTCAAGAATCAAGATCTTTACGACCTAAGAGGACAAAATTGGCAAAAGAGCATAACACAACTCACTAGACGTAAATATGTAATAGTCTCTGAATATGTAAGTCTCACCCATAAGACCATACACCGAATGATTATTTCATAGAAATATCTTCATAAATATAATAATATTTTTTCTTCCTATCTTATCGACCTCTCCTAGTACGCGGGAGCCAACGTGAATTCTTTGTAAACACTCTTAGGTCTCTTACCTTAGTACCTTAGACTTATTCGAATAGATTCTTTAATATTACTCTTCTCCAAAATCATTAAACACTAACAACTAGTAATAATACTAATATTGTTAACTAATATGACACGCAAAATCCTAACACACTACACATAAATCCCTCTCTTTATCTAGGATTTGGCATTCATACATTCTCTCTTTGCCTCTAACAATCACCAGAAGCCGGCCATGGTCCCATAATTTGATAATTATGCCCCATTCTTATCTTTATAGTATAATACTATCGTATTCAATTCAAATCAATCGTATACTATACAATAAAATGTGTGGGTCCCACAATATGGTTGACACGTTCACATTCAAGCCGCATATATTAAACCTTTTCATCCAAATGTTCAATCATTCCAAGGCCTAATGGGCCCCAAAGTTCACGTCATAATTCCGGATATTATCCTTATCTCCAACTTATTAGGTCCACCGAAGCCCAGGCCCATACCACTTGCCCACCTTTTCTTTTCATTATTTATTCAGTAGTTTGCTTTTTTCTGTTTTTTCTATCAAATATTTGTCCATTTGTTGATTACTCCCTATTAATTAAGAGACGTTATTATCAAGTTTTCTAAGTCCACCTAAATATAATTTTTGGGTTACGTCATTTAGTTTAGTGTAGTCCACCAACATTTTAGCTGTATAGAATAATGTCTTCTTTTTAATACTTCTGCCCCTTTTGACCTGCAAACATCATGGAAATAACCCAGAAATTAGTATGCACTTTAATGATTACATACATATAAAAATATTTACTTTAAAACAAACACAAACCAAATGATCTAACAAACCAAAAGTCCAATTACAAGTCACAATACACACACACTCATCACACACACAAAATATTAAATACTTGTACATAAATAAACACAGAAAAATAAATGATTGAACCACTGGAAATTACAAAAAATATATAAATAGAAATTTCGCAAATTAGAGTTAAAAAAAAAAATCACACACACGTAATATACAAACAAGTGACCAATAAAAAAAAGGGACAATACCTTCCAAAAAAAATCCAGGTTATACGTGTTAATGTAATTGGTTAAATTAGCATTAAATGCGCTCACCCATTAAAAAAAAAACGGCTAAATCGAAGGTCCAAAAATCCAAGGCCAAAAAAATAGGCATTAGAATCTGAGAATCACCGGAAAATTATGGGAATTTTGAACATTCAGATTTCAACAACTCCGGATTCTCAGTAGTACACACAGAACCAGTATTTTTACACAACTACTCGTAATTACATTGACATTGACCCCATTCAAAAACTCTAAAAGACCGATTTCTGATTTTTTTTTTTTTTTTTTTTTTGGTTCAATTTTGCCAAATTTTACTATGTATACGAAAATTATATTACGTATTTCTATATATTTGTTTAATTGGACGAAAATATTTTTTTTTTTTTTATTTTTAGAAAAAAAATTAATGCAAGCGATTTGAATGTTGGATGAAGTATGAAGGAGGCCGAAAATTGGCTAGGAAATGGCAAGGATAGTAGTAGTAACAATCTCGAACGACGCCGTATTGACTTCTTCTCGCCGGCGGTGATGAACGAACAGTTACCGGAATCGGCGGCTTAGGGTTGACGAATCTCCGGCGATCGCTGTTTGTAGGAGAGAGATCAGCGCCAGAACACGAAGATGAAGGCGATGAAGCTGGAGATACTAACAGCGATGACGAAGAAGATGATGATAACGACGATTTCGGAGGAGAGAGAATTGCTCTGATCTTCAATTCGTTACCAGAAATTGACGACGCTTTGTTGTATTCTTCGATTACATTGGTGAGATCGTCGTCGGATTTGATCGAGACGAGAACGTCGAGATCTTCGCTAGGTAGCTGACATCGTAGATTCACTGAATAACCACATAGATTCTCGAGTTTCGCCATTATTTCTGTAATTCGAACAACAAGAAGCTCAATTAACCGCTTCTAGAAGCTTCGAATCAACACAAATGGAATAAAATTACGAAAAAGTTGCTCACCAGAGAAGGAGATGTCGCGATGAACAGAGACAACGCGAGTTAGGCCGCCGACGTAACGAAGTCTACCATCGGAAGGACGAGGGAGAATTTTGCCGCCATAACTACATAGAAATTTGATTGAATTTGAGGTAGAATTAATTTTCAGTTGGACCGCCATTGATAGAGAAGAAGAGGTAAGAGAGAAGAGAGAGAATATGTGAGGTTTTGAAGTCAAGTGGTTGCTTCAAACCGCTGAGCCTCAAAGATGGAAGGTTTATTTATAGCGGAGGGCTAATACAAGGGGGTGGGCCACTGGGCCGTGGCCCACACGAAATTAATTTTTTTAATTTTTTTTATTGAAGAAGTTTTAATTAAATTTATGGAAAGAAAGAAGAGAGCGGTTCCTTGAAGTTTGAAAAGGTTAAGGAAAGAGGTTGGGAAAATATTAATATTCGGATATTCTGTTTTAATTTTAAGATGGACCAAGTATGGAAATTGGGCCGTGATCTTTGTTCAGTTATTGGAGTCAAGAAAATTAACGAATGAGAACAAAGAAAAGTCGTGTGTAATGTATGTATGAAACTATGAATATATGTGCGTGTCAAGTTTACTGCACATGATATTCTTAAACCTAACGGGCATCGTTGATCGAACTTTATTAGACATGATATTCTTAAACCTAACGGGCATCCTAATGAATATTTTTTAATAGTCTCGAATTTTTGCTAACTATGGAGTATTCTATTGGGTATGTCTATTAAAATTGAATCTTAAAATTTAGTTTGCACATTTTTTCTTGACAAAAATGTAACAAGCTCTATTTGCGTGTCTATAAATGTAACGTGTTAATGCAGTTATGCTTATAATTGTATGAAACACAACAATTGAAAAAATTATAACGACAAATGTTGTCTCCTGATGTAATTAATCACCTTTTATATAATCCGTATATAATTTATGATATGATGAATATAGTATATTTCTTAGTTCTTACTTTATAAAATCTTGTTAAATTGCATATAAAGTGTATGCTTTAAATGTAAAATTTTATTTCTTTTATTTAATTAGACACGGTCAAAAATAGTAATAATCAATGTACACTAAAAGATTGTTATCAAAATCTAAACGAAACATCAATTTGAGACCAATTCAAAGGAATAATAATCAATTTAAAATATAAGTAATTATATTGTCCAATAACTTAAGGGACACACAAATCACACTCCCTACTTCCAAGTATAGTCCTACAAATTATCACCACCACGGGCACCACCCCATCATTAACCACCTCGACTGTCCTTCTCCCTGCCGGCTGCCGCCCACCATTTTCCTAACGCCCCTCATAAACACCTAGTAGTCCTTCTGCTCTCTCTTCACCTCAGTCAATCACCATATATGGCTTTTCCAGAGCGTCCCACAATCAATTTTTTATGACAATAAAACTACTTGCTTCTCTAGGTCCATTTAGACGTAATACATAGATGATACAACTAATATAGTAATACTGAATTCTTGCCTAGATACAACTTACTACTACGTAGTTAGATGTTTAATCATCTAAGCGAGGAAATGCCGCGGTACAAGCAACAATGATGTGAAGACACGACAATTAATGGCCCAACAGTTACAAGTGTCCCAAAAGAGAGAATTAATATTTAAATATCAACCATCTTTAATCATTCTAACAACGCTAAAAATCCTTATACATCCCCAATAAATATCATTAAGGACTAACAAATATCGTGTAGCTCAAAATAAGCCTTTTGATTTATAAATATAAACTACTGCATGTAAAAAAATACTATTGATGACGGAAGCTGATAGAGATTATGTAAACTTTTTAGGTACATTTGTATTGATATGTACAGTCATACAGATATACGGGGGTATTTGAACATTGACTTTTTGCTTAGGTTTTGGCTTTTTAGTTTGGTCAAACAACTAAAATATATGTTTTTTAATTGGCTTTTAAGCTGGCTTTTCCGCTAAAAGCTAATAGGAGTAGCTTTTTCTATTGGCTTGTTGGCCCACTTTATCACTAATAAATAGCTAATAACCATAAATAATTTTACCAAACACTTTTGTAAACAGTTGGTTTAAACAACTAACTTAAAAAGTCAATCTATACAACTAATATTTCCAGCTAGTCAAACAAGCCAAACAAATAAGCCAACAGCCAACAGTCGATTGCCAAACAACCCCACAATATATTGTATAATTATGTAAAGTTTTGTTACTAAAATTATTTATATTAACGGGAGTTACATTCTATTTTCTTCCTTTTTCTTTTTTTAAAACCCATTTCCTTAAATCCTTAATTACCTTTAATAAACCAAACACATCATTATAATATTTGAGTTGTACACATCTAAAACGACCTATATATTCTCAATTAGGATTTAGGAACCTTGATATAATATTATTTTATCAATCTTGCTAACATAATGTGGTAAATGCATGCACCGTATATGTACATACAAATATATAATACTTCAATCTGTATCTAGCTCCGTTGAACAAGCAAGATATGTTAGCTTTTGTTTTTTAAGAGTAGGGGTTGTATTCACTAATATAATCCAGCATTTTATTGGACTTACGTACTTTGTCAAAAGATTTGAAAAGAACTCATATATGAACAAGAGAACATTCAATTCAAATACATTAAGCATGAAGTTGAAATTAAGCAGCGTATAAAATTAGTTGACGTAACAAAAGAACAACGACAAACCCAATGCAAATCAAGGATCTTGTTTAGGGCAAGTCTTACGGGGTGATACACTCTCACAAACCAACTTTCTTGAAAGTAAGACAGAATTAAGGTTTTTGCAATCCTTTTCTCTACCTTTTTAATTATTTTCATTATATAACCCGAAATATTATTAAAATAAATTTCAAAAATGGTGGTACAAAGTATTTTGTAATTCTATGATCCTTGTGCTTGAAAATTATTAAGTCATTTGGTTGTTGATTTGTACTTCGTATAACATATACTAGCTAGTTTCTCAGCTTCATATATTATACAAAGTACATTATGTGAATTGCTAAATCACTGTCGGTATTTATCGGGCCCGTATTTTAACATGACTTTACAAACATGCTCGCATATAAAATGTACCCTATTTCACTTTTACTTTCTTTAACCACTCTCTAACTTGTTACCTCACCAACCACCAAACAACCATCATCTACGAATAACCATCACGTCATATTTTTTTATAAGAAAGTTGCTTTACTTTTCACCAATTAGCGCAAACGGTGAATGGACGAGTTTAAGGAAGCAACAGCGCCACCAGAAAGGTCGTCGAAGCATACGGAGTCGGTGAATGCTCTAAATTTTTGTCGTTTATTTTTTTTATTTTATTTCGTGATCATAGAAGGAACGCCTTAAATTTTAGAATCACCCTTGGAACATTCTAAAATTTTAGGCGTTCAAGGGGGGAAACGCCTAAAATTTTAGAATGTTATGGGGGGAAACGCCTGAAATTTTAGAATGTTCCGGGGGAGAATCTAAAATTTCAGGTGTTCCTTCCATGGAACATTCTAAAATTTCAGGCGTTCGTCTGGAACGACTGAAACAAAAAAAAATGTAAAACAAGTACCTGATCGCCAACCCCCTTACCTTTCCGATTTCTTGACATCGTCCCTTGTAGCCGGTCGCAACCCTTGGTGGCGACGGAATTGTGGTGGCTTTGCTTGGTGGTGACGGAATTGTGGTGGTTTGCTTGGTGGTGGTGGTTTGATTTGTGGTGGTTGTGGATGAAATTCTTAAGGTGAAGAGAGAGAAAAGTAAAAGTGAAAGTAAGAGAGAGAAGATTGAAGAGTTATTTAAGAAAGGGCTACTTAAAGGAGTTCATATAAAAACACAGGCGTTACCCGGTAAATACCGAACGTGGTTTAGTAGCCCCCTATATTATTGTATGTGCCACGTAGCTTGATTATAACTTATTCTACCAAATAGGAAACCCATCCTTATCCCACCACCTCTTCCACGACCTAACTTAGGAAACCCCTTGCTCACCGGCGATCGGCGTCCTTCTCTTTTCCATCGACGGCGAGCTCTGCTCTTTTCTGCTAGCTTATTTATTTTGCTTTCCTTTCAGGTTTTTCAATAAAGAAGACAAGGAGACCGATTTTCCGTCAATTTCATCGGACGTTTTACGATCGTCAGTTGTGTTAGGTCCCAGTTAACCAACGAAACAAGAAACCAAGGCTATCCTTGAAAGGAATGGTGTCCTTCCAACAAGTGTATTCTTCCGATAGAGGGTTCAGAATTATTACAGGGCTAATTCTTCAGTAAGGTCAAGTGATCGGAATGCCTAGGTGGAGGCCGCTTCCGATCAGTAATATCAATGTACAATTGATGTTACAGCTTAATCTTAACTGAACCCTTCGGGTCGAACCTAATCGAATCACCGATCCGAGACGACGAATTAATCCGAAAGGATTTAATGAGTCAACAGAGTTTTACGAATACAGACGTCGGATATCGAGCCTAGGGCGTCGAGGCCGAGCGTTGCGAAATCACAAAGCAACAAGTATGAACATAGCCCTAGCACCACACTGGCCTAGCCATGTGGATGCTAGGCTAGTTTAGGCTAGTATGCACCTAGCATGGCTAGGCGCAAGCCTAAGCACACTAGGTGTGCTAGGCGCACCATCGCAGCCTAGGTGCATCATCGCAGCCTAGGCGCGCCATGGCTACCTATCGCAGCCCTAGCATGATGCCTAGGCGCTATCGCAGCCCTAGCATGATGCCTAGGCACCATCGCTGCCATCGCAGGCACTAGGCACACCAAGCAGCCCATCGCAGCATGCGTGCTGGCTTGTGTGCTAGCCTTCGCATGGCAGCACCAAGCAGCGCACCATGCATGTGCGAGGGCCTGGGCGCCAGCATATTGCTAGGCCACGCACAGCAGCCCAGCATCACCACGCACCAAGATTGCTGTATGATGCGTGGGTGTGCGTGTGGTGCAAGGCTAATGCACGTTGTGCATGACTAGTGCGCATGGTGCGTAGCTAGTGCATGTGCGAAAGATGCTGCGTGTGGCTGGCGAGGCAAAGGGGGCCAGCATGTGTGGCTCGCTAGCAGCACGCATGCTGGGTGTGCGAGCCTGTGCGAAGGGGTGCAGCGATGATGCGTGTGGTGTGTGGGATGTGAGGGCCAGCACCAGCGCCAGCACGCACCAGCACCTAGCACTGGCACGCACCAGCACCAAGCATGCGAGGCTGCTGGGCAGTCTGGCGCTAGCTGGCTGGGCTGGCTGGTACTGCTAGCTGGCAGCAGCCCATTAGCCCTTTTGGGTGAGGCGGTTTTGTGAGGGTGGGGACCAAGGCTTTGGGAAAGCCTTGGGGAGCAAGGCAATGGTCCCCCCCACCTCTCCATGGTCCTCACCTAACCTTCTCTCTCCCCTTGACACTTGTTGCATTGTGATTGAATTTAATTATTGATTTATTTTAGAAATAAATTAATTAGCAAATTATTCATTCTCCCACATTGGTTGGGGAATGAAGTTCAAGGGTTCATTTCCCTATAAATACCAAGCTTGGGTATTGGGAAATGAACAACCTTGAGTGGAATTAAAAAGACAACTCTAAGTAAGAGTAAACCTTTGATTCGTAGGAGTTATTTTGTCCGGGTTTTGTCTAACCTTCAAGACTTAGGACGTTCGGGTCGGGTCGAGGGTAAGATCCGTCGGAGATCTCGTTTTTTCGGGATTTTGAAGTAAGAGCTCTTTGGGAGTGAAGCACGCGACAAAGGTATAATTCTTGTTCTTAATATTGTTTGATTAAATTTAATATGCTTGTTAATTGTTTTAATTAAGGGGCGGGTCTTGGTGGGTTTCCTTCCGCGTAGTGTCGGGTCACTACGAAACCCTACAATCCTTATTGCCCCCGTCGAAAGGAATTTTGTTAGTTTTGCTCCCGGCGGAAAGGGTAAAGTTAAGGCTAGGGTTTCCCTTCCTTAATCCAAGGTTCGATTTGGGTGAGGTGGTTCTTTTTGCGTTGGCCTTTGGCGGCTATTCTCAGTGGTGGTTCAGAGTTCGACGGTGCGGTATTTTCTTGTAATCTTCTTCTAGTAACAAGTAGCTTTGTGAGTATTTATTTGTTTTTTTAGGTGTTCTCCGTTTGCTCTGGTTTGTTCTTGTTTTGCTTAGGTAGTTTGCTCTTGTTGTTTGGGCTTTCTGCCTTTAATAAGGGAGTCTCTTGTTATTGATGTTTTGTCTTGTGCCGAGGCTTCTTTTGGTAGTACCTTTTATGGAGGGTAAAGGAGTGTTGTCTTTGGGGTCTTGTTGGGCAGTTTTGCTCTATTTGTTAGAGGTTGCAAGGTTAAGTTCAACCTTTCTTGTGGTGTTGATGGTCCTGTTGATTTCCTTTTTGGGGTGTGACTACGGTTCCCTGGAAGTTACAGGTGAGTGGGTCACCGAGTGTTTTAGAGTGGTTTCGTTTGATAGTAGTGTTTTCAGGGGGTGGGTTTATTTGTGCAGGGGTACGGTTCCTGCATTTGGAGTTTTCCGGAGGAAGGTGTTGTTGAATGGAGAGGTTTGTTGGCTCGTCTTGATGTTTCGTGGTTTTGGGATGATAAGAGTATTCGGTCAGTTGCTATCATCCCATTGTTAGTGTTTGTGATGGAAAAGTCAGCCATCACTGTTAATCGGCTCCCCATCTTTAAAGTTTGGGGTAAGCAAAGTCCTCCAATGTCCTGCACTCACAGTTGGTAGAGTTGCAGACAGAGAACCTGCATTGTCGTGCAAGGTTTCTCAAGGTAGTGTTATAAAAAAAATATGACTCTTTTGGTTGTATTCCCAGACTCCTAGGAAGTAGTTGCCCTTTGCCATCCCTGGAAGTGAAGTGGTGTCAATGGTCAGGTTTCCTACAACAGGGTGTAGTCTTTCGGTCAGTGTTGGTCTTGGATTTTTGCAAGCTTCAGTTCTCATCTCTCGGTCCATCTCGAGTTTTTCGGTTAAGTTGGCAATTCCTGGTCCACAATGAAGTTTCGGTAGGTTTCTCTTGGTTTTCCCGACTCCGAAATCAATGGTGTTATGCAATTGGTGGTCTTCGTCACGACTCCATATCTTGGTCCTCAGCAAAGTTACACAGGGTTGCTAGTTTGCTGTTGGTGTGTTTAATTTTTTGTGTTTGCTTGTTTTTAGTTAGTTTTAGCTCTGAGGTTGTAATTTGCTCTTTATTTATGAAGTTCTCATTGTCACACAAAAAAAAAAAAAAAAAAAAAAAAAATCTACCAAAAGTTGTACACCAAGGAAAAATCAACTTCCCTACAATTATAAAGTACCGGAGACAATGAATAACTACAACATGGGTCCATCATGTTGATCTAAACCACTATGAAACTCTGATTCACAAGAAGACACAAGTTTGTCCCTGAATGAAATGACAGAAAGCGATTGCATGCATGATATATGTTAAGGTTACTAAGCTATCATCTATAATTATTCTGTGTAATAAAATAAGGACATTGAGTTTGATAAATTCGATCCAACCATAACAAATCACATGATTAGGTGTTAGTTCAAAATTTGCATCAAATGTGGCCAAGGCATCACCAACCACCCACGTATGTACTTCACTAAGTTACACTTCTCATTTATTTTGCTCCAAATATTTCTAGAGCTCTCGTACTATATTATCTCCATGTTATTATTCTGAATTATCTGGTATATTTCATGTCATATTCTATGTGGATAGGATGTTCTATGCTCTCTCCTTTTCACCATTTTCACATAATGTAATTGTAATAATCTAGAGTGTATTATATCAATATATAGCCAAAGTTATATTACCAGCACGAGCACCACACATATCTCTTTAAACATATATGATATATGCACTTGACTAGGCGTATGTACGCTTGAGCTAGATTGAGTACAATTTGATTAAATTATACTGTAGAATATTGTAATAAAGTACGATATGCATTTCATGATTAAGGTTGTCAACACGACCAAAACAACAAAAAGAAGGAGAAATTGAAAGATAATAATTGTTTTTCATAGGTTGGCAAGGTATGTACAACAAATATTTATACAACACGAGAGAATAACAAACTAGCTAAAAGATAAGAACTATGCTAAACTCTAGGTTATAAACAAGGAGAAGATAAATACAATATTGTTATTATCCATAATTATCCAATCTTATGCTTATCATGCCCCCGCAAGATGGACGGCGAGTAAGTGAGTCCAATCTTGGTTAGAAGAGTATCCAGACGTGGTCTAGACAGTGGTTTAGTTAGGAAGTCCGCTAATTGATCACCAGTTGGCACATGTACAACCCGTAGTAGCCCCTTTTGAACATTTTCTTGGATGAAGTGATAGGCTACGGCAAGGTGCTTCATTTTTTATTCAAACACTGGATTTGCGCTGAGATATGTTGCACTTAAGTTATCACAAAATATTCTAGGAGTGCATGGCAGCTTGATACCCATTTCAAGGAGTAGATTTTGGACCCATAATAGCTCATCAGTTGTTGTAGCCACTGACTTATATTCAGCTTTTGTGGATGATCGAGCAAGAGAGCGTTGCTTCTTTGAACACCATGTGATTGGAGTTCGACCAAGGAAAATAATGTGACCCATTGTTGATGTAAAATCGTCACGATTTCCAGCCCAGTCTGCATCCAAAAAACCATGCAAATTTGGTGTAGACTCTCGGTATATTGTGAAACCTTTGTCTAGGGTGCCACTCAAGTAACGTAGTAATCGTTTAAGGGATGTCCAATGAGAAGTGGTTGGGCAATGCATGAATTGGGATAGCTTGTTGACAGCAAAGGCAACATCCGGTCTTGTGAGAGTGAGGTATTGTAGACTTCCAACTGCCATGCGATAATCTTTAGGGACGGCTAGTGGAGTACCTGAAGAAGCTGTTAAGTGTTCTGTCAAAATCATGGGGGTTGATGCTGGTTTGGAGTCTTGCATGCCGAGCTTTTCTAACAAGTCCAGAGTATACCTTCGTTGATTTAGAAAGAGACCAAGAGGTGTTGGCATGACTTCAACTCCGAGAAAGTAAGATAGATCACCTAAGTCCTTCAAAGAGAAGCGGTTAGAAAAGCTTTTGATAAACTCATTAAGAAAGGTGGTATTAGGGCATGTAGCAATGATATCATCGACATAGACAATAAGATATATTGGGGTGGTGGAGTGATGATAAATAAATAATGAGGCATCCGAAAAACATCGCCGAAAGCCAAACCCAATAAGGTAGTTTGCTAATTCGGTGTACCATGCCCTAGAGGCTTGTTTAAGGC
Source organism: Chenopodium quinoa (assembly GCF_001683475.1). Taxonomy (NCBI): domain Eukaryota; kingdom Viridiplantae; phylum Streptophyta; class Magnoliopsida; order Caryophyllales; family Amaranthaceae; genus Chenopodium; species Chenopodium quinoa. The sequence continues at coordinate 1,402,477 of NW_018742907.1, forward strand.
CATATATAGCCTTCCGGAGCTTGCATACATGTGTGGGGTGTGTAGGGTCAGTGAACCCTGGAGGTTGGGTCATATAGACCTCTTCCGATAAGTTTCCCTGTAAGAAAGCATTATTTATGTCTAATTGATAAAGATGTCAACCGTTTGAGACTGCAAGACTCAAGAGGGTTCGAATTGTGGCAGGTTTTACAACTGGGCTAAAGGTGGCTGAGTAATCAATGTCGGGACGCTGTTGAAAACCTTTTGCTACTAGCCTAGCTTTGTAGCGTTCAATAGTACCATCCTTATGGTATTTGATGCGAAAAACCCATTTGCATTTAATTATGTTGGTGGCAGCATTCGGTGGTGAGAGCACCCACGTGCCAAGACGGTGGAGTGCTGCTAGTTCCTCTTCCATGGCTTGCTTCCACTGAGGTTCTTTAAGGGCTTGTGTAATGGTGCGTGGTATAGAGGGTTTTGGTTGGATGGTGGTGTGGTGAGCATATTTTGGGTTGGGTTTGAATATGTTGTTTTGGGATCTAGTGATGATGCCAGGGGGCTGGTTTGTTGGAGTGGTGCGTGAGGGTGCTGGGTTACGGCTGTTGGGTGCTTCTGGGGGCTGGTCATGGGTGCAGGCAGTGGGTGGTGGGTCTGTTGTGGCGGTAGAGGATGGTGTGGCTGTTGGGGTTGGATTACTCGGGGCTTGAAGGAGTGGCAAGGAGAGCTGGCACCAAGCCGTGGCTGTTGGGATTGGGTTGGATGGTTGTGTGTTTTGTAATGTGAGGCCTGGGAACTCGGTTTCAACAAATTGTACATGCCGAGAAGTGTAGACACGGTTTGAGCTAGGGTCTAAACAGTGATATGCACTTTGTGTTTTGGAGTAACCAATGAAGATGCAAGGTTTGGACTTCGGTTGTAGTTTATGGGTGGAGTAGGGTCGTAGCCAAGGATAGCATAAACAACCAAAACACCGCAACTTGAGGTAGTTCGGGGGTGCGCCAAAGAGACAATGGTAAGGGGATTTCATGGATAGAGTTGGAGTGGGTAGTCGATTAATAAGGTAGGATGCGGTAGTAAAGGCATAGGACCAGTAGGACAATGGAAGGTGTGCATGAGAAAGAAGAGATAGGTCGATTTCAACAATATGTCTGTGCCGGCGTTCTGCAAAACCATTGTGTTCAGGGGTGTGGGGGGGGTGAGGTAAGGTGGGATACTCCATCAATTGTGAGAAAGGAGGCAAGAGCTTCATACTCTCCACCATTGTCGGAGTAAAGAATCTTGATTGGCCTAGAGAAGTATTTTTCAACTAAAGCTTTGTAGCGAATAAAAATTTGTTTAGTATCAGATTTGAATTTGAGAGGATAAAACCAAACATATTTGGTGTAATGATCAACAAAAATGACATAGTACTTAAAACCATCAAGTGAATGTAAGGGAGAAGACCATAAATCTGTGTAAACAATATTAAGAGGTGCATTAGAGACTAAAGTAGATTGAGCAAACGGGAGTTTGTGACTTTTATTATACTGGCAAGCGTTACAATTAAAATTAAACGAGCTTGATACTGAAAGATTGAAATCAGACACAATGTGTTTGAAAATTGAAATAGAGGGATGGCCCAATCTATGATGCCAATTTATTGCGGGAGCTTTGATGGAAGAGAGTGCAAGAATGGCCAAAGATGGAGGTAGCTCATAGAGTCCCTGCTTAGCCGGCCCTTTCAGGAGTGGTGCCCCCGTGAGGCGATCCTTCAAGGTAAAATAATTAGAAGAAAATTCAATGAGAAGGTTATTATCAGAGCAAAGTTTGGAAATCGAAATAAGATTGCGAGACATATTAGGAGCACATAAAATATTAGATAATAGCAGCGATTTAGAGGGAGATAAAGGAAGAGAAAGAGAGCCAGTGTGGGTGATAGAAACACCCAAACCGTTACCTATAATTACTTCTTCAGAGCCATCATATGGATGATGCAAGGAGAGAGTAGAGAGATCATGGGTAACGTGGTGAGAAGCACCGGTATCCAGCAACCAAGGTGAGGAGGCAGAGACATTAGGTGCGACGGTAAGGTTGGCTTGGGGGGAAGGCGTGGGCTGCTGGGGTGGTAGAGTGGGCCTAGCATCCGGGAAGCGTTGGCGAAAAGCTGTGCAGCGGTAAAGAGAATGGCCGAGGGTGTGACACCACTGGCATTTACCCTTATATCTAGTGGCTTTGTCAGTAGGAGATGGAGTAGGGGAGCTGTGCTTGCGGGTAGACTGTGATGGGGGAGTGGTAGTGTTGTGCTTGCGTGGATAGGGGGCAGTGGGGCGGGTGCTAGTGGCGTGGGCTGTGATGGGCAGTGGAGTGGGGGAAGGTGTGTTACGAATTTGAACTTCCTTTAGAAGGAGTTTTTCATGAAGCTCATCAAAGGTAATAAGAGTATCCCGGTTGTTTGCAGCATCAATAACGGATTGGTAAGCAGGATCCTGAATGCCCTCTAAAACACGTTCAATAAGATCGTCAGGTTTGTAGGGGTCTCCTAGAACAGCTAGTTGGTCGGCACAAACGCGGATGGCATTCATATATTCAGTAATGGATTGGGTTCCTTTGGTTATAGACCGAAGGTTGGTTTTTAGGAGTTTGGCATGGCCACGTGTGTGACGAGCAAAGGTATGGGCTAGAATGTCCCAAGCTTCCTTGGTTGTGGTTGCGCGTGATACTAGTGGGGAGACGGTGGTTTCTAAGGTGCCTAGAAAAGCTCCAAAAAGTATTTATCTTGTCGGAACCAGGTGGTGTAGGCAGGGTTAGGAGTAGTTTTATCATCCAATGTGACGGTGGGCGAAGGAGGAGTAATGGAGCCATCAACAAAATGGAATAAGCCATGGCCAACTAGGATAGCTTCGAGTTGTAGGCGCCAGGATAAATAGTTAAGGTTGGTAAGCTTGACCACATTAGTGAGGTTGACTATAATAAGGGGAGAAGAGGGAAGAGCATCGTTGGGGATTGTAGATGGAGTGGAAGCCATGGAGAAAAAGTGGAGCACGGTGAGGAAAAAAAAAAAAATTGGAGGTGTTTGGATCTTCCTGCTTTGATACCATGAAAGATAATAATTGTTTTTCATAGGTTGGCAAGGTATGTACAGAAAATATTTATACAACACGAGATAATAACAAACTAGTTAAAAGATAAGAACTATGCTAAACTCTAGGTTATAAACAAGGAGAAGATAAATACAATATTGTTATTATACATAATTATCCATAATTATCCAATCTTATGCTTATCAGAAATTTGATATCTATTAATAGCAATAATTTATATGTAGGTAATAAAGTTAAGCTAGTTTTTTTTTTTTTTTATTATTATTAAATTTTCATATAAGAGAGGGGGCAAAGCCCCTGAGCTAAGAACAAATAATACTCCGTAGAACACAAAACTGAAAACTAAAAATGAGAACAAATGACAAAACGAAAATAATTGAGCCTTATTCCAATGACTTTGTTTTTAAATTGGTACTAATACAAGTCAAAGTATTGGCCACAAATCTAAATCGAGCAACTCCACTCAAATCCTTCAATAAACAATTAGTGGTTTAATTGGAGATGACCCCAAAGATAGCTAACCAATAGCATTTTTTAGTGGTAATTGGTTTGTTTCAGCCGATTAGTCATAGGGGAAAAGGCAATATTATTGGCATGGATTTAAGCTAATATTTTGTTAATGTTAGTTATAATAGGAGTAATATTGCATTAAAACTCCATTATGGCTCCATAAACATTAAAAAAAAAATGATATAAACCCGACATAAACCAACATTTGATACATTGTCGACACATTAGACTATAATAAATAAATGATAGTGAGCAAGAGAGTATATATTTGGCATATTTAGCATAAATAATTAATGCTAAAGACTATAATTATTGTATCATAAAAATAGCGACTTGGTCATGCCAGAGATTTCAAATACGTGTCTCAACCATGTTTTATGATTCTAATAATCTATGAAAAATCTTATTTATATGATTCTAAATAATTGCAAAATTCAAATCGAAAATAAATTAGGCAAGGTATTTAATAGCTATTTATTTATTTGTATTATTTGTGAGGTGAAGGTGAGCTGACACAAAGGTCCAATACCAAACAGGTGGTTGCTACTGCATGCATATAACTTGAATTAGACTGAATGAATCTGCTGACTAAATTAAAATGCATGTGATGGTGTATTTGCTTCTTTCCATTATTATGTTGCTCGTTGGTGAGGTTTGCTACTCAGCAGTTGTTTTGTTTTCAGTACAAGTTTTGTGGTTTTATTTTAACCGTTAATATGTAACGAACCTACGTGTGAGTTGTGACTATTGTCTCACGTCGAATGATGAAGAAAAACCAGTTTAGTTGGCTAATCCATCTTATTTATAATTAATTTTAGGACGGAACTAACTCTGATGGAGTTATATATATATATTTTGTACTATACGAAGTTTAGTAAAATGATTCTTGCCTCGCCATGGAGCAACAGCCGGCAACCCCGGGCAGTTCGCCTAGGGAGAATTCTTATGTCTTTCTTTTTTCTAATTATAACCTATGAATCAAATAACGAAAACATAATTTGCTTCTCAAGCATTATAATCTAAATGTTTTGTAATAAGTTGAAATAAATTAAGATATATGACATGTCCTAAACGATATATTATTTCGTACTCACAACTACTTTGTAGTTTTTATCAGGTGAATATATGAAGCCTAGGATCATATCAAACCATACTGTAAACATGTAATCAACTAATCAGCTTCAGAGCTTCTACATAGCTTAGCAAGTTACCAGTATAGTTAGATTGAGAATCAAATAATAAAGGCTATTTATATTCTAAATGGTGGAGTTAGTAGTGTTACTAAGCAAGTTCAAAGTTAGAAATTTAACTAAGCAGGCACAAGATCTTATGTTTTATACTTGTACTATACTGTGACCAGGACAAATAGTATCCTGGATTTGGAGGAGCACCATACTACATACAAATTAAACGGCCTCGCTTGAACTCATGCACAGGAGCATCATACTATGTACGACTTAGCTCCACCCCTAAAGGCTGAAGTTGAGAGAATGGAAAACAAAGAAAGGCTGCTGTGGTTGCTGTTGTTGCTTTGAATCGAAATTAAAGGCTTGACGACATTTTTGTTGGCAAGCTGATGCCACGGAATCCTTCATTGACTCAGGTCCACACACCACCACACCTACATTTGATCCCTTGAATTCACTTTCCATTTTTCGCAGTAGATCTGTTAAGTCATCAATCAAATTAATAAAAGCTGTTAGTTGTAATGTAATGTTATATATTCACATGAATATTGTAATCGCCTTTCAAATGTATTAACTACCTTTGAAGATAGGCCTTGCTCCATAATGGATTTCATTTTGTTCCTCCAGAGTATTTGTACTTGCTTCTTCCATCGCGCTTAATTTCAAATCACCTTCATTGTCCCAAGTTGTTGATAGCATTTCGCGTTCTGTCTTTGAATTTCTCCATTTCAACACCATTGCAATTACAGTACTACATGCTACAGCTATCAGGAAAGAGCATAAGAGAAAAATATCTACTACTGATGAGGGAGTTCTTGGCTTGGATGATTTCATTTTGGGTGAAAACAGAAACTGATTGAAGAAACAAAGGGACAGAAGAAAAATAGCAGAGGAAAAACCAGTGATAGCACCCATCCAAAGAGGATTGATATTTTCTCTTCCAAATGAATAATTTGAGTTCTTCATATTGAAGAGAATAGTCCGCCCTGCAGAGACTGAACTCAGTAATTCTTTAAGACTCAAATTAGCCATATTTTCTCGGGTTACAAAAACTTTCAGCTTCAGATGACAGAATTCAGAGGGTTGATTTAAGACTAGATGAGAAATTGGATTCAAAAGTGAAATGTCTTGGGAGTTCTTAGTAACATATATCAGTTGTACTTCTGAGGGGCATCTGTTACTGAGATCACCCTTAGCAGAGGCTAATTCCTGCAGTATGCTCAACATGGGTGTTATCCCAATTCCTCCCGCGATTAACAACAGATTGTCATATCTGCATGAGAAATTCAGAGAGTTTACTGAAGTTATCTTAACAAAACATATCATATTTTCTAGTTGGCTATAGGAGACTAAGAATGCAGTACGACATACAAACCTGACAAAATCAAATGAAGGCGGTCCATAAGGGCCTTCTATTGCAACAGGCACACATTTTGTTTGGCTGTTTGACTCAACTTCCTGACACAAAATGTCATACAAAGAATTTGTCCAACACCCTTCAGATTTGATCATAACTGACATTGTCTTATCGTTGACAGTACAGCTCGAAGTAATGCTAAATGGGTGCCAGTGAAATTTGGAAATCATCGGTATCTTTACAAATATTATACTGGTTGGTGTGTAGTTCAATCCTGCACAATATAGGCGAGACAAACAAATTACACAGAAATAATTCATTTTCTGCCATTTCCAATTTTTGATGAACTCTAGGAATGATTCTTTGGTGCTTACTTTGATCTTTTGGAAAGGTTAGCTCTATGATCTTGCTAGGGAAGATTCTCACAGAATGAATGCGAGTTTCTGGACTTGATTGGATTAGTCGAAACAACTTGTCTATTGCAAAGAGGAAAACTCCCGCGAATACCATGTAGAAATGCTTGTCACCAGCATGAAACAAGAACAACACAAGAAAGACTACATACAGATGGTGCATGTAGAAGAATACATCAAACTTCCTCCTCCTTACTAAGGGAAGTGATGAGATCCAAATAATCAGCAAGGTAATGAGAGCGATCCCCCCTGCCAAATATATCCGGCCTTCTTTCTGCCAACTCCATATCTGTAGTTACATTGTTGACAGGAATTTATGTTATTAACATGACCTTTTCATGTTAGACCCTATTCTCTTCAATTTATATGAACCAGTTTTTAACACAAAAATCAAAAATGAGTGTTGGTGACAGCATACAACAAGTAGACACTCGTAAGTCATCAAAATTTAGTTTTAAAAAGTAAAAACCAATTTAATCAATATATTTGAACAAGGCCTTGCAGGTTTATAGAGGCATTAGAGCACAAATACACAAGCACACACTTTTCTTGTACAGTTGTACTGATAAATACAGAATCAGACTCACTGTTAGCTGTCAATTCATGTACTTGCGCAAACAGTTTTACCATAGCTAAATTTGACTGAATCATACAAAAACCTGATTTTGTATTTGGTGATTGATGCCCCAGATGAAAAGAGTGCCTGCTCCATGCAGGATAGCAAAGAATGTCAACGTCGTCCCCAGCCAAATATGATACCTTACAGAAGCTTCAAATTGTATACCAAGCAACCTATATATCGACAGCCCTCTAAGGATAGGGAAGAGGAGAAATCCAAGACAAATTTCCGCCAACAGACCAAACCTAGTTGAAATCCTCAACAACTTTAGCTGCCAACTGAAATACCAAATTTCAATTCAGTCAGTTATTCCAACCATAAATCGTCGAATTTTAGTCCTACTAACTAGCTCATAATCATTATTGCATTGCTAAGAATACTCACATGTTTAGTTTCATGTGTTGTGCTGGTACTAACTTCTTGAAGTCATTGGAAATTCTAGCATAGAATGTCCAAACTAAAAGAGTTATAATTAAAAACATGGCAATAACATCAATTCCAGTTAACATACCAAAAGGAGTTTTTACTATGATTGGATTATGTAGAGCTGCTAAGCATCTCCTTACTCCTCTGCAGTCAAAACCCAAGTGTAATTAGTTAATAACTATCAGCCCATAAGTTTCAGCAAAGCATAATTTTAGTTGATAATTACCTTTTTATTGACCTCATTGGTTGCATATACATGTATATTAATCCAATCATAGCTAGTAATATAATGAGAAAAGTATATACCACAAAATAAACACCTGCATCAAAATTCAGATACATTATGCTTAACAGCAGTGGCAACAACAATAATGCCGAAGCTTTAACCTCGAAAAGATGGGGTCAGCTACATGAACCAAGAAAGATATTTCCGGTGTATACTCCATATATAATATACAAGTACTAAAATTTCATACCATTATATTTGAAAATTGTTGTCTGCATACTATCTTCAACCTTTTTCCAATTCTTGGTCCAAATTTTGGTGGGTTTGAGAAACCAAAGAATAGTCCACACAGCAAATATCAGAATCAACAGTGTTCTTAGTAGGTTTAAGAGCATAATTTTGGCCATTTTTTCTTCCAACTTTTTTGAAGTTAAACCACACATAATCTTGATTAAAAGATTGGTTTAAATAAAATCCTGAAAAAAATTAACAAATAGACATTAGAAAGAGTGATGCAATACGTGTGCACATTGCTAGCTTCTGAAAGTGGACTTAGCAAATTTACACACCCACTATCTGTCTATCTTGTAAAATAATTGTATTAGTAAGCAAATGAAATAAATACCTTGTTGATTATCTCCTCTTTGATGTAAAATTGGATCCGACATAAATAGTTGAGTTGGCAAAGCTTTGTTGCGATTATCCAATCATCCTATCTAACATGATCCCACATAACCACATACATATAATATTGGACTTTCTTATTGATCCTGAGATTAATTATGAGATCTTCATAAACATTTTTTTTCTCTCTCTATAATCTCATCTTTTTATGTTTTCGGACCACTGATCAACTGTTGACTACATGAGATAAGTAGTGATGACATTGTATAAAATGTCACATCTTCTTCTTGGAAGTGCTGTTTTGCTTTGGGCATACAAGGTCGTTGCTTTCGGTCAGATATTTCTATTAACAGTCACTTGATAAATAATTAATTAAAGATAGGCATAATTAAATAATTAATCGTAAGCTTGGATATTTGGATCATAGCAATAATATCTGCGTATAGCTATCTATAGTACTAATAGTATTATAAAGTTCTGGCTTAAGTTGTGGTGGACCAATTTTAAAGTTGTGACTGGTGATGGGTCATTGCTCATTCTAGAATTAGTGAATTGCTTTGCATGCTTATATGCAATCATATTATAGCACATAAATATATGAAAATATGATATTTTTAAAGAGTAAGGCCCTGTGTTTTTTAAATGATTTGGACTCAACTAAAGTAAGCACTATATTATTATTATTGTTGTTCATGGACCAACTCAACCAAAAGTTTAAGCTGATGGTTGAGGTATAGAAATATGTTTTATATTCTATCACGCCCCCTCACACGAGTGTCCGTTGAGCTTGAAGTGTGGATGCAGCATGGGCCCTCCGCATAACTTGTGACCTTTGTGTCACGTTAGCTCTGATACTATATTAGCGGACCAATTCAACTAAAAGATTAAGTTGATGGTTAAGGCCCAGAAATATATTTTATACTCTATCAATTATTATTAGCCGCTTAAGAGGAGACAACAACACCAAAAAAAAATAAGAACCTCTATTAGTTTGGATTATAGTGTCTGGTTAGGTGTAAAATGCTTTATGAGAAAACTATTCGTCCGTTTTCTCTCATTCCTTACGGTGAAAAATAACTCTTCTAAAGATGAGAAAAAGTTCTTCAGAAGGGAAGCTAAATTTTCTCACCTTTCTGACCCCGTTTCGGCATTTCCTTTTACAAATGTTTCTCAATTAGACCATTAATTTTATTGCAAAGAAACAAATAAAAGAAAATTACTTTATTATAGCGTTTTTCATTGAATTTTTTTTTTTTAAAACTTTATTGAAAATATTTTTAGACAAACTAATTTCAGTTCAGCAAAAATATTTTTACTGAACTAGAGTTATTTTTGCTGAATTTAAATTATTTTTACTAAATTGAAATTAATTTTACTGAACAAGAATTATTTTTGCGGAAATGAAATTACTATCTTTAATTACAGAGTATATATTTATAAAAATATAAAACATATTGAGACATATTAACAAGACCTTCATAAGGCCATTATATATCCCTTTAACAATTACTTTAACATTACGCATAAATCATTAATAATAATTAGATCTATCAATTCGTGTCAATGGCTCAGATTCGAGTCAACGGGTTGGGTTCAGGTTAGATTTCAGGTCACTTGAGATGATTGGTTAGAGGGGTTTGGATCGTTTAGGTCATTACAAATATGATAAATGGGTCAAATTGGGTCAATTTTCGTTCATTTGGGTCGGGTCGAGTTTGGGTCTTCTCTCAGTAACTCGAGTTTGGAATCGAGTCGAGTCACGAATTGACAAGTCTAATAATAACGTTTTTAATCATTTAGAGATAGTATTAAATTACTCCATACTAACTAGCAATATCGTAGAACAAAATAGATCTCATTATAATTCTACTTCATTCACTCTAACAGTCTAACGTAGTCAACAATCGTAATACGTAGTATTTTTTTCATAATAAGTAGTATAATTCGTAGCACAATTGTCAAATGAATATGCATGTTAAATAGTGCTAAAAAATACTTCAAAAAAAAAAAAAATACTTCAGTGTCAAGGTATCAGATTTGAAAACAAAAATCAAATGGGAACAACCGGACAATTATCGAGCATTTTCTACAAACTCGCTTCAACGTGAAAGTAGGGGAATCCTAGTAATAAATCCCAACCTAAAATGTTTGAAATTGGAAGGGTATGTTTATTGCTGTGTTAGATGTGCAAAGACTTTGTGAGTCTTGTGGGATTATGTATTAATATGCCGCGTTTTCTCCTAGAGTATTTACTAGAGTAGAAAGTCTATAAAACAACACTCTTCCAAAGATTCAAGAAGAAGACACCTAGGTGTACAATTAAGGTCAAAGTTTATTAAAATCAGACAATTAACATATCAGATCAAATCAGAAAAATTCAGATTTGTCCAAACCAAAACTTAAAAAATTTAGACTAGATCATCTTAAATAAGGTGAGGAGAGCATAACCTTTTTTTTTAGTGTTCCACCCGGTTCACCATTTGGGCTAATCCGGATTCGGGGATCAACACTGGGTGGTTAGGTTCTAGTCCCCTCCCAATTGTTGTTGCGGGGGATCGAACACGCGGTCCTCTCTACCAAGTGTAGTCCTAATCGCCACTACACCAACAACCAATTAGTAGCCTAATTTGAAAGATAAACACACCCTAAGATACAATTCAAGATGCCACAACATAAAACCTACGGATATGTCATGACTCGTACTTGGCCACGATCCAACAGGTTTGCTTAGAACAAAAACCTTGGCCCTCTTACTAGCAAATGGAAGTCATTATCCACCCCCACCACCCCCTCCACTATTGATGTATCAAAATGATGGTCACATAAAGATTCAATTCTGACAGTATACTTGTTATCTACCACAGTATGTGGACGATACACAAGCTGCTTTCTATCCTATACTATAGTCTTAAAGTCATTCCATTTTTCCATATGTTCAAATTCACTCCACCTCCCTTGAAAAAAAAAAAAAAAAAATTACAAGTATTTACACTTTGATTGGAGGGAGTCTTGGTTTATCTTATTGGAAAAAAATCAAGAGGCAAAACTGTAATATTTTAGGATAAAAATGTGAATTTTAGTTAGCGATTTTAGGGTAAAACTGCTAATGAATACCTATAAACAATGAAAAAATATGCCATTTAATTATAAATTGCCCCTTGAAAATAAACTTGAATTTTCTCATTTGATCGTGCCGAATACTCAAATTAAATAGGCAAGAAAAAGGTGGACTATCCAATATGAGAGTGTAACCGAATAGTTAGAAAAGAATGACAAAGTTATGATTAATCGGTAATCTACTCCTTGCAAACAGCTGCGCCAGGCCTCATTTACAGAGTAAGTAGTAAGACTATTAAGGAGTGACTTGTATAGTCCCCATCATCTATAACTCCACTTCGTAGAACCCAATTATATTAATAATTCTATCCAATTATATTAATAAACTAGGTTAGTTCCGTGCGATGCACAATTATTTAAAATACGAAATGAATTATACATTAAGTGGAAAATGATTTTTATTTTATTTTTTATTTTTTTTTAAAGGCTAAGAATTGAATAAATGGAGCAAGTTTGAAGTACAAAGTAAAATTTAAGGAGATGATCGAGAGAATGGAAATCTTTGTTATCCAAGGGAAGATGAAACAATAGTGGGAAAAATGGGAGTAGGAGGTAATTTATTATTGTGACACTCAAAATTGTTTCAATTCCCTAGAATAAGATGATAAGTGGTATTCGTATTGTAGAAGCTTTATAATTTTCAATGCAATGTTAAATAGGGTAACTCAAATAAGAAAAAAATAAAAATAAATCATCATTGTATTTAGGCGGAAAAAAATTTAATAAGAGAGAGACACATGGACAGTGATGACATCCATGGTTATTATTTTAGTAATATTTAATTTAATTATAGATCCCTTACTCTATCTACTTATTTTTTCAAACAAAAATAGTAACATGTATAGTCCCCATTTCTCTTTTTTTCTTGATTTTTATAGCTACAATGACTGTTTAAAATTAAATTTAGACTAACTGAGGGAGTAATACATATTATTAAAAAAAAAAAGGGGAGTAATACATATTATTAAAAAAAAAAAAAGGGGAGTAATACATATAATTATAATCCTAAACATGAATCATGAAGTTATGAACTAAAAAATGAGACATATTCCAAACTAGTAGTTAAAACCTACCTTATTTTAATACAATGGACAAATTATACGCAAATAGAAGTTGAAGCACATGCCTTTTTTGAGAATTTCTCTCCTAATTGATGTCTCGCATGACTTATAATATGCATGTCTACATCCTAGGAACAATATGTGGCCTCTAACACATTAAACTTTCCCAACTTTCCTCTACCACGTCCTCTCCCTTATTCATCAATCATCATAAATTATTGCATCTTTATTAAATTTACAAATCCACCAAGTAACTAGACAAGAATTTTTCTTTTATTATTTCTAGTGGAAATATACCTAGGAACAAAAAAGAACTATATAGATATATATAATGGAAAAAGAAGCATATTATGATGAAGTTGAAACACTAGAATTCCAGCCTTCATGTAACAAGGAGAGTAAGGTCGTGCCTGAGATTGTAGAGATTGAAGAGGAAACTGATGATGAGTTAAAAGGAGTAAATTGTGGAAGCAAAGAAAATGATAAAAATGAAGATGTTTATGTTGCAGTTGGTAAAGATGATGTACATGTACTTAAATGGGTTCTTGCTCATGTTGTTGTGACTGGAGCTCGTGTTAACCTCATCCATGTGTCTCATCCTATTTCAACCCCTGGTAATTAAGTTTTTTATCTTGCAAAAAAAATAAATTAAATTTTTTATATTATCAGCTAACTAATTTTATTTATATTTATGTAGTATATATGATGAGTACGAGTAATTGACTTGCATGACCTGTTGGTTTAGTTTAATTAGGCTAGTAACATATTAGACGTTCTGTGCACTGAATAGAAAGAAGAAGACTATAACATATTTTGTAACCATAAAATTGGGGGATGTGATACTCGCCTTACTTTACAAAGTAATGAAGTATATCGTATATATAGGTCATCATTTTAGTGCATCCGATGATCTAAATTTTTTTTTGGTCCTTATCTTTGAGTGGTGTATGTGGAGGAGTGTTTAAATAGTTGGATCATACTTTTATTATGTATACGATAAGTTTGCATAACAACTAGATGTGGCGACATGAATTTTGAGTTTTTTTTGTTAAAATAAAGGGTACATAGATGTGTTACATATCTTCTTTGTTGATTTTGCATAAAACTAATGCTTTTATTATTTCTAAAGATAATTTTAGATGATTAAAAATAATTTTGTTGTCATTTTTAGATTAAAGAGGGAAAAGAAAAGGTAAAAATGAAGAGGGATAATGAACTAATGATATATCATGTTGAATGATCGAAGAAGATGTGGGAATATGTCAATTTGTGACAAAAATAACAGCTGAATTGCGTCTAGCTAACTAGTTGGTGAAACGATGCCGTTTTCAGTTGGAAGGTTGTGGGTTGGTCAATTGAGTCCCGAGCAAACCAAGATTTTTGCAACTGAAGAGCACAACAAGAGGAAGAATTTATTGAACAAGTACATTCGCCTTTGTCTTGACAACAAGGTACATTTTACAAAATAATTTTCCTACGTTTTATTAATTATGTTGCCACCAACTTGAGAAGAATTCTTATGTAAAAAAAAAAAATAGTGATAAGAAAGCATAAATCATTTGATTTTGAATGGTAAATAAATATAATTTATATAGCAATATGTGGTGGGGGGAGTTAATTAACCCAAATGGTTATGGGTTATCATCATAGCTAGCAATCTAATTAAGGCAATAGATATTGTACAAAGATTAATCGGATCGAACATTACATCTTAAAATTCGTAAAGAAATGGTTTCACTTACATTAATTATTATATGATTATGTTAGTAGTATTTGGTTTTATGGGCTAAATGCTAAAATAGGGTTACAAAAAGGAGAGAATGACTTTTTGAATATCTTATTGAGTATTGATTGTTCTATTTAGCCTCTCATGTAAAGTAAACTCGGGTATGTGTAATGCTTGTAGTTTAATCAAGTGTAGTATTTTACTTATCTGGAAAATACATATACAAATAAATATAAGAATTTCACATTGTAATGTCATAAATCGTCATAATATTTCAGGTTGATGTGGATACCATACTTATCGAGTCAAGTGAAACAACAAAGGCAATTTTGAATCTTATTCCACTTCTCAACATGACTTCTCTTTTTATGGGCACGAAGCATCAAAACCTTGCAAGGTACATTAATCACCGAAGCTCTTATTTCCTTTTATTTGTCTTTCCTTATTACTACAATTATTTGATGGAACCATTGATAAGTTTCTTATAATGTGAATGAACATTTTACAGACGATTGATAAAAGGGTCAAGTAAAGGAGCTTTAATCCAAAAAAGCGCCCCAGATTATTGTAAAGTTTCCCTTATTTATATTGGAAACAAGAACGTGGATAATCGAGGAAAGATACATCACATATCATCTTCCTTCGTAGCCTCAAATGATAAACAAACCAAAGTATCTCGACATAAATATGAAGAGAGCCATAAGGAATGTACATGTTTGTCGGTTAAGTTCAGCTAAAAAGTTTCTGGTATCACAAGTATGAATAACGCTCACTAGTCAGTAGAATTGAGTGATATTTTACTTGTTATGGATCTTAATTATGACCATAATTTTTATACCTTTTTATAAGCGGTGCAATTAGGTGCAATTAGGTGTATATATATAATTTTATTTTACTTTGTTTTGTTTGAAGTTCGCTAACCCTGAGTTCCTTATTTCTGTAAATACATTTGGCCACAAAATATGTGTTATCTAATATTATATACTTTAATGTTGTACGTTCATAACCCATATTGAATTGTTCTATATTAACAACTTTTAGTGGCTACTCCAAATTGTCAACCCAATCATTTTGTTCAATTATGTAACAATTTAAAAATTCATTGGTGCCGCCGGACTTCTTAAATAATTTAATTCAACAAAACACATTTTCTCATTGTCTTTTGATAGACTCATAGATATGGGAACTTATAATATCAAATTATGGATAGCAAAGTGTGTAAAGAATTGATACCCGATGTAAAACAAAGTAATCTTATCACAATATAACTCGAGAACTTTGTTTTTATTTACGATTAAAGTTTGTGTCATGCATGCATAAATATTATAAAAAAAATATCAACCGCGAATCAAAAGATAGTTTCGATCATGCCCTTAATCGACCCCGGACCAACTTAACCGACTCTTTGGGGCCATTTCCATATTGCATAAGATACGCACACTAAACCGCAATTCGCAAAATATCTGCAACCTCTTCTCTTTTTATATTTTCTGCATCTATTTCGTCTTCCTACTTTCTCCTTTGTTCTATAGTACGAAGTAATATAGATTTAAACACCCCCCTTTTCTCTTGATTCCCGAAAAACCCAATACCAAATCAATTTCTGTATTTTTCTCTCTCATCTTCAATTCCCATAAACCCTAATTCAAATTCTATTCCCAGAAACATGAGTTACAACAATCACTACGACAACCGCTACAGCGACCCATCATCTTACCGCGAACGCCGCAGGTAACTCTCAATCTCTCTCCTAGTTTTGTTCAATTATATCAAGATCTCTGTGGTTTGTACTGTAATTGTTTGTTTGATTTTTGAGAAATTTTGTGGAATTTATGCTTTTTTCTTCTGAATTGAAATTGAATGCAGTGATTTTATTGGGCCTCCGCCGGCCCATGTGGGTGGCCCGGTGGGCGGGGCCCCACCACCCTATGCACCACCACCTTACGTGGGTTCTGGGTCTAGCGGCTCAGCTCCCTACGTACCACCTTATGGTGGTTCTAGTGGACCCCATCTGCCGGGATCCGGGTACCCCCCTTTTGAGCCTCCGGCTAGCCGGAACTTCGATGTTGGTCGTGATAGTAGAGGACCAGCTCCTAGAGGTAGAGGTAGTGTTGGTGGGGGGAGTAGGAGTAGTGATTTAGGGGGGAGGAGAAGTGATTATCATCATTCTAATGGTGGTGATAGAGGGTTTGATTCACGAAGAGGTGGCGGTAGAGGAGGAGGTGGAGGTGGAGGTGGAGGAGGGAGAAGTTTCGATGGGAATCGAGGTGGCGGGAGAGGGTTTAGTAGTGGGGGTAGGGGAGGAGGGTTTGGTGGTGGGCGAGGCGGGGGGAGAGGCCGAGGTACTGATAGTTTGGATTTCCTTTCACTTCCAAAACAAGAGTTTAGAAATATGGTTCCGTTTAAGAAGGATTTCTATATTGAGAGTCCATCAGTGAGAGCTATGTCTGAGCAAGAGGTGATGGTGTATCGAGCTAAGCGTGATATTACTGTGGAAGGGTCCGATGTTCCTAGGCCTATTCGGTGGTTTCCTGAAGCTGGATTCCCTGGTAAAAATCCTGTCTATGTTGTGAACAATATGTAATTCTTGTTTGTGTTGTGGTCATTGATGGGTTATTCACAAATGTGTGCTGTGTAGGTTATTGTCTTGATGTCATTGCGAAATTGGGATTTACCGAGCCTACACCGATTCAGTCTCAAGGATGGCCTATGGCTTTGAAAGGTAGAGACTTGATTGGCATTGCTGAGACTGGCTCTGGGAAGACTTTGGCTTATTTGCTGCCTGCTCTTGTTCACGTTACTGCTCAGCCGAAACTGGGTCAGTATATATTGTCTATACAGGCTCTAAGATAGGTTATCTGTGCTTGCTTTAGATTCACTGATTTGTTTAGCATTCTCCAGAATATGGTGATGGTCCAATTGTACTAGTATTAGCTCCCACTCGAGAATTGGCTGTGCAAATACAAGAGGAAGCTCTGAAATTTGGGTCTCGTGCTAATGTTAGGAGTACTTGCATTTATGGAGGGGCTCCCAAAGGACCACAAATCCGAGATCTTAAAAGAGGTAGACTTCTCTTCTGATAGAATATTTGTTGTCACATTTTGAATCCCCTTCAGTAAACAGTGTGATGCAAAAAGTTGATGCATATGATTGCATTTTTGTCAGGTGTTGAGATCGTGATTGCTACACCTGGTCGATTGATAGATATGCTGGAAGCTCAACACACCAACTTGAAAAGAGTTACATATTTGGTGTTGGATGAGGCTGATCGTATGTTAGATATGGGGTTTGAACCTCAGATCAGGAATATTGTCTCCCAGGTATGTTAGTTTATAAACTTTTTTAGTCTGCCATTACTGGCCTCCTGTGAGTGCTGCTGTCCAATGTTGTAATACTAGGGATTATCTTTTAATATTGTCACACTGCTTTTTCAGTAGCTATGCTGTGTCATTTTGTAAAGAAAAACCTTTTTGAATGGCAAAATCTGTTTAGTAAAAGCTGTCTGAATTAGACTTTCTGTTATGCATTCTTTTGCTTTTTGTACAGTGCTACTGCCTATATGTCTGGTTACTTCCTTTCACATCACTTACTGGTGTCTGATACTCAGACACTTTGACATGAGTATAGGCTCACCCCTTAGCATGGAAAGGTACATCATGGGCCAGGCTGGGCCTGACCTGGCCTATTTCAGTTAGCTCACCAAGGTCCTCCCCCAAATCCCCAGCTAGGTGCACCATGAGAAGCAAATCCCCGCCACTTTGGTTTTTTTTTTTTTTTTTTTTTTTTTTTTTGGGGGGGGGGGTGGGAGGTAATGGGATTCACCAGCTTCTCTGCCCCAATTTTCTTGCAACACTTGATATTGACTGGTAGCAAGGCATATATATTTCATCCTTCAGACACGGCAAATGTTGAACCAATCTGGTTCCTTCAGATCATTTTCGTCATCATACTTAAAGTCATTGTCTTTGATTTTGGTTGAATGGTTTCTTCTGATCACGAGTATGCTGTCCATTAGCATGCTACACTTATTAGTTATTACGTGACAAGTAGATTAGGCTGCTGTTTAGTTTGCCTCAAAGCAAAGAACTTTTATAACACTCTGTGGAAGTTCTAATATTTCGTTACTGTGTGAGCTCTCTGTTACAGTTTTATTGCAAAATTCATGCTTAGTATTTTTATAATCTATTATTACCAGATTTTCTTAGGTTTTTTAAGCTGTAATGCTGCTGTTTATGCTGCAATTGCTGGGTATTCCTTGAAGTTGCTTGGTCTTTAAGAGTTTACGGAAGAGTTTCATACTTGCAATAATTATTGTTTCAAGCTGTAAGGTGCTTAATATTATATGCTTTTGCAACATGTAGATCCGGCCTGATAGACAGACTTTATATTGGAGCGCTACATGGCCGCGGGAGGTAGAAACCCTGGCAAGGCAATTTCTACGTAATGCTTACAAGGTCTGTTTTTAAATTACATCCCATTTTGTAAAATAATACTACGTATTAAATTATCTCTGAGCGTGTAAGTTTCTGGATATATGTTTTTGTGTATCATTTCGTTCATACTGTGGTCAGGTCGTTATTGGATCTCAAGATCTGAAGGCTAATCATTCTATCCGACAAGTTATTGAAGTCATGACTGATTTAGAGAAGTACAACAGGTTCAATAGCTTTTTGCAAATAACCCTATCAACTTAATATCCTATGGGTTTTTCTGCTTTTTCCCCCCTGACTCCAGACATTTAATTTCAGGTTAATTGCACTGCTCAAGGAAATAATGGATGGGAGCAAAATCCTTATATTTGTGGAAACAAAAAAAGGATGTGACCAGGTCACAAGACAGTTGAGAATGGATGGGTGGCCTGCTTTGGCCATCCATGGTGATAAAGACCAGTCTGAAAGGGATTGGGTACTGTCAGAGTTTAAAAGTGGCAGAAGTCCTGTAATGACTGCTACTGATGTTGCTGCACGTGGTCTTGGTAGGATGATTGAGTGCTAGGAGTCTTGATTGTTTCCTTCTTCTAGGTTCTAGCTATCGTTTTGAAAATTTAGGCTTGTTAGCCGGCTGCTATCCAGTTCCTGTCAAATATATGTGGTTTGGGTGGGAGGTAAGATTGCAATGCTGCTACTTGCAAGGGCTTGTTATCTGATTCTTGGTTGCTCTTATGCCATTTGACATGCAGTGCAGTTTTTTTGCTTCCAAAGGCAGGCGTTGTCAGACTTCAGTCTCAATAGAATCCCTTGGTTGGTGATGTTGGTCTCCAGTTAATTATCGGATGCGTCTTGGTCTCTTGGATTCAGACCAATATTTTTAGTATGTATTTCAAATTTGGAATCGAGTTATATAGGAGGCCAACATTAGCGAGTTATTATTCTATAGATTTGTCTGAGTTGGCTTTGGTCCTTTCACCAAGTGTCTAAGTAGCTTAGTTGTAGACATTGCCGCCCATCCACGGTTACAGAGCTGGTTGTCATGGCAGCCGGGTACTATGTGACAAGTTTATTCAGTTGAGGAGAGTGTTGAATCATTGATGCTGCTGCTCCTTATCCCTGTTAGGTAAAGGTGGGCACATTTTCATGATGAATGTGTTGTCATTAAATTTGATCCATGAGATCACGTAGGTGCAGGGATAAGGGGCATTTTTCTAGCCTTCTCATAATATTTTAATCTGACATTTGCTCTTTCTTTGCCTTGCTTGTAGATGTGAAGGACATAAAATGTGTGATAAATTATGATTTTCCAACAAGTCTTGAAGATTACATTCACAGGATAGGGAGAACTGGTCGTGCGGGGGCCAAGGGAATGGCCTACACATTTTTCACTCAATCAAATGCCAAGTTTACCAGGGAACTCATGAAGATCTTGAGAGAAGCAGGGCAGGCTGTCCCTCCAGCTTTGTCTGCAATGGCCCACTCAGGTGGCTCCAACTTTGGGGGTAATTTCATTTCTTTCTATCTTCATCTAATATTTTGAGGTGGCCTTCACTAAGCTATACGCCTCTCCTTTCAAGTATGTGAAAAATGATACAGTAATTTGAAACTGGATAGAATAAGTATTCATAAAGCTTTAGCTTATTTGGTAGGAAGTGGGCAGAAAAGAAAGGGAACCTAGTAAATAAATAACTTCCTTGAGTTTGGTATCATAATGGAATTAAGGAAAGAAAGGAAGTGTCGTGGAAGAATTACATACGTTTTGACAATTGGTAGAAGCTACACCTGGGTCGTATGTAGATCTACATGCAAACCGGGTAAAACAACAATGTATTTTACTTATATCATTTTATATTGTGCTTTTATTATACAATAATGTGTTTTAAATGTTATGTGTGCTTTTATAATGATGTTTATGTATTTTATGTTATTATTTGTTTTCGATTATTATATCTATGTGGTTTTATTTATTATCAATGTGCTTCTATAATAATGTTAAGTGCTTTAATTCAAAATGTATGTGCTTGAAAAATGCTAAAACTACCCTGGTTGCATGTTCTAATTTGTGACTTTTTAATGGAGGTGGCTGGAAGGAAAGTTAATATGAAGTACAAACAGAATAAATGTATAGCAGACCATATTAAGCTACTTACTAAATTTAGTTAGTTAAAGTTTATCTCCCTTACATTACTATTAATGATAAGCCTAACTAAAATCCAAAGAATTTCCTCAAAAAAAAAAAAAAGTAATCCAAAGAATCATTACTGTGAAGGATATGGCTGTCCATTCACCTTTGAAGATAAACAAGCTAGCAAAGCATTATGTAGCTAATGTATGGCTGGTGATAAATCATGTTTCAGGTGGAAATTTCCGCTCAAGGGGTCGTGGAGGTTTTGGTAACAGGTCACAGATATCTGGATCAAATACTATTCCTGTTGGCAGAAGATGGTAGAGGAACAAGTAAAATACGAGTAAGATTTTTTTGCCTAAATCATCGTACCTCACAAGTCAACTCGCCCTCAAATTTGGATCAACGTTCATCGGTTGGTTGAAGCACTGGATGAAGTTTGATTATCTTGGAGAAAGGATATACAATTTACAGACAATATGAGAGGCCCGATACTCGTTTTTCCATTGGGTGGATCAGTGGATGCCAATATGATGGACAGCACCTTCGGTGTGTATCATATACCCTAGTTAAAACACAAAGTGATTGCTGTTATACTGATATCTATTCCATATATGTTCTCCGGTTAGAAAGTTTTGGGTCATCCGGTGATGTAGAAGGTAGCTAGATACTTCAAATTGTTGTAGGAGCTTAATGTAATACTCGTACACTTGTTTATTTCGCACTATCCCAAGTTACTGGTTTTTTGCTGACTAATTGGGCTTGCTCCGATGTATTTCTGAACTCACAGGCTATCCTATCGGTGGTGACTGTAGTGCATTTCTTAGGGAAATGAGATTTGCTATAGCTGTTTAATGGTGTATCTGATGCACGATTTGTAACAATTCTATGAACACACCAACACCATTTTTTCCAGCTTATGCTGCTGCTACTACTACTACTACGAATACTTGTTAAACTTTATGCCGTGTGTCTGTTGCTGTTTGTAGGTAGACATTGATTGCCCATAATTTCTTTCTTGTGTACTGAGAGTTGTCCCTTGGTCTCTTTTAGTTCATGTCTTTTCATTTTGTTTCTGTACAGGAGCTTATATTTGGTTAATGTTTTAACAAACATACCTTTAAAACTGAAACCAATACACAGTAATAAAGCATAAATGTTGCTAATGCTTGGACAAGGAAGCATGGCTTTCTAGAATTTTTTTTTTTTTTTGTTTTTTTTTGTTTTTTTTGTTTTTGACACAGGCTTTCTAGAAATTTATCCTGCTGAACGAATGTAATGTGGTTGGTTCTATGTGGGCGATACGTAAATGATAAATAAAACGTTTGAACATTGTTTATGGATGCCAATTATATTAATTAGCTAATAGTAATTTTGGGAAGGCAATTAAAACATGAGATCAAATTTCGTGTATATGACTTGTTTATGCTCTATCTGTGCTGAAAAAAATAAATAAATAAATAAATAAAGTTAATTCTGGTTTAGCTGGCTAAGCTACTAATATAAACTACTCCGTAGAAGATGGGAATGTATCATCCTGATCTCGAACTTGAATTGGTATTGTATGAGTTGACTTTGTTGGAGAAAATGTGTATTGACTTTGTTGACTTGTTGTGAGTCCCATAAATGGGAATCTAGTGAATCGTGATTTGCTGTTGAAAATAAATGCAGTACTTGTTCATAAAGTTGATTATTCTTTCTATTAACATTTGAGTTTTGAGGCCACAATTTTATTTGCTGTCCCTTTCTTTTGAATCTTTTCTTAATCGATTTTCTAGTGTAACTTTAAAATGAGTACTTGAATCTTGACACCCAACTCCAAGTGTCATATGAAAAATGTACAATGCCTCCTTACTCTTCTATTGACTTTTATTTTATTTTAGTTGCTCATTATTTTTATCAATAAGTTTACTATAGGACGTAATGTTTTGTACAAGTTTTTCTTTCTCATGATATAGTCGATAGTGTAAGTAGTAAAACTAGTTTGGGTTTGAAGGAGTCTATTGTTTAGGGTGCCTAAAGTCCAGATGCGTAAAAGTGAAGGAAGGGTAACAAAATTATATCTCTTCTCAAAGTGTTCATAAATGAAAGATTTACAACTCGTGACCTATAAAAACAAATTCTTCTTTATACCATACCACTAGACTAAAACTAATTTGGTAAGATTTGTGCATAAGTAGTATTTTCTATATGGTCGCTAATTATAGCATGAGTAAAACTAATTGACTAAAACGTATGAAAAAACAATTCTATTCATCCTTTACCCAAATATCCATAAATCCCAGATTTTCCCCACTTGAATTAGCCATGTTCGAATAATCAAAGACGAGGTTGAACCTTCCATGAAACTTGTAGAAAGTGCTTTAGTTGTTATATTTTGTTTTTTCCTTCCAATTTCAACCTACACTTGTTCAATTGATGTCTTCAATCTTCATTTTAACTTAGAGATTAGTAGTATATTGCCTCATATCATAATTCGTTTACCCATGTATTCTTGGACAAATTGTTAATTTTCAAGTGAATATTAATAATTAATACTGTAGTATCTTTCACATTAGAAATTTAATTCTATAATCGAACATCAACAATATACTAAACTAATAATATGGCAACCTACATTGTTTTGGGATTAAATTCTATTATATTACAAAACTAGTTTAAGTCCCGTGCAATGCACGGTTAGTTGTTACTCCCTCCGTTTCATAATATTAGTCCCATATGAAATCAATCACATAAGATAAGAAAAAAAGAATATTTGGAATCTAACAATAAAGCACAAAATAATTTATAATTAATTTACCTTATTTAAATTTTTTTGATTTTTTTTTTGGGAAAGCATAAGTCATAATTGCATAATTCAAGATAGAGATTTCCTTACTTAGAGTCATGTCATCAATCCACAAACAATTAATTCCAAAAAAAATTAAGTTAAAAATGGAACATATTCGATGTGGATAGATCTTTTTGAAACGCCCAAAATAGTATATGAGACTAACATTATGAAACAGAGAGAGTATTAAATTTTATGAAGAGTTATTGTAATGAATTTTATAAAAATTATACTCATAATACAAATTCAAAAATAAATAATATAATTTAATTTTATACCTAGTTATACCAATGTCAAGATTAGTGACACTTAGACTTGATTTTTTTTTTTTTAAAAAAAAAAAAAAAAAAAGGTCTATGAGGTTTTATTTTAAAAAATAAAATTCTAAGAATAGTACTTGCGCGTGCTGCTTTATTATTGATACGACTTTTAAGAGTAGGAAAAAAAGTGTATATATATGTGTGTTAACAAAATGATTTTATTTTTAATTGAATTAAACATTATTGCAAAAGTAACAAAATTGGAAGAAAAAAAAGTTAATAGTATTATCGAAAACTAAGATAATATAGAGCAGTATTGTTTAATAATAATTACCTAATATAAGTTCATTTTTTACAAAATAAACAAATAAGAACTTAATGTAAAATACTACGTATAAGTAAAAATATATTAGTTGGGTTTATATGGTGAATTATTATTATTAAGAATTTTAATTGGAAGAAAGATATTTTGGATTATTATAAAATAATTTCCTTAAAGGATTTGCATAAAAACAGAAAGTAAAATGGGCGGGATAATTTTTAACCAGGAAATGACATGTGTCATTCCTGGTTTCGCTTTTAGAATATAGTTATTGATGATTTCTCATACTACCTCCTTTCCTATCATTTGCAATAAAGGTATAGATGTCCCTATAACTTGTAACATGTATGTCTGTACAAATGTACAATGATAGTTTCTTCTCGACTTTTGTCATGTTAAGTATGAATAAACATGACAAAAGTCGAGAAGAAACTAGCATTGTACATTTGTATAGACATACATGTTACAAGGTATAAGGACATTTATACCTTCAACTATATTTTGCTGAATACGCCCTAATTAGAGAGAAAAACTTGCATGCGTAATAGCTCAAGTTTACTACGGAGTACCTTATAAAGCTTAAGTTAACTTATTCTAAGTACCTTGCTTTAAGTCTACAATTATTTTAAGTAGTATATGACCTTATTATATACTTGTACAAGTATATTATATGCTTATATTTATTTCTTCACTAACTGTTGGCCTGTTGCTCCCGTCCTAGACGTTGCTCCCGTCCTAGACGTAGTTCTACCTAATTTTTGTAAGGTGTAAAATTAACACTAAGAAAAGTCAAGGCACGTGATATATGTGATGTTAAAGGTTACATTTATGGTGTAACAAAGTCAAGTCCACGCAAATTCATCATAATTTTGCAAAACTTTAAAGACAGTCATCCTTTTTCTTTTATTCGTTAAAGCTGTCATTTTCTCATAAACTAACAAGGTACGTCTAATTAAATTAGCTGTATTAATAATACACTTTGTTGCTTTTGTTATTGGCGATCTATGTTTGAATTGTATTATACGTAGTAATTTCTAAGCAACAACCCTTTTTCTTTTCTCTTGTTTTGCTTTTCGTGTTCCCATTCATCATTTGATCGACAAGATGGCTTCTTACGAACTTTTTTCCATGTTGAAAAGTTGATGTATTACTCAGTCATACCTGTGGTTCTTCAATTCATCAGTGTTTATTCTGCCATGTTTTCGTCATTGCTGAACTGAAAATATGTTTGTTGATTAAAATTAATCAAGATTTATCTTTGACGAATGAAATTGAATTTAACCGATTAAATTAATATTTTTGCTGAATATTGTTTGTTTGAAGTTAATGAATACATCCCGGCCAAGTCCATTCCATCGAGGTTGATTTGTTAAATTTCCACTAGACCGGATCGTGTGCCAAATTTTTAAAAGAATGTCATGCCTTGATCAGTTCACCTAATTTCCACTTATTTAGTTATTATAGGAAAAATAAGTCAAATAAAAGTTCATATGCCTATATTAGTTCTAATTAGTGTTAATAAGAGCTATCCAATCAAGTTCATTAATTTATAATTAAAATAATTAAGTTTAAATAAGTTCAATAAATTTAGGGTAAACCCTAAAAAATTTAGATCAATTCTATCAAATCAAGGTAAGTACAATTAAGTTTTGATTGAGTTCAAATTAGATTTATACAACAATCTAATATATATATATATATATATATATATATATATATATATATAAATAAATAAATAAAGTAGGCATTTTTGGAGAGCATTCGGAGCGCCACGTAAGAAATATACTTATTTCGACCAATAAGAAGAAAGATTTGTATTTTATTTTTGAATTAAAAAATTATGTCGCCACCTAGATAAAAGTAACGAATTAGATTTGATATATCTAAAATTTTAATGCCACGTAGATTATAATTCACGAATTAAATTATTTTAATGAAAAAAATAAAGTAAAAATATAGGAAAAGATAAATTTATTAATTCAATACTACGAGTATCATAAATTCAAAAAACAATATACTAAAAAATATTTAAATGATAAACGCTTATAATAAAGCTTGATACCTATCATTATAAGATAAATTTTGATAGTATTTATGATAAGAAATACAAATTGTTCGTTAATTATAATTAAATTAAAATTTGTGATACCTACCATTATAAATTGACACATCATACGACACAAACAAAATTTTGTATCAATAAATAACCCCATCAAGCAAATTTTGTGTTAGTAATTTTGTGTTAATTTTTGGTCATCAATGGCCGGGTAATTTTTAGCTTAATTTTTAAAATCCTATGTTTAAACTAGTATTTTTAATTATTACTTACATTGTATTAATTTGGGATACTCAACGATTATATGTTTATGTTTTATTTACTAAATATTCTTTTACATGCAGATCTAACACATCATACGATACAGATAAAATTTCGTATCAATACAGAACCTCATCAAGCGAATTTTTTGTTAGTAATTTTGTGTTAGTTTTAGGTCATCAATGTTCGGGTAATTTTTAAAATCTTATGTTTAAATTTATATTTGTAATTGTTAGTTACATTGTATTTATTTAGGATACTTAACGATTATTTGTTTATGTAATGACATACGATTAGATGTTGTATACTTAATATATGGATGACTTGGTTATTTTTGGAGATGATGAAAAAATTCCAACGCATAGATTTGATTTTATATCGCAACAATTTTTCATTTATTGGTAAATATATTAATTTATTTTATATAAATGTAAAGATTTAACTTATATCAATTTCAGTTTGGCTAACATTTCACGGTTCAATTTATCCATTGATGTAGTAGGTTGGTTGTGGACGAGGTTGGTGATTCTTTCAAAATAAAAGATATAGTAAAACAATGAATAATGATTTAGGATTTAAATTATTAAAAATATTAAAGATTTTATATAACGGAAAAAATATCATATTTACAATTTATTTATATTTAATAAATTCATTATAAATTATAGTAAAAAAAAAATATATTAAACTTTTGTAATTTTGTCTGAAATTATTAATTACAATAAATCAAATAATTAAAAATCTTAGATAAAAAACCGTGCATCGTACGGACTTCCATCTAATTTTTTAATATAACATGGGATAAAATAAGCTAACAAAAATTAGTTCATTCTTATATTAAAATTCAATTTGATTAATCACAACCTGTATATATTTAATGATATATTGCTCTCTTATGCAAAATACCATAATAATAATATTGTAATATATTTAATACAACACCGTGATTGTTTAGAACTGTTACACCTTTAGAATGAACGAAATAATAAAAATATAATATTCTTGGTCAAGTTTGCTACTTAGAAGTGCCTCCTCAGTCCACGTATAGGTAGGTGCAACACTGCAAGTGTGCAAGCTAAGTGTGCAACAAAATTACATGCAATCCAATATTATTGCATCTAACGTAGGACCAAAATATTTTAGAACTATGTGTATAAATGGATATGCATGTTCTTCTTCTTCTTCTTCAAATAATATGCCAAACTCTTTTTTTGTAGGATTGATTAGCCAACTCAATCATGAATGATGAAGAGAATTTTTCAAGGTCTAGGAACTTTAGTTTACAAGGACGCTAAGTAAACCTGGGCACGGGCCGGGTTGGCCCGCGTGCCGCCCGGCACGGCCCGCCGTTCGGCGCAGCCCGGCACGGCACGAAGTCAAGCACGGCACGGCACGAAGTTCAACTTCCGTGCCACGGGCCGTGCCACGGACACGGTTGAGAATTCCCAGGCACGGCCCGGCACGAGCACGGGCATGGCCCGCCGTGCTGGCCCGCAGGCACGGCCCATAGGCACGGCCTGCGGGCCAACGGCTATAAAACGGCTAGTTTTTTGCCAAAAATTCTATAAATACTCACCTCCATTTCATTCCCAAATCACAAAATCACAATCTTTTCTTCTTATCTCTTATATTCTCTAAATCTCTAATAATCCTTATTTTCTTAAATTCTCTAATTATTCTCTTAAATTCTCTAATTATTTTCCTAATATCGGAAAAAATTAAAAAGTTCGTAATCGTAATTAGTGGAGCGTTGAAGCACGGTTGTAAGATCTAAACTAATCTTAAATTTATTATTGTTTTATTGTTATTATTAGAATAATCTTGTTTAATTATTATTGTTGTTAATTGTTATTGTTGTTGTTATAATTGTTGTTATTAATTATTATTATTGTTACAATTGTTGTTATTATTTATTTTTGTTGTTATTGTTATTGTTATAGTTGTTGTTATTAATTATTATTATTGATATTTTTATTGTTAAAATTGTTGTTATTAATTATTATTATTATAGTTAACCACTTTTTATTAAAAAATTAATTGTTAATTATGGCATCGAACAACCCATCATCTAGGTCTAGGGGGAAAGACCGACTTATCCGTAGTAGTAGTTCTAGGGAACCACCAAATACAACGAGCCCCCAAATTACGAGTCAAACCAATGACCCCATTTACTTCCCCCCGGGCTATGAGCCATATAATACGTCGGGATTTCCAGCACCACCACTAAACCAATTTCCAATACCACCATACCAATTTCCACCTAATTATATCGGTAATCAACAAAACTATTGTTCTAGCCAAGGTAGCCAAGAAAGTACCCGAATTCCCTCCGGTTCTACCCCTTCTACTGCCACTCCCACTAGTCCCACTACTAACCATCACACACATCATGAATGGTTAACCGAAACTGAGATGCTACTTTTGAAAAACCGAAGGAGTGAGGTATGGCGTTATTTTGTCCTAAGTAAAGATGGTGAACAATGGGCAAAATGTAAAACATGTAATAGTGTATTCACGGCAGTTACCAAAAACGGGACGGGACACTTATCTAGACACATGAAAGCTTGTGCAAAACCAGCTAGTGATCCAACCCAACCCAAAATTTTCCAATTCCATCCATACGGCTTTACATACAACTATGAGAGGGATAGGGATGAACTAGGAAAAATGATAGTACACGCCGAACAACCTTTTCTTTTCTCGGAAAGTGACGCATTCAACACCTACATTAACAAAGCACTACAACCCCAACATAAAAGAATCTCTAGGAAAACCGTTCGTTCCGCCGCAATGAAAAATTTCCTAGAGTACAAAGTCCGGTTACAAGCCGAATTGAGTAACCTTAACTGTAGAGTATCTTTAACAGCCGATTCTTGGGATAGTGGTTATAAATATCACTATTTATGTGTGACTTGCCATTGGGTAGATGATCAATGGATGTTACAAAATAGAATAATACATTTCAAAATGCTGGAATACCCACACACCGGCATTAACATTGCTCACCATTTAATGCAAGCAATAGCCGAATACAACCTTCGAGATAAAATGATGTCTATGACTTTTGATAATGCAACCTCTATGACATACACAGCTAATCTTATCAAACAAAACTTAATCGATGTACTATTAGACGGTGAAGCTCTTCATACTAGATGTGTTTGCCATGTACTTAACTTATGTGTACAGGATGGAGTTCGGGCAATTGGCCCATACTACAGCAAAATCAGAGATGCTATTATGTCTATTAATAGCTCTAACATGAGATACCAAGAATGGAAGAGTTTTCTAAAACAACAAAAGATAAGGGTAATAAAAATTAGAACCGATTGCCCAACTAGGTGGAATTCCACCTATGACATGTTAACAAAGGCAATTGAGTACAAGGGCCCGTTAACATTATTTTACAACAAAAAATTTCCACAAAATGCTTTGTATGATGATGATTGGAAAAACTGTGAAAGATATATGCAATTTTTACAGTTATTATATAACATGACGTATTGTTTTTCTACTGTTTACAATCCTTGTGCTCAAAACTTTCTTTCTAATGCATGCTTACTCGCCCAACTTTTCGCTGATCATCGCGATCAAAGTGATTATGATCAGTATCTTCCAGCAATGGAAAAAAAGTGGCGTAAATATTATAGTGAGATTCCTTTGATTTATATTTTTGCTTCCATATTAGATCCTAGGCAAAAGTATGAAAACACATTTATGTTAGTTGACATTTACTTTCAATGCATGTTTCTTGACGATGATGTAGAAAACTATAAGACTAATGTGAAGGATCAGTTTTTTGCTTTATATAGAGTCTATGAAGCCAAATATGGCACCGTTCCTCGCTCAGGGCCTTCCCAACCATCCAAAAACGTAAGTAAGAAGGCCAAACATTTATTTTCACAAGCTACTAACTTGAATTCAAGGTTTTCAGGTGATTCATCAATCAGGAGAACGCAAAGCGACGTCTCGGAGTTGCAGATGTACCTGAGTTACGACTTCACCAAAGGCATGGACGACGATGAGATAAACAGCCTCGACCTCCTTGCATGGTGGAAACAACAAAGCTCGAAGCATCCAACTTTGGCGGCAATGGCACGAGACATTCTTGCTATCCAAGTTTCCTCCGTCGCCTCCGAACGAGCTTTCAGCGCATCCGGAAGGGTTTTAGACGATAAAAGAACAAGTCTAAAACCCGAAACACTAGAAATGTGCGTGTGTTTCAAAGATTGGTTGGATGCGGAAAATCGCTCACAAGGCCGTTCTTACGACCACAACGACAACGAAGAAGGAACCTCCGCTTCCGGTTCGGGTTCGGCTAGTTCCCAATCTATGCAACTAGCCGATGACCTTGAAGGCGAAGGCGAAGACGAAGACGAAGACGAAGACGAGCAAGAAGAAGGAGAAGAAGAATAGACAATTATTGTATATTGTACGATTTTAAAAATATCAATTTTATCATTTTCCAATTTTTGTTTAATACCATCATTGTATGATTTTTATCATTGTTATCATTGTACAATTTTCTCAACTCAAGTAATAATAATATAAAGTACGCATTATTCACATCCAAAGTCCAATTTGCCTTTTTTCTCCGTTTTGTTACAATTTGTAAATTCATATTAAAAAAAATAAAATTATACCAATTACTAATAAATCATAAACATTAAATTTTAAAGTAATAGTATAAAGTAAATATATAAATATAAATATTGAATATACAAATTATAAAACATAAATATTCAACTTATAATTATAAAATTCATAACTTAATAACTTATAACTTATAAGTTATAAACTTATAAGTTACCTTATAAAACTTATAATTATAATTTTATAACTTATATACATTATAAACTTATTAATTTATAATGTTGTCATAAAAAAAAAAAAAAAAAAAAATTGAAAACTGCACCAGCCCGCAGGCCGGCACGTGGCCGGCACGGCACGAGCCCGCCAGGCACGAGGGCCGTGCCGTGCCGTGGGCTGGCCTGTGAAAATGGCCGGCACGACACGGCACGAAATCCTAGGCCCGCCGGCACGACCGGCACGGCACGAACCAGCCCGTGGCCCGCCAGGCACGGCCCGCGGCGGCCCGGCACGGCACGGTGCCCAGGATTACAAGGACTCTAAGAAAGGGCAGAATTGTAATTGTCTTTTTTATTAAAGAGAAAAAGCTAAGTGGTGGACCCTTTGTTCCGATTTTTGTCTCTTGAGAGCAAATTGTCGAAATTAAAATTGAAGAGAAAGAGAAAAGTGATGGATTCCTCCTCCTGAATATTGTCGGTTGGAGTATCAATTCATTTATGTCAGAAAAAGTACACCTGCACCTTGCATTGATAAATGTTTTTATAGTTCGGGCAGTACTTTTCATTGGTATGTCTTATCTACCATGCAAGTTAGAATACATACCAACAGCGACATGATACCATACCAATTAGATAGGTTTTGATACCATACCACCAGGGATACATAATTAGTGTAAACCATTACAATAATTCTTATAAAAATCAAGATAGCATCAAAAGTGTTATACAATAACATAATAAGTCTTGCATAATAATATAATAAGTCTTACATAATAAGTCTTAAACAATAACATAATCAAGAGAGCATAAAAAGTCTTACACAATAATTCCGGAAGCATAAAATTTGATTAACTATTACAGTCCATTACAAGTAGTCGATGCCAAAGGGTGGATAATCAAAGGTTTCCATTCTCCAAATATTCCAAGATATGCGCAGCGTGACTGCATAAAATACACGAAGGTTTAACATTAGATGATCGATACTAATTGAATGAACCGTTTAAGTAAACCCATACCAACGTACATGTTAATCTGTTTATTGGTATTATTAATAGAGATAGATATACCAACAGTAAATAAACCCATACCAATTGAATGAACCGTTTAAATAAACCCATACTAGCGTACACGTTAATCTGTTTATTGGTATTATTAACAGAGATAGATATACCAACAGTAAGTAAACCCATACCAATGTAAATATTAATAAATATAGTTGTATTATTAACAGAGATAGTTATACTAACAGATATAGTTGCAAAACAGTAAGTAATACCAACAAGTGAACCTAAATTGTATGAATGGTAGTTGATGTAATACCTGGGTAACAAAAAAAATGAGCTGGATATTAGGTCCCTAATATCTCATTAATTTATAAAACTCGTAATAATGAATTAGAAGGAATTCAATGGGAAACCAAATTATTTTGCTGATTTTTATTGTTTGCAAAAAATAAAAAATTTTGAGAATTAAAAATTTTGTGAATTGGGGGGAAGAATGAGAAAATTCCCGCTATCAATAATTTTGGCGGAAATAACAATACATTTGGGACAAATTATGACTTACAGAACCTACAATAGTGTCTTCCTTTTTGTTTTTAACATTTCCTTTTTTTAAAAGCTTTTTAATTGATAAAAAGACAAAAGTGGGGCCCACACTTCCGTAAAGTCCTCTTGGACCAAAGTTCCTAGAGCCTGAGAATTACAGAGGATAGTACAATTTTGGACATTATTGAAGTACTTCATTCAGAGATTTAATTTTTAATTACTGTATTAAGAATAATAAGAGAGACTTCAAATTTTAACTTGATAAATTTAAAAAGTAAATTATTTTATGTTAAGTCGGATACTCATACTACGTAAAAATGTATTGTAGAACACTTCATAATAATTTAATAACCCGCCTCCTTAGCCATGCATGTTTTTGTTTTAGAATGTCCGAAAATAAATAATCACTCTCCGGATCATAGGATTATCGAATTACTTATTAAATTGTAGATTTATATATATTTCTCTATTTTTATTGAAATTTGATGTGAGATATCATAATAACAGTTGTTTGGTAGTATTAAAAATTGTTTAAATTATTATGGAAAACAAGTGAACGAGAAGACGTATAGAGTAATATGTAATCTCTTTAAATTAAGATAGTGATTTATTTTTGAAAATATAGTAAATAACATTAGCTTATATGAAGTGGTCTGTACTAAAGTGGACACGAGGAATTATCATTTTAAGATGAAAGGAGTAGATTATTTTCGGATTGAAAATTATAGTCGGCAATCTTGGCATTAGATTTTTTTCCCCCTTTACTCTCATGCATAATGATATTTTACCTATGAAAATGATTTTGCATGTAATCAAAATGAATTAGACATATTCTATTTGGAGACTCCGAAATTGCCGAGAAACATCCCTAGATGGGAAAAAACATACAATACATATTTTATCAATTTCTTGTCTTTAATGATGTTACGTCCAAAGCCAAATATTGTTCATTATTATAGATTTGTTTATGAACTTTTGTGAATATATGTATGTGATCTGTGATCAATCCAACGTTATTGACCACAAAAATAAAACCATTTATTTTTGAGAGTAGTTCAACTTCTAGCTATAATTGTAATAGAATAGACCTCAAATTGGAAGTGATTATAACATAAGGAAAGAATCTAGCTTATCTTAACATTTTCCCAATAATTATGAAATTAATGCAAAATATCAGGACTATATGCGTGACAGTAATATATACTAGAACAAACTTCTTACTGTTTGGCCGGTGAAGTGATTATTGTATACTAGTCTTCAGACCCATGTAATGCACATGTTGTTTATAGGTATACAATATACTCCCTCTGATTTTTTTTAATTGCAACATTTGTTATTTTAGTCTGATTTTAATTAAATGCAACTTTATATTTTATTTCTATTTTGGGTAAATAAAAACCCTTAAAATTACTACTTTACCCACAACTTTACCAAGAGGTGGGCCAAACTTTCTCTCTCTACACACTACTTTAAACTATTTTACCCACTACTTTACCACTACTTTACCAAGTGGTGGGCCAAACTTTCTCTCTCTACACACTTTAATCAATTTCAATTAACCCCACTTTCACATACCCCTTAACTTTTGCATCGTGAACCGCGTAAGGCCCCAAAGTTGCATTTAAAAAAAATCGGAGGGAGTATATATATTTTATTTATTTATTTATTTATTTTGTTTTTTTTATAATATGGTTTTATTGGAAAATGAATAGTTTTCAAAGGAGAAGAAAGGGTAAAAATTATATGTAGTTGTAGAAGATATTAAGTTGGGGGAAAGTGAACCAAACAACATTCATGCATGTATTGAATTAAAGCTAGTGTTTTCTTTTTTAATATGAGAAAGGGGATTTTTTTAAAAAAAAAGGTTAAATGAATTGACACGTGACATTGGTAAAAAATAAAGTTTACATGTGTCAAGATGGACATAATAATTTGTATTTTTAAATACTACTCGTACTCGGTAAGTATAGATTTGTATGGATTACTATAATATCAATAAGGAAATCCAGTAAAATACTTCGTAATATATATCGATAGGAAAATTTCAGCTTTGATGCCGCGCGTGAAAGTTTGACATTATAAGAAAATGAATTATATATGGTCATCGCAATCTCGACGACATGTATTGTTGCTTTAGTCACTAATTTAATTGCGACCTTGGTAATGTTGTTGCTCATAGATTAGCAAAGTTGAGTTTCAATTTCAATGAGTATCGAGTATGGCTCGAAGAGTACCTTCTTGAGATTCAGGGGGCTTTATGTAATGATGTTAAACTCTTGATGATTTAATAAGATGGGCTAAGCTGCTGTTTTCGTCAAAAAAATAATTGCGACCTTTATTTACAAACCCTTTAATTTCCATTACAAAGTATTTTTTACTATTGCATCTACACTTTGTAAATTCGTAATACACGTACTTTGTATTGCTTTATTAATTTATATCTTTGACCACAATTTATAACATTCACATTAATATTGTATTTTCCCGTCTTTTTTTTTTTTTTTTTTTTCCTACCTGGACATTTTTATCTCTTATAAGGATTGCAAATAAGAATAACACAAAGAGACATGGAGTAATAAATTATGAAACACATTTCATTTAATAGAACTTCTGTATTGCATATGAAATATTTACTATGTAACATTATAGAAATTGTACTAATAAACAAATCAAAGTACTTGTACGAAACATTTTACATTACCCCAATAACAAAAGTAATTCGTATTGCTTACTTTAAAAAAAAGTAATGATATACCCACAATACATTTCCACTACTATCATTAATTTATAAATTCATGAAAAATCACACGCTAATTAGTATGATTAATGTTTTATTCAACCTAATTTCTCTTTCTAGCATCTATTTATAATCTTAAGAATTTATATATTGTCCCTTAAAATTTTTACATATTTATTTACTTTTTTAATCATTATTATTTATTTTTTTTGAAGAAATTATATATTTGTTTTTGATGCAATATTATTATTATATATGTAGGCATAAAACATAGGTACATGAGAGCAATATAAAATGGAAACATCAGTACTCATGTTGTGGACTATCAAGAGTATCTACTGTACAACAAACATTATTTGATTATTTCCAAATATTAATACGCAAAACACAAAAACATTCCTTCCAAAAAAAAAAATAAAAAAACTCTTCCATCTTCTTTCTCTCTCCTCCTCCTCCTCAAACCCCCCAACAATAATGGTGGCTTCCACTGCAACTTCCACTCCCTCCACTCTCGACCGCGAGAAAACTCTCCAAAACGAACTCGCTCTTCCCATCCTTCTCACCGACCGCCTCATCAAATCCGCCGATGAAGCCAAGTCTTCTCGCTCCGACTACGTCGAACTCGCCCGTCAAGCCGACGAACTCTCCCAGAAACTCCGTGCTGCCGTCCGATTATCCTCCTCTCCGTCGTCTTCTTCCTCTATTTACGACCGCCCTATCCGTCGCATCGCCGCTGATGTTACCAAGAATCTAGAAAGAGCGTTAACCCTAGTTCGGAAATGCAAGCATACTGGTCTTCTTCGCCATGTTTTCTTGACTATTACTTCTTCTGCTGCTGATTTCAAGAAGGTTTCGAATCTTCTACAGTCTTCTATTGCGGATTTTGGGTGGTTGTTATCGATTTACAGTGATGATGAAGGTGGTGCGAATCTTGCGATTCCTCCGATTGTGAGTAATGATCCGATTTTTGCTTGGGTTTGGTCTTATATTGCGTCGTTGCAGGTTAATCGCCAGGTGAAGGATCGAATTGAATCGGCGAATCATTTGGCTTCGTTAGCAGGGGATAATCAGAGGTATAGGAAGTTGATTGTGGAGGAAGGAGCAGTTTGGCCACTGTTGAGACTATTGAAGGATGGTGGAGGTTCTCCGGATGGTCAAATTGCTGCCGCAACGGCGTTGTATATGTTGGTAGATGAGGTAGAGAGGACTAGGATTGTTGCTGCTGAAGGTGGGATACCGATAATGGTGCAGGTGTTTGCGGAATCGTGTATGAATGTGCAGATAGCAGTGGCGGAATTGGTGGCGAAAGTGGCGGAAATCGATTCGATTGCGAGGGAGGAGTTTGGGAAGGAGAATTTGCTGAAGCAGTTGATTTCTTGCTTGATTATGGAGGTGGATATGGAGGAATACAGGCAGTATCATAGCGGTGGAGGTAAGAATAGTATTCATTCTATTGTTCAAAAGGAATTAGCTGCTAAGAATTATCCTAATTATAATAATCGTTTTCATAGTCATGGCAATGGTAGTAATACTTATAGTTATACTAAGGTGCATTCGTGTTCGTCGTTTGATTCGAGGGTTGGGGGGAGTAGTTATAATAGGAAGGAGAAAGAGAATGAGTCGCCTGAGGTTAAGCTTAAGCTTAAGGTTATGTGTGCTTTGGCATTGTGGAGATTGTGTGAAGGTAGTGTCTTGAATAGTCAGAAGGTTGCTGAGCCTAAAGGGTTGTTTTGCTTGTCGAAAATTATTGAGACCGAGAAAGGGGAGTTGCAATACCATTGTTTGATGACAATTATGGAGGTTGCGAAAGTGGCTGAGGATAATGCCGACCTTAGGAAAGTGTCTTGGAAGCCGAGTTCTCCACCTGCTAAAGCAGTTTTGGAGCAGCTTCTTAGAGTGATTAAGGAGGAGAGTATCCCTGATATTCAAATTGCTGCTATCAGAGCAATCGGGTGTTTGGCGAGGATATTTTCTGCTAAGGAAACAGGGATTGCTAGTTCATTGGTTAGTCAGCTTGGGAATAGGGATGTTGATGTGGCCACTGAAGCTGCCATTGCATTGGCGAAATTTGCTTGCCCTGATAACCACAATTGTGTTGCGCACTCAAAAACAATAATTGAGTTTAATGGAGTTCCTCTATTGATGAAATTGTCGGCTGTTAGTGATCGCTCTAGGAAGCATGGACTTGTTTTGCTCTGCTACTTGTCCATGCATGTTGGCAATAGCAAGGAACTTGCAGAGGCTAGAGCTTTGAAAACGCTTGAGAACGCATCTGCGATGGCTCAAAATGCTGAATTAAAAGAGTTATTTTCCCGAGCTGTACATCATCTCATGTTGTATCAAGATGGGAGTCATCCTCACCACCATTCATTTGCGGTGGTATGATCATTGAAGGGCTAATGATTGACTCCTGAGTGCTTGTCATTGTTGGATTGA
The DNA here is from genome assembly GCF_001683475.1 of Chenopodium quinoa. Taxonomy (NCBI): domain Eukaryota; kingdom Viridiplantae; phylum Streptophyta; class Magnoliopsida; order Caryophyllales; family Amaranthaceae; genus Chenopodium; species Chenopodium quinoa. The sequence continues at coordinate 1,440,614 of NW_018742907.1, forward strand.
AGCCCTGACTTGTACATTGTATTTGTCAGAAACAAGAGGGTAGATTAATGTAGTATAAATTCTGCATGCTTAATCTTGTATGGCAACTTGTAGTGAGTTTGCAGTTTTGTCCTCAAAGGGTTGAAGCTTAATGCAGTTCTGCCTTTGACTTCAGAGATGTAAATGATTTTTTTTCATTGTTAATAATACTATATTTACTTTTAACACGAGTTATTTAAATTTTCAATCCTCTCATTGATCCTCTCCATTCAACTTTCAGTATTTTTTATTGTACACATTTTGCAAGGAACCTGTCGGAGGAAAACTAGCTTGCAATAATGTTTTCCCTTGATAAACTATATTTTATGGAAAATCATCTTTCATTGAACATGTTTTCTGTAAATCAAACGGAGCCTTTATGTTATTTCAAGTTCGTGTTACTTGCATGCTTTGACGTGTGCAGCATGCTATAATAATCTTGTGAGTTGTTATTTGATCACCTCGCTGTGTGTGTTTCTGTTCCTGGCTATCTACTATCCTATTTAATGGACAAATATTTGACATTGCTGTCCAACCCAATTGAAATTGGGAACTTGGAAGGTAGGGAAGATAGGCTTTTCTAGTAGTCTTTGAGCAGGAACTTTGTAGAGCATCGTCAAGCATTTTGACACTTGCTATTTCCGTTGTCTGACTGACATAAAATATTCTCTTGCTAGACTCTTGGTAGGCTGTCTAGACGAAGTTGAAGGAACCAGGAATGAGTTCATCTGCGAAGTTTTCCCCACCCTTCATGTCCTTGTGCATTCTTTTTTCATTATTGAGGGATTGGCAATGTTGCAGTCGATTCTGGACCCCTGTTTTCAGTTAGATTGGAAGTTATCTGTGACCAATCACGGAGTATTGGAATTGCTCTGAGCTTGATTTATTTTTTATTTTGTTTTTATGTTATCTTTGCCATGTTCATTGTTTTCTTTCACTTTTAAATTATAGAACTCATTGCAAAAGCTTTACACAATTTGGGAAAAGCTGATTGCAAAGTTGCTTCTTATCTGCGCTACATGATACTGACAGCAATATATATGCATGCAGACAAAGCAGTGAGTTCAATTGATGCTTAATTGTTAGGTAAAGAGTCTAAAGATCATTTGTAAGGATATCCTTAGTCTTTTGGTTACTTGTATCACCTTAGAGTGAATATCTGCTGCTTATGAATGATTGACTGTCCTGTACATTGTGTGTGTTTCACTGTTTTATTTATTGCATGATTTATTTCCTTGCTTCTATATCTAATAATAAAATGTCAGCCCGTCATATAATTGCTTCCCTGTGCGAAAGCACCGTCATTGGTCATAATTGTTCTGTACAGTTTTTAAAGTACTAGGTTTGTAATATCCTCATTTCTCTGTCTCTCATCAGTATCTACCCTGCAAGAAACTCTATCACTTGTCTTTTCATGCAGGCTTGGACCCAACATTGAATGATGATACCTGCGATCTTCCAAGGCCGTTGTGCTCAAAGTTTATGAGGTTTGCTTTGGTTCCTACTCTTTATCGTGCTTTTTATATCCTTAGATCTAAGATTTGGTGTTGAATGAAGGAGGCTGCGTTTCATCTTCAGCTTGCCACCTTAAATACATGAATATCTAGGCCAGTTTTGAATCTATGGCCATTTATGTTCATAATAAGGAGAATGGCTTGTCCATTCTTGAAATACAGCTCAATTGTAAGGAGTTGGACTATTCAACTAGTATTTAATTGTAGATATAAAATGACTGACAGTTTAATAAGACATTTTATTTAACTTTTGTAATCCTTAGTTAAAATTTGCTTATGAATCTTGTTCAGCTTTGTTGGGTATGAATAGAAGCAACCTTCACCAATAGGAATAATTCAGAGGATTTGGCATTGGATCTAAATGATGATCTTTTTGAAAAGATACGTATCTTCTAATTAATTTTTATAGATGATAGATGATAGATGATGTGTCCTTTTACCCAATTGAGCAAGAAATGAGTTTGCATGAGGCTGACGTTTACAAACCTTAATTTTTAATTACACTTTCAAATTAAAAACAGGCTTTTAGAGTTTGCATTGTACTTTAGTTTTTATTGATTACAATTTTAATATACTCCATGTCTTGAATTTTTTTTTCCTAGTTACATACTCCGTTTTTAGGTTTATTTATAAAGTTATATGAAGTATGAGGTAAAAAATATAAACTTTGGCATAGTTGTCTTAAAGCTTCTTTGCATTGGCTGTGTTTTTTTTTTATATGTTGTTTGGTGCTACTTATTTCTTGGCACAAGGAACTTTCTGCTAATCCCAATTAAAGGACTATTAATGCTTGATGTTTAGGGATTTGCGATAAAAGCAGTGGGAGGAGAAGTTTCTTGGTGAGATGCATCAATTCTTTATTTTTTGAAACGGAAAGGCAGGGGCCTTGCATCCCCTTTGTTTTAAGGTAATCCGTGACAGAGTTGTTTTTGGCTATCTTCCGTTATTAAAACCATATGAGAGTTGCATTCTGAAGATGAAATCGATTAATGTCCCCTTCAATTTTTCATCCTATTTGGAATGCTGATGCTGGATGCTTTCTTGTTAGTTATACTTTGGTTTGCACTTCAGATGTGCATTAAACATCCAACTTGTTAATTTAGGGGTGGTTGTTGAGGACTTGAGGGTGCCTTTGGCTGGAAGCTACTCTGGGAAGTGGTGACAACTGTTAGCTAGACAATAATATCTTAACTGCTGCTGGGTTATAGTGTAACATTGTCTCATCCATTTCATTCCTATTGTGCAGAGTAAGATGGTAATTATTCCTTTTCCATGTCAGCTTCGGATGGTAATTTTGCTGAAATTTGCAGCTAATGCATGGCTAGTCGTATTCGTGCTTAGAACTTTATATTGTTTTCCCCAGATAATTGAATGTTACTCCCTTGCTTATCTAAACTGGTCGAGAAACTAGTTGAGAGCTTTCATTTTCACTTGAGTAATAGACTTTGTAATTTTGTGATTGTAATTTTAACAGACCGACAGGCCAGAGCATGTTACAATGACATATAAGCTGCAAGAGATCTGTAATTAAGCTGTAAATGAATTCTGAAGCAGGGTATAGTAAACATCCAAATGGCATGATATCTTTTATAAACATGCTGCATTATCTCGTACGATGTACATGGTAAGCTCGGCCTCTTTCACCCTAGGTAACTCACTGCATCAGTTAGGTCCGGCTCTTGTCTTTGGCGTTCCGCCATAACTCCATTGCTAACCAACTTTTGAAACATTACTGGTACAGAAAAACTATTGCATTTTGGGACTAAGGCTTTGTTGTTGTTGTACAGAAAATCTGTTGCTGCCTAACTAACAGGGATATAAAACGAGTCAATAGAACGCAATCAATCATTCAGTGGTACGTAGCCTTTAAAATAGTTATTATTACATGCTATATTTGCTCGTCATTTTTAAATTTTGTACTCCATATTTTCTTGGGATCTTTTCCAAAGCCAGGCCAAATTCATAGCATCTTCTTTTTCTTTTTTTCCTTAAGTATCATAATGATGCTCTATGTATATTTGCTAGAAAAATGGTCCAGCAACTAGTAGAAAAGGCGGTACTAGGTTGGTGGGAGAGAGGGTAGTCCAAGCTAGGTGCTACTTGGAAGGTATCCATCAGCATATTTCATGGTAGACCCATGTAGTTAGTTTTGGTGAACGGTGAATGTGACTTGAAGAACTGTTTGGCTTTATTATTATTTCAAGGTATTTATATGGCAGTAACCTGAAGTTGAAACTTACTGCTCCATTTCAACTTCATTGGCAGAATCATGTGGTTAAGCTCTGTAAGGAAAGTTACAGTGCCTTTGTGTGGGGATAACTGAAAAGTGACCTCTGCTGTGTTTTCCTTATGGAGGCTGTGTCATACTGTCATACAGATTGACAATTTAGTACAAGTAATTTATTTAAAAAAAAAAAATTCTGTCCGTATTTATTTGTTTTAATTAGGATAATCCAATAGAAATTATGAATATGGAGTGTTGAAATTATTGTTATGAGTACGAATATACGATACTCGTACTTCTTACGTTTTTAAATATCTTCACATTTTTCAATTTGGGAATTCCCCTGCAACCCTAACGATGCCACATGAAGAAATTTTGGAAACGGAGGGAGTATTCAGTATATGGAGTATCCACGTCGAATCAACTAGAAATATAGAGATAACGCAGTCTTGACTATATGTTTGTGCGTAGGACAATTTGACACCCAATACAAGGACTAATAAAGGGATTAATAATTGTGTTCATAAACAGTTTTTTTGAAGACTTCAATAAGAAGTTGGCATCTTCAAGACTTCAACCACACACTCGTGCTGTTGTTTTCTGAATAAATACTAAGGGGCAAAAGAATTAAGGTCGTCTAGTTGTTCATGATTGCAAGGAGCTCCATAGAATGGACCTTTGTAATAATTTGTAGTACTATGGGATTGAGACGCATCTCTTTGGTCCTCCATGTGCGTATCTCACCTCAAACCATTGATTTGACTGTCTTTACACGAGCCTGAACTTTATCCGAATGTAAGTTGGATGGATTGGATTAGATATTGTCAAGTTTAAATACAGTTCGAAATATTTAGACTCGGAAATTTTAGTTCTTACACAATCAAAGCATGTTATTTTACATTAAAGCAAGTTTATTCATTTCTTTCATATATATATATATATATATATCTAAACTAATTATATCCCGATAAACCTCTTACATTTTACTTGATTTTACTCTACTATATGAAAAAGTTATTTTCATTAAATCATTTATGCTTTTATATAGTCGATGTGAGCTATTTAAGAGGTTTGCTCAAATTTTGTGGTTTTGATGAATTTTCTTAAAAAAGCCGGTTTGATTATCATTATCAATTTTCAATTCTAAGTTAAACATTACGAATATTCATTATATTGTGAGCCCGTCAATGCGTGTTCGAATCTTCTGCGCATTAAATTTATTGCCCCTTCTAATTTTCCTAATCTATATACATGTCTAATCTAATATATATATATACATAAAGTAGGCATTTTTGGAGAGCATTTGGCGCGCCACGTAAGAAATATTCTTATTTCGACCAATTAAAAGTTAGATTTGTATTTTATTTTAGAATTAAAAAATTCACTCGCCACATAAGCAAAAGTGACGAATGAAATTTAAAATTTTTGCCACGTAGGTAAAAATGACGAATAATGATTTATTAAGATTTAAATTATCCTTTCAAAAAAAAAAGATTTAAATAATTTTAAAACTAAAAATTATCTTTTTTTAATAGATGATCTTTTGACATTAGGATTTAATTTTTAAAAAAACTATAAATTATACAATTATTATATACAAACACTTTAAAATTAAATATTTGAAAAAGGAAAATATATGTTTTAAGAAAACGTTCAATCAATTTATTTTTTTTAAAAATATAAATTATTAATAGTTAACTAATATTCTTCAATTTTTTTAAAAAAAAATCAATATTCTTAAAAAAAAAAAAAACAATAACGTTAAGTCTTTATCAATATTATTAAAAAAAAAAAACAATAATGTTCAATTTTTATCTTACTTAGCAACCCATTATGATATTATAGATTTGTATACATCCTCTCAAAAATATATATTTTTTTCAATTGTAAATAGACAATATATTATATACTATACAAAAAACACAAACATGTGAATATTATTTATCTACACTTCTTCATGGTGTGAATTTTTTTCAGGTCTAATTCGTTGATTAACAAAAATATTGGAAATAATGTAAGTATATCAAGGCCTTCTAATGGTAAACAAAATAAATTGATTGTTATTCATTATTTTATAAGATGTATGTTTTGTTTTATTGTACCTAATCTAATTATGTTACTTATCGTATTAAATTTTGTTAAACAACTTAATTGTAACTTAATACTAATTATTCTATATTTGAAGGGATTATGTCCATGCGCCAATTGAAAGAAATTTCTTCAAGCACTTATAAATCCAAAAGAGAAATGTGTGGATTGGAAAAGTAAGGGCCTGTTCTCTTCAACTTATTTTCAGTTCAGTTCCTAATTTCCTTCTCTCATAAAATATTCAGTTTAGTTCAGCTTCAATTAGTTCAGTTCAGCTTAGTTCAGTAAATCAGAGCAGGCCCTAAGTCAACTATAATGTTACAATAGTAGGGAAAAAAAATTAAAGATTGTAAGAGATGTCTCTGATAATTTTGATTTTTTTATGTATTATAGTTCTGGTGGAATATCTATATTATTGTTGTAAAAATCATTGTAATAGTGTATACATATAACTTTATTATTAAGGACATATGATAATGAAACTTCATTATAAAGATTTAATTTTATTTAATTAGATTAATTTTAATAATGCAACACTCTTGGTATAAATATTTCATTTAACTATTTAAAAATTTATAAAGTCATATCTTTTACTAGTACTCCCACCGTCTTTATTTTAACCTTGTAGTTTTGGGTTTACTTTATTAATTTTTCATTGTATAAAGTTGATACGGAGTAAAAGAATAATGGTGGTCTAAGTTATTGTTTGTGAAAGAAAAATAGTGATTCTATAACTATATATGTATAGTGGAACAACGTGTTTTCGTTATACAAACGAATCATAGGTTAAAAAAATACGAATAGGATTAAGATTTTATTCTAATATTTACCATACTTATAATTTTCATATAACTAATATTAAGTAAATTAAGGTCGCATTATAAGTCGCATAAAAATAAAACAAATTATTCGTTTTCAAACAAGGAAAATAATAAAAAAATTATAGGGTTAATTTAAGAAAATAATCTTTTCATGAGATTTATGTATAAAATATTGTGCATCGCACGGGCTTCTATCTAGTTAATTGCATAGGAGGTATTATGACTCAATTATTAAGAGACTTAATGATATTGTCCTCGGCTTATTATTCTTGTGGTGTAAATGAAGTTACATATACAAGTTTCATTGTAAAGTCCAGCAATTATTGCTCGTTGCTCCAATGAAGCAAGCTAGTGGGTACACAACCCAACCTGGCGTTATATTTTATACTTAAATCCTTGTAAAGAAGAATGTATTCTTAATTACTTTTCGAGTGGGGTGCCGATGAGTATGACTTTGAAATTATTATAATAATATACATACTTTCTCCGTTTTTAAATACTGTAATGTTATTACGAGTACTTTTTGCATAATTTTCATATGAAAACAAGAATGGGTAGAAAATAAGAATCAGATGATAAAGTATAATTCAAAAAACATGAACCTTTAGGATGTAAACTTCTAGTTTTTAAAAAATTATGCTAATCTTCATGTAGAATGTTAGAAAAAGATGTACTTGTGAGTGAATGTGGACTGTGACAATCAATGTGAAGAGAAGTATTGAATAATCGACACGTAATCTGAAACTAATTTTTCCACTTTGTAAATGAAAATAAATGATGAATATATAAGTCAAGTGGACTATTTTACGTAGTATTAATTATTGATTTTATGAATGAAATCGTGTCTAATTTAGGTACATTCTGATTTTTTTTCTCAGATTTTCAGGTGATCAAATTGTTCATACTCAATAATCACAAAATTAAGTACTCCCAAATAATATCGCACGTAAAATTTTAAATGTTCAACTAATTTAGAACAATTTAAATAATATCCATGAAAAAAGGACAGCAATAAATAAGGATTAATTTATCAAGCACACCAAAAGTAAAAGCCAAGCCAGATCAAAAACTATAACAGGTCAGCGGGACAAAAAATCAAACTTTAATTTAGCTAGGCACCTATACCACTCTATATTCACTTTTGTACACCCAATTTCAAGCAACGGATTAAAGTTCTTAAAAAAAAACAGTTTCTATCCCATTTACATCAACTGTATATACAGAATTACACAATCAATTCAATTTCACTTTTAGGGTTGATTTTATTTATCAACCCTATGACATAACCCCTCTATATTCCCCACTCCGCCTACACCGGGATTAGGCGAAGGTGATTTTTTAGAAGGTTTTGATTGCTCATTATCTTTTTGAAGTTGTCATTTGACTTTTACATTACCTTAATTATAAATCATTATTATCATTACGAGTCTTAAAAAAAATGTCTCATTTATTATGCACATAAACAAGTTGTGATTACTAATAATAGTGTAAATGAGAAACAAAACTATGTCAATTAATATCAAAAATAACATTCACCGACCTTAAAGATTATTAGAACTGAATAATAATCAATAATAAATGAGAAAATAGAGCTACTTTCTATATCTATTTAATAATATGTTAAATAAATTATATGCTTTAAGAAGAAAAGAAGTGAAAGTACATGAGTACTAGATATTTCAAAATCACCAATTCCTCAACAGTTAATTAATGGGAGACATAGACATATATATGGACCACAAGATGGCTTGTTAAGTTGTTACACTCAATTTAAGACTTGTTAAGTTGTTACACATTTTTTGGGAGGCAAAGAATTATATTTAAATGGACCACAAAATTATTTTCACTCAATTTATCACTTTTTACATTAGATAAAAATCATAAAAAACACTGTTATATTCACCATATTCCCACTGAAAAGAATGCAGAAATAAATCAATCAATCACAATAATACCTTGACTACCACTAATTAAAAATGTCAAAATCCAAAAAATTAAAAATGACCCATCAAACTGACAAAGAAATAAAGAAAGAATAACAAAATGATTAACCACACAAAAATAAAAAATCATCACAATTTTTTTTTCATCCCTAATTTTTCTATGAGTACTGTATATTCTACAAGTGGTATACTTGTTGCACACCAACTGATGCTCTATTTACCTATGCTGCCAAGCCAAGTATAGGTAGCGTGAGGTTCCATCCCAAAACCAATTGGTCGGAATTAATAAGAGGTTAAGACTCATTTAGTTTGACATGGGATCATGCTTTTTTTTTTTTTCTAATTTTGCGTGTGCCCATATAGTCCCCGTCGAACTGAAATGGGCAGCCCAAGCGCATAACCGGAAAGGCTGATCAAGTGTAACAGAATGACATGACAAACGAAATGATCATTAGTAGCAGCAGTAAGTTAATTAGGTTCACTTTCATGAAATCTGCTGTAAGAAATAATCAAGGTTTCCTGCAGCTGTTGTCACTAAATCTTCAGGCATCGAAAGCGACTTCAGTGGATCTTCCTCCCATGGACTTGTTTGATCATGACTAACTGTTTCCATTTTTATCAACCCACCAAAATTAACAGGAAACTGGAAAATTTGTGACTGATCAAACTTGTTCTGCTGATCATTAGTACTGTTTTCCCATGAAAATCTAGCACTGTTATCAGAATTAGTCATGATATTATTGTTATTATTTGAACTGCTACTAGAACACTCTTTTCCTTCATTGAATATAACAGATTCCGACCCCAAATTCTCCGTCTCCAAATTTTCATTGAAGCAGCTCTGCTGCAGCATATACTGCTGCTGTGACTGCGACTGCGACTGTGACTGCAACTGCGACTCTATCATCGGCCTCAGGAGACTCAGGTAGCTCTGAGACGACGAACCAAGAAAAGCTGCAGGTTGTAATAAACTGAATTGGGAGTTTAATGAAGATGAGAATGAACTACTGATAACTGTCGCGCTTGTGTTTGTTACTTCTGCAGTGTTGCAGAAAGGGTAGGATTGTTCCATCTTGACAGCTCGCGCTATTTTCTGGTTTTCAGCTGTGTTTCTGAAGCCGTTGCTGCTGCTGCTAATGTTGTTACTGGATTGCATTTGAGTCGAAAGAGGCTCGTGTGTTTGTGGGTCGATCCCTTGCTTCATTAGCTTCTTCTTTAGACATGAGTTCCAAAAGTTTTTGATCTCATTATCTGTTCTTCCAGGCAATTGTGATGCTATTTGAGCCCACCTGTACAATTTCATAATTTCATCAACAATAATTCTACAATTTAGTTTGATGGTATAAATTTGAGTTTCTTTTACTATTCAATGACTAGAATCAATGAATACACATTTCTTTCTCTTTTTTTTTGTGATGATAATAATCATGATCCTCAATAATTCCAAACTCAATAATCTATCGCAAGTAGCAACTTTTAAAATCATTACATACTCTCTTCCCGTTGTTCAAATTAGTTGTCACATTGATAGTGTATGTAATTAAACTAGAGTAATGTGACAATTATATTGAACTCGTAAGGAAGAAGTATGTATGTAGTTTATTTAGGTGCCAAAATGTACCTTCTTTCTCCGAAGTAGTTTAAATTACATACATTGTTTACACGACAATTCAGTACGGACTAAAGGAGTAATATTCTTATTATACCTTTTAAAGAAAGAAGAGAAATTAATAGATAAATTTCATGAAAAAATAAGAAGAAAAAAAAAAATACCTATTTCCTAGAATTTGATGAAGGTTAACAATAAGATCTTCTTCTTCTTGTGAAAACATTCCTCGCTTAAGATCTGGTCTCAAATAATTAATCCATCTCAACCTACAACTCTTTCCACACCTTTGTAAACCTGGAAAAATTACATTATAAAATAAATTTGATATACAAGTTTATGTTATAATCCAAAAAAAACCCTCAATATTTTCAAAAGGAAACCAACTCAACCAAAAGCTAAAACTGATGGTTGAAATCCAAGATCAATTTATATACTCTATCAGAAAAAATTAGAAGGAAAAAAAAAAGAGGAGGGATGGAAGGCGGAGTAGGGTACCAGCAAGCTTAGGGACAGAACTCCAGCAACCGACGCCGAAACGAGTAATGTGATTGTAAAGCTTCTCATCTTCTTCAGGAGACCATAACCCTTTCTTCAACTTTTGTTTTGCACAACAAGAATGGCGCCCCATACTTTGTGTGTGTGTTTTTTTTTCTTTTTTTTTTTTTGTTTTTTTTTGTTTGGGTGTTTAATATATAATTTGTGTGAGTAATAATAGGATATAATTAATAGAAATGCTTGGTTTTTTAAGAGTAAAAATGTTTGATGAAAGAGGAAGTTATTATAGAGATAGTGATAAGCTAGCTGCTGCTCGTACAGTAGTGAGTTAGCAAGAGATCAAACTCATATATAGTACTTCTATATTTATCATCAATCACTATTAATAGAAAGTAAATATTATTACTTTATTATTATTCTTTCTAATTAATATTTCTTTTAAAATAAAAATTAAAAATTAATCATACTTAGAATTCAAGTTAAGGGTAAGAGAGAGAGAGAGAGATGTGATGCAATCAAGTGGTTTTTACGCAAGTAATGCTCTGCTTTTTTTTAATTTTATTGAAATTATGGATTGAAATTTAAGAAATCTTATTTATTTTCTTGTTAATTAATTAAATAAATAGAGAGAGATAATATTAATAGTAAAAAAGGTATAATTGAAACTGAGAAGAAGGGTGTAAACGTGTTAAGTAAAATAATTAGCTTAGGAGTAGGAATACAGTGATCGTTTAGACATCTCACGTAGCTGTGGTATGGTCCACAATATGATGCTAATATGTTTGAAGATGTGATATTAGTTTAGTTTCATACTTTGTATCTATTCATTTATAATTTTCGATTGTAATACCTACTAGTAATTATGTATGGATTAATATAATTGAGTGTTTTTAAAGAATGGAGTTTTAAAAATTGTATGATGTTTAGTCGTTTTGATTATAAAAATCAGTCTTTTATTTGAATAGAACAAATTTACAAAACCTTCCTTGACGTGAATAAAAGACACGTGATACGGAGTATATAAGAGAACAATTTTATATAGTATTCTCATCAACTTATATGTTTATTTTTCTTGGCCTAATTAACCTATTGAAATTGGGTGATCAGAAGCAATAATGTAATTTCATATGAATTTACACTAACTATATGCCTAATCTATGTAGACATGACCTAATCCAACCCGAAATTTTTTGAGCGGACTTTCATGTTATTCGCTCGACCTAGCCTATGAGGAAAATTTTCAGGTTTTGTAATATTAGTTAGGCCTGAAAATTTGAAAATAATGAAAGTGTACTTCATGATTAGAAATTAATTTCTAATACTTCGCAAATTATTTACTTCTATTATTTTTTTCGATATATTTCTCTTGCTAAAATAATTTGTTTAATAAAATTAATATACTTCATTAATTAATCTAGCTAATCTAGTTTGTAACGAAACCATGATTAGTTCATGACATTTGAGAACATTATAAAATATTTATTCAAAAAAGAACATTATTAAATGTTGTGCCTCTTTTTTGTGATGTGTTATTATAGAATAAAAAAATAATGATACTTAACAAGCTAGATACAAACCTTCATAGTAGCTGCATATAAACATTAAATATATATTTAAGATTAATACAGAATACTAATTTAAAAACTTATAACAAAATTACATGTTTAGCGGTTAGTGTTCACATTTACCAATTTGGCTTTCACTAAAACTCGATGATCACATGAATTTCCGTTGTGAGATCGGTATAATTAATACTTATTGGTATATGATTTAGCTTAACATACCTATATTTGACTCTTTATAGGCAACTCCTTGGTTGTAATACATATCACTTTATTAAATAAAAATTTAAAACTTTTTATTGTAGGCACGAAACTTATTGAATTATAGAGTTCGATTAGTCGATTGTGTGGTTAATAAAAGACCCATAATTAAAATGAACAATACTGTATATTATTATAATGTAGTCTTTATGCTATGTTTGTTGATCAGGGTTTAAAACTTTCATTTGAATTATTCCGCATACAATATTTGATTCATATCTGTATGGACCCTACTACTCTTATACTTAGTGTCGGCTGATTCTTGTAATATGCTTTGTATTTGACTCCAATTTTTTAATTTTCTACTTTTTTTATAAAAAAAATTAATTCCTTGAATTATACATATACGTACATGCATTTCGTTAACATTTCTTGCTGTCAAGCTAATCATTATAAAGACGTCTTTTTTTAGGGTTAATGGCTTAATGTCAGCTAATTAACATCAATCTTTACTAATAATCATTGCCAAAGTTTAATTAATCACCTTATTAGTGCAAGTTTGAGTGATCCATAGAAACCGACAAGACATTATTGCTGAATTAATTAGATATTCATAATCTTGATTAGAGGGGTAGGGATTGCTAATTATTACGAGTAAATTTACTGTACAATTAATTACATAGAATACACCGGTTGTATACATGACCTACTGTGTAATAATGTAAGTTGCGATTAAATAGCCAGCAATTTGGGTCTTAAGTAATCAATCCCATTTATACTCTACTTAAAAACAGTAGTCAATTAGTTTTCTGTTGAGGTGGACCAGGACAAGTGTATGTTTTAAGATGTTTATTATCTCTCTTCTTAGCTCTTACTCCTAATTATCACTACTTGTTTGACTACTTGCATTGTCTGTACAGTAATTAGTACTTGCTTACATTTATATGCCTTCTAAAGTACTTCTATCTATCGTTTCATCGATTGTACGTCTCTAAAGGCTAAGAAACAATGGAGAATAGAACAAAATAAATTGTAAGAATCATCCACGAAAGATCAGATTCAATTAATTATTCTCAAAAAATTGGTTGGAAAGACGGGTATTCTGTACATGCAACGTGTAACACATTAGAGAGTACGTATAACTAAGGTTACAACTTTATCATATACCCGGTATCTAGTGTGTGTGTAAGACGTAAATGTTTAATTGTTGTTAGATAGCTAATACGGAGTATGATGAACTGCAATAGTTGTACGTGTTGATGAAAACTATTATATACATAGTGGTCTCAATCAATAATAAATGAACACATTAGAAATCTTGCTAGTTTCATTGACAATAAGATGAAAGCCAAAAATTTTGATTTCGTTCCAACTGAATCTCGTACATGCCCACTTATCATTGGACAATGCAATATCACAAATAATGTGATGATTTTATAATAATTTATGCATTAAACACATCATATCCCTAACGAAAATTTGTATTATCATCCCAAATATTGGCATATTTATTCATTAATTAAAAGTTGAAATATATGAAGGGTATAGCGTATAATAAAAGATTTTAGGCTGTCACAAATGATTCATTTTAAACATTATTATTATTATTATTATTATTATTATTATTATTATTATTATTATTATTATTATTATTATTATTTTTCAATTAAAAACATTATTAAGATGTCACATTAGAGACTTTTCCAAGAGATTTCTTTGCCAATTTGATTGTGACCCTTTGTGACAACATATATACATCATGCATTCATGTATGCAAATGTAGGGTATTCTTCAATATGTTAGAGAGTAGGTATATTTTATATAAACAACTAGCTCAAAACGCGACTTAATTGAGACAGGTGATGGTTCAAGCTCGCTCTTTCCTATATCATCATATGAGTTGAAACTTCATACGTAATTGAATATTGGGAGTCATAAGGAATTAAGGACATACAGTAAATATATAAATTACTTGTATAAATTTAATTTGAAGACCGCGTGTTTAATCCCCTATTGTATGCTAACGAATGATTTTGGACAAAACCTCCAATTAATTGACGGATACGGGCATATGCAGTTTAGGGATAAAAACTCATCATAAATGTACTTTGTGTTTACAATCATAATAGTGTTAGTTACTTACATAATAATAATAATAATAATAATAATAATAATAATAATAATAATAATAATAATAATATTGATACTTAGCTTCTCTCTTAAAGCAAGCAAATACGGATAAATTACGCATACTATCTACTTAACTGTACATTATGAAAAATATACAAAATCATACGAAATGAAATGAATGAGTTATTATCTTTCTTTCTTCCCTTTTTTTTTTTTTTTTTTTTTTTTTGGAAGTACTGCTGGAATTCAATGATTGGAGGTTTGGAGAATAAAAACACCAGAAATATTAGAGACTAGAAAGATCATAATGTTCAAGGTAACCGACAGGTACACGTATGTATGATTGGATGGAACATTAATTGAATGCAAAATGAAGAAAAATATAAGCAAATTAATTATATTTGGATTGAAGATACAA
This sequence comes from Chenopodium quinoa, assembly GCF_001683475.1. Taxonomy (NCBI): domain Eukaryota; kingdom Viridiplantae; phylum Streptophyta; class Magnoliopsida; order Caryophyllales; family Amaranthaceae; genus Chenopodium; species Chenopodium quinoa. The sequence continues at coordinate 1,455,637 of NW_018742907.1, forward strand.
AGCCAGCTAAACCTTTCCAGTTAGGCAGATACATACGATCATACGAATGGACAAATCAAATTATAATTTGTTTTTTATGGCCCCAATCAAAATATTATTTGGTAGTTTTTTTTGGTATTTAACTTAGTTGTAATTGTAATTATAAGTAGTACTGCTTACTCAATGAATAATTAATTAATTATCGTAAAGTTTGCATTTTTGTCACCTCGTTACTACTTGTATTATTTATGTTGTAACGAGTGCAAAAAAATTTACATTATATGAAGTCAACAAAAAAAATAAAATAAAAATTTGGTGGCTCTTTTATAATGTGTTAGCTATGTCTAGTCTACATACAAATAAGAAGAATTTAGTTTTGTACATAGATTTTGAAGAAAATAGACTACAAATTTCAATGGCGGACCCAGGAATTTTCGACTGGTGAGTCACAATTGATAACCAAATATGTAAAAAAAAATTTTTATCAAACAACCAAATAATAGTACTAAAAAATACATCCAAAAACCCAGAAACCATATATCCTCTGTTCTTGTACCCTCTTTCTCTAAAGCAAATCATCAACCAGTTTCAGTGCAATGGAAAATGAACAAAAAACTTAGATTTTTTTTTGGCACGATAGGACCATGCCGAACTCTAACTACAGAGTTTCTGAAATCAGATGAATAGACTGATTAGGATAAGAGATGATATATTGATATCCAATTAAAAAACCCCACTTCCGCTTTCCACTCTCCACAGATATCAGCAAAACACATCCCACCTCATAATACTCCTTCATTCTTTGGTTTTTCACCATTTTTTTGGCTCCAAAATTCCATCTCTTTCACTTTCTCTCTCCTCCTAATAATGGTGTCACTCTCCCTCCTTTCAACACTCCCTTCTCTCTCTTCTCCCGCCATTTCTACTACTTCCTGTATGATTCCCAATTTCTCACATTTTCATTCAATTTTACTCCAAATTATATGATTAACTTAATTTTAGCATAATTTCAGGGTACAATTCGCTGTAGTAGTAACAATTTGGAGGTAGATGATGATCTAGCACCCAGGATTGTTTTTTTTTAAAAAAACTTAGATTTTTTTTTGGGTCCTGATGAGTCATTTGACCCACCAGGTACAAAGGCAGGTCCGCCACTGACAAATTTATGCTAGGTTAAAATATAAGGAGGTTCATAAATTACTTCTCAGAACATATTCAAATTAGGCCCCATGTAAATAAGTCTAAACTAAATTCTATAGCCCGGCCGCACAATAGAATTCGAGGTGCATGGGTCAGTTGAAGCGACATACTAATTTATGCCATATTCTAACAATTCAAAAAATTTGCTCAGGTGTAGTCTAGTCGTGTGTCGACCATAAACCTATTTAACTAATTAAATTCAATTATATGATTGGCGCTAATTAAGCTATCATATTTGATTAGAATCATCAAATAATCGTCAACAATAATTCATACTTATACTTAAAAAAAAAAAAATAGAATTCAATCTTATAGTTAGCCCTTCTAATTTTGTATATTGAGAAATTTTGAAGAACTCACTCTTTTATTTTCACCATGTCAAAATTACAACAATAACCCGCTTAATCCATATCCAAGACGTACCATATATATTATCGGCGGTGTCGAATTCCCTTTAACAAGCTTGATTGTTATCACATGCATGGACCAAAATGAGAGTTTAAGCTCATGACCATGAAACGTGCACGCCTCCTACGTACGTACATACATAAATCATAATATAGATGCTGGAATATAAAGATCAAAGAAATAAAAATAATGTGTGTCCGACATAATCTGATCACACGCACGGTTGGACGTGGAACCCAAATTAAATTATATAAGAGTTAGCAATGCAATGCAAGCTCAGTCTCATTCACCAATTGACCACCTTCTTTAATGGTACACATATACTCCCCGGCAACATGTAGCCCATCTCTAATGCCCCTATTCATTACGACTATTACTATTACTATTCTATTACTATTCTATGTATTTATGTGACCTCATATATATGCTATTTATGTGTGTGTAGGGACGATATGTTGTGGAGCTAGAGCTTCTTGTGTTCACATAATTTAGATAAATTAATTTAATGGTGTGGCCTATAAGTTAATTTGATTATATAAACTTCGAATTAGATCGGTTGATGTAAGATTTTGATGGATTGAACTTTTTGCTTGATGTATATAGGAGTTGTAGTAGGGACTAGGAAGGAAACTATTATTTATTACGCCGGTTATACTGTAGTGTTCTTTTATTAGGTGAAATTCGAGAAAGTGAGCTTAATAAATAATAATTTGATAAAATCTGTTACGTACCAATATTTGCTCGATTCGATCTTTCCTATGAGATTATTATGAGTCGGGACAACAATCTTACTAAAACACATCATGAGAAAATCTAAAGCTAGAAATTTGATAAATTAACGGCAATCTTCAAGTAAGAAATCTAGAGTCATGACAAATTATCTATAATTAAATTCGATCACCGCCCTTCACTACTACAAAATTGGTCAAAAGAATCACTAAAAAGAAACCCCTTTTATCAAATAAGGGGTTTCTTAATAAAAGAAACCAGTTATCTCAAATAAGGGATCTCTTATACATGTAAATAAGAAACCCCTTCTAAAGAAAAATGGTTTCTTATATATTTCTATAATTTTAGTTCTATTTAAGGAATCACTTTTACAAAAAGGGGTTTCTTAGATTAAGTTTTTTGATTCTTACAAAATAGTAAATCAGTTTTAATACTCCTCCTTTAGTAATAAAAAAAAAAAAAAAAAAAAATTGAAAAAAAGAAAAAAAAAAAAAACTGCTCCCCATTCTTTAAAAAAAAAAAACCCTAACAACCCCTCATATTCCAATTCTCACGCCCCTCTTTTCTCTGATCTCCTTCTCTCTCCTCTTCATTCTCAATCTCACGCCTTCTCCCTCTCTCTCCTCTCTCCTTTCTCCATTTCTCAGTTCTCACTTCTTACCCATCTCTCCTCTCCTCTCTCAAGCTTCCATTTCTTTTCTATCTCCTTTTATCACCGGCCACAACTACCACCACCGAGAGTAACACCCACCTCTGTCGAAATCTAACCCACCACCGTCGAAATCAGACACCCACCTCCGTCGAAATCCAACCCTTGAAACCCCAGAAACCCCCACCCACCATAACTCGAAACCCATAAACCCCCACCCACCATAACTCGAAACCCAGAAAACCTCACCCATCCGGGTGTTTGGAGTGGTGTTTGTAGTGGGTTTTGTGGGTTATGGGATGGGTTACGGGGATGAGGGTTTCGGTAGTGATTGGTTAAGGGATAGGGTGGTTGTGGCTGGGGGGAGGGAAGACAGAGAGGTTACCATTGAGAGCAACACCCACAACACCACAAAGAGCAACACCAACAACAGCGCAGCGCAACACCAACACCGACAACATCGCAACACCAATTCAGATTTTAATTACTTTTATTTTATTTTTTTAAGTTTATGCGTGTTGGCAAATGTTAAATTTCAGATTTTTATTTTTTTTAACTTAATTTCATATCTAATTTTAATGATTTGCGCAGGTGGTTTAATTGGTGGTGAGTGTTGGTATTTGGTGGATGCATGCGCGTGGCTGGTGGTGTGCGTGGGTGGGGGATGGTGGTGGAAAGCATGGAAGCAGCAAAAGTTTTATTTATTTTATTATTAATGTAACTTTTTTTTTGATGAAAATGTAATATTACAACAATTGATTAATGAAAATATTTATATTTACACATATGTTTATTGTTTCTGTATCAATTTAAGTAAAAAAAAACATTTTTTTTTTAATTTTATAGGCATAATGGGAAGCGGTTCGGTCCATTACCTCTAAATGAGTATTTAATAGTTATATTGTAATATATATGAGTATTTTTTTTAATTTACCGACAAATCAAAGAGACCCCCTCTTAGAAAAGTGGTTCCTTAAGTACAATATAAGAAACCCCTTTTCTGAAAAAGGGGTTCTTTTAATATTATAATTTAGTAATTTCAGGAGCATTTAAGAAACCCCTTTTCTAAAAAAAGGGGTTATTTAATTGGATCAAAAACCCCCTAAAAAAAGTGGTTTCTTAACGTAAGAGACCATTGAGCTTAAGACCCCCTCTAAAGTGGTTTCTTATGCCAATTTTAGGGGTTTTTTTTTCATGTTTTTGTAGTAGTGCTTTTACAATTCAAATCATTAAGTTTACCTGAAGTGAGTGATCAATGTGAAAAAAATCAATAGAAGTAAAGGTTATTTAAGGGATATATATACTCTCTTACTTCTATAAAGATTTCCCTAGCTAATTATCATTCATGAGGTCAAGTAACAAATAAATAATAAATAAATGATGTACTTATTTCTAATATGTAGTATCAACTTTTCAAAATTCTTACTACTACAAGAAAAATATTAAATTCAAATGTTTGATATTCAAATACGATGATGTGCATTGGTATTAAACACATGCTTGAGCTGCAAATTATAAACCTAATCAAATTGTTAAAATACGGCGTAATAAAAGTTGAAAAATTATACCATGATGATGTATATCCGATTATCAATTGGCCGGAAAAAAATCCAGTCGTCAATTGGTCGGGAGTACATACATGACATACAGTTACGCCTTGTTCTCTCACAAAAGTCTATGGTCTTATATGAGTAGCTAGGTACGTATATCCATCAGAGTAACTTGTTAGATCAATTACTGTGGATGATGTTCTAATTAACGTGTGTTGCAACATTTTCAAAATTGAAGAGGTCATTTTAGAGTTTTCTAATTTAATTCTGGGTGATCGTGATTCATGTGCCTCATTACTGTGTTTTAATGAAATATGACTATACGAGTATAACAAACTGTAATTAAATTTATAAGGCTACGTGGAAAATTCTTTATTTCACAACAATTTCAACAGCTCAAAACGTTTTTTTTTATTTTATTATTATTATCTTTATTTCTTCAGTCTACTATTATTTATTGCGACAATCCAATAATTTTGCTACTTACGTAGAATAAGCTAATACATACAAAAAGAGCAAGGGTACGTTGATGAGAAAATTATGATTTTAATCCATGGTAAGTCAAAAAAGATATCCACATATTGTGATGTAGACAAAAATTACCTTAGGTATTACATACTGCTAAAATACATATTGACATCTATATAACACAATCTAAGTTTTATATAGTTTATATCAATTGGTTAAATTAAACAAAATCCATTTTTTTTTTTTTTTTTTTGTTGTGGCTGATGTAAGGAAAATTAATAAAGAACAATTAATTGAAAACACACAAGATACATATTTTAATAATTTTATTGTTTTACTAATAATGTGTTAACCGTTACTTCCACATGCTGGTGAGAGGAAATTTTTATTGAGCCTGGAGCATACATATTACAAAAATTATGATACGTAAAATTAAAAACACAGCTACACAAGGATTGGAGTTTATATAGACTTGTCAAAACATAAGATATCGTCGATTTTGTTAGGTTGCCTGTGAACCCTCCTCGAGGGCCACTTTGCATAATGCCCCAATAATTCACAAACTAGGTCATCCCGACTCACGAAAACCTTTTGTTTTGGTGATAAAAAGGGGCTAAATCACATTACATCAAAGCATTGATGAACTATTTACCTAGTTCAAATAATGGGGATCGGATGTAGACTTGTACCGTCTTGCATGAAAAATTCATGAAATTGGTTCTCTTCGTACGTATATTAATTGATTAGCCATGTTAGATAGAACAAACAACAAAGTTGTGGTCCTTTTCATAAAAGTCTTGATCAACCAACGATATGTTGTATTCCTTTTCAAGCGATGATGAAAAATTGACAATTGAAAGTAAAAAAAGCTTTTCCATAATCGACCTTTATTTTGTTTTTAGGGTCTTTCTATCATTCTTTTCTATGCCTCCCCCCTTGAAAAGAATGATTAGATTATTTCCCTTGTTTTCCTGTCTCTATACTAAAAAAACGTGGACCAAATTTGCGAAGTAATTTTTATTCTTGCTTTGTACTTCTTTCGTCTTCAAATAATAGGGCAAAACTAATTTGTCTTTGTTTCAAAAAATTGAGTGAAAATCAAAATATGTCATGACATCTTTACTAATTAATAAGCGACAATTCAAAGAATCATTTAACTTGAATCATATCGGATGCTAATTGATAAGAATTTCACACGCAGCAACATATATAATTAGTAGATTAGACACTTTCATGATAGTGAGGGCTGGGCGAATGGGTAAGCTAGGGATCATCATCCTTAAAGTGCCTCTAATGAATCCTCATTAATTTTAAGATTGACAGGTACAATCCTCACCACTATACCAAATTTAGCTGGTTAATATAGATTATTTTGATTTTGGGTCAATCTATTCAAATAATTATCTAATCAATGCACGTATAATATTTTGTATGAGTTGATATAGCTAGATATCTAGTTACTTAGTTATTAGGTGACTAATTGGGTCAAAAATGGTTGATGTAACTTCATGTTTAAGTTGGGTTTTGGGTCATATTAGCTAGACCAACTAAACTCGGGTAAAATTCTGTTTAGTCACGTCAATATTACCTTGCAAAATATAAGAATTCTTAAAAAAATGGTACTCGTACTCGTAGTTGATCATGCATCAAAGATCAATAACTTTTTACATGAGTAAATTTTGTAAAGTTATGTTATAAATTGGAACAATCTAAGATAAAAATGTGGGCTATTATTTAAAAACGAGGAATATCACTATCCATTAAGATCATGCCTATAGGAAGAGAATAAACACCCCGAAGAGGTATGTGTATGTATTTTACCTTAAGTAAAATATGCTGCCGACGGTCAAAATAATTATTCACTCATGCCGACGATGATGAATTTCTTAATGAGGAAATAAAAAGTTTATGACGGTAAATCCAAAATTCATGATAATAAAATTAAGGTCACTTTATGCTTTAGGCTAGCAATGATTAACTATCATTTGCTTAAGATATTAATAACATAACTTTTAATTGTGGCTCTAGAATGCTAATAACCTTTAATTTCTCTTCAACCAGACTATTCTAGTGGGCTGCATCTTGTCACATTATTACAGTACTTAACTTCAAAGAGGGATAATTACCTAAAAATTCAACCCTTTTGTTAAAGTTATGATTCTTAATTTCTATTAATATTCCTCATCATATAATATATGGTCCCCTTTTTTATGAAATTTTCTCATTTAATTAGCCAATCCCATTTCATTTTTACAAGTCAAAAGCTGTAATTAGAGTGCCTTGAGAAATAAAAACCTTCCATGTCTAATCACATAATTTTAAGCTAAGGCCGTCCTATCAACTGTATATATAAATATGTAACACCTTCATTTCAATCCCTTGATTTTTATTTTTATTTTTATTTTTAGGTGATATGACACCATTAACAAAACTAATTAATATCTTTATAAGTAATACATAATTTAGGTCCACTAGTCACATGCAATTTGAGCATATATTTTGAATCTAATTATTTATGATAAAAATAAATCATGACGACAAAACATTGCAATTAAATCAAAACGGGTTTGTGTTTAATTGGTAGGAATTTTTTTTGTAGCATTTACAATTATGTTTGTGAAAAAGTCTTAGATGTCAATATGAAAGTAGAGTTTATAAGGAAGGAAGCAAGCAACAAATGAAATAAAAAAAAATAAAAAAAAAAAATAAAAAAAAATAAAAAAAAAAAATAAAAAAACACAATCATTTCCTAAAACCCTACCATCTTCTAATAATATGATACAAGTATACAATCATAAACGTTGTACCTAAAAGAATGGTTACCATGTTAAGAGCCCTAGGGAATGGGTCAATAGAATGCAAAACAATGTTACGTTTGGAGGAGTAATGTCTAGCTTTAACAGAGCACAATAGTATCATACTCAACCCATACTAGCTAATTTAATCATATTATACATGTTGCATGTGACACGGGATATAAACGTGTCATTATTAATAAGTTGTAAGCAAGTCAAATTTAAATATAGTTTAAGTTAATTAGATTAGTTGATTAAAGTATTAAGGGTGCTATGTAAATTTTGAAATTTTATCTACATCATTTATCATTTGTAGCTCTCTATCTACGACGGAAGTTGTTGGTGTCGTTTAGGGGAGGGAGCACTACGCTCAACACGCACTCAATTTGTTGTTTGAGGACTATTTATCTGAAATAGAGTTTTGAGTAGCTAAATACTGTAGTTTTTTCAAAGTTATTACTTTCACTGCACCTATTTACCTTAAGATGTTAAACTTGAGAATTGATGACAGAGAAACAAACTGGGAATTTTTAATCTTAATTTTCTACAGTTTACATGTCAATTCACATGCAGAGCAAACAATATTTAAAATACAATTAGCATTCGTCAAAACGTAATTAAAATAGAGAATGATAAGGTACGTCATCCATATATGGACAGAAAAATGTTTATTTATTACTTCTTTCTTTTCGTTGGATGAGACACATAAAGAGTATTATCTATTTTAAAAACATAATATCACAAATAAAAATAGTAAAAATAAGCTCTCTACAACATGCAGCAGACTAGCAGGTCACTTATAGTTATACTGGCTTACTGTACCAAATTACTGTTATGAAATGGTTCTCATTTAAAACTTATAGTACGAGTAGCTATGTATGTGTTGAACCTTTCTATTATCGACATCAAAGAAAGATGCCGGAGATACACCTTATAATGTAAAGAATTTACTCTTACTATTATTAATTGGTTTTAATTAGTATTAAAATTCCTTCGATGTAGACCTAATTAAGTGTAACAAAATATTACTCGTAGTAGTTTAGTGATTTTGAGAGGGGGAAATTGGTGTATGAGTATGACGACACTGCGACACATGTCTCTATTCCCCGCGACTAATGTCAGCATATTAACAACCGCCATATAGTAATATTGTTACCTCAAGTAAAGCACGTTAGTAATAATGAAACAAACTGTTAATTTTTGTTTTCTTTTGATATGAGTAATTATGATACGAAGTTAAAAACACAAATATTATAATTAACTTCACATGGAAAGGATTTGACCTTAGATTCAAGTCAATTATAAATTAATAGTGGTGATGCTTTGTCAATCATAATTATTTTAATTATAATGTTAAACATAAATATGACCAACTAAGACGTATAAAGTAAAGAAAAAAAGTGGTGTTTCTTGTCTCCCTCATCTATCAATCTCCTTCTTTCTCTCCTACAATTTGGAGATCAAATCATATAATTAAGAAAATAATGCAAATAATTGAGATGTTCAAGTGCTCCATTAATAAGTTTGTCTTTTGATTGGAAGGTGTACGTTTTTGAATTCACAATCAAATATAAGGACTTCCTTCAATTTTTTTTATTTTTTTTTATTTAGTTAGGCTAGATATTATAGTAATTATAAAATCATTTCATGACAATTATTCAATAATTTATTTAATTTGAGAGCAGATTCAATTAACAATTTATTTATGTAATACAGAGTATAATAATGTACGTACATGTGGAACATATTATTATCATTTTTATAAGAGCAAAGACAAATGATCCTATTACGGACTTTTTGATTTGGTGTATTCTCATATTTTAGACATGACAATATGTATGCATGTTACAAAGTTTTAATTACATTTACTGTTGCAATTAAACATTGTTGGACATTAAGTTCATTTGACATCAAGCTTATGTCGTCATAATAGCAGTTGTATGATGTTATCTTCTTTTGGCTTAGCTTTCAAATTTGTTTTAGTGATTCCACTTGTATGAAAATTAAAGAAAAGAATCTACAATCTTACAATCAACTGTAAGGCAAATGATATTAGACAGAATTTTATTATGATTTTGGGCAGTGGCGGACCCAGGAATTTCCGACTGGTGGGTCACAATCGATAATCAAGTATGTAAAAAAAAAAATTACCGAACAACCAAATAATAGTACTAAAAAATACATCCAAATATTCAAACAGTACAAAATACAACCAAAAGCCATTGGATTGATTCAATTGAAGCTTCAAGTCGCTTCCTATATCCATGATTTGAAACCATCACTAACAAAAGCATCACCTCCAAATGCATTTTCATCCTTGAATAGATAACAAGGGAAACAATAGCAGCATCCTTTTCCACACTATACTCAAGCCAAGTCCAAGTATCAAACCACTTAGCACAAAAGCGACGGTTTTTGCCAAAAATAGAAGTTTGAGGAAATATAAAGTCTTTGGGCTGACAAGGCTTTCTTTGAATGTAAATTCTTCTCACTAAATCTCTATCATCTTTATGAAATTGACTCATCTTTCTTCTCTTTCCTGGATCTTGTGGAAGATTAGCAAATTCATGTTCACTTAATCTTTCACCAAAGATTGGGGCATTAGGAGAACATTGGCCTTGTTCATTTTGAGGGGAATTTTGAGTTGAATAATTAGATGGAGATGAATGTTGTTCACTTTCTTGAGGTGGAGATATAGTTTGTTCACTTTGTTGAGGTGGAGATATAGTTTGTTCATTTTGTGTTGGATGTGGAAGAGAAGTTGAAGTAGGATTCTTTTTAGCAAAGAAGCTAGTAATGTTTTGCATTTCATTTGGAGTGCGTTTTCTCTTCATTCTGAAATTTGAATAAATAATCAACTAAATCAAGCAAAATTCCCCAGAAAAATTATATACAAAGATCATTTTACCAAACAAACCACAATTCACATAATCACATGGTCAAAAAGGTTCAAATTTCATCAAAAAGACAAAAACCCAACAACATTAACAAAAGGTTCAAAGTTTACCAAACAAACAACAACAAAATCAACCAAAGTTTAATAGAATTAACTAATTAGACTGCAATAAATTGAAGATTAGAATTTTAAACTAAAAATTAGAAATCAACTTACTAGCAAAATGAGAATAGGAGATTAGACTTTAGAAGAAGCGACGAAGCGAAGAGCGGTGAGCACAGAGGACAAAGCACAGAGCACTGGAGCAGGGCAGCAGGCGAGCAGCAGCCGCCCAGCAGGCCAGCAGCACAGCCAGCACTGGAGGCGTGAGCAAGCTAGCGAAGAGCACTGTCAAAGTGTCAAACATTTCACAAATTCACAATTTAGAATTTCAGATAATGTAAAATTCTCTGAAATTGAGTTGATTATTGAACAATTAGGGATTTAGGGTTCAAATTTAGTAATACTAATTCATAACTAACAAGTAATATCAACAATTAAATAAATAAATAAAAAAAGCCGAAAGATGAGTAGATGAAGATGACTAACCTGAAATTATGCGAAGAGGAAGACGACGCGAACTAGCGAAGAGGAACTGAGGAAGAGGCGATTCAGGCGAAGAGGAAGAATGGAAGATGCGAACTTGCGAAGAGGAAGAGGCGAACTGGAGTTGGAGATGATTGATGAAGGATTGAAGGGAAGAGGCGAATTGGCGAAGAGAAGAACTAAAGAAGGCTAGGGCTTGAAGTCTTGAACTGAATTCGTGATTTGGTCATTTGGAGAAAACTGATTTTAGTTTTTTTTTTTTTTTTTTTTTTAAAAAAATAACTTAAAATTTTTTTTTGGGCCTGGTGAGTCACTTGACCCACCAGGTCTAAGCCCAAGTCCGCCACTGATTTTGGGTGTTTGACCCAATAATTCATAAACTAATTAAGCTAGTTGACATTCACTTTCGAGAAAAAAAAAAATACTAGTATATAGATTTACACAACTATACGTCTATACATACACCAAATTCCGGATTTTGCTATCATTGTAACATAATCTCAAAGGTTTTTCCCTACAACACCCTATAGATAGAAGTCAGAGAAATTAATTGAGTTTTTGATTTTATGAATGGGCAAGTGGGACCTTTTACTGGGCTACCCATTACAGGCCCAGGCCCAAAATAATGATAAATGGCCCACATTGGGAGAAAGGTAGGAGAAAAGAGAGGAATCTCCCCCTAATAAGTGCTGCTAGTTAAAAATTAGTACTGATTAGTGTAGGACCCACCTCCTGTGATTAAACCAATTAAACATCATTTTCACATTTTTGTGAATTTGAGTGCATTCAGAATTCTCTGAAGTTGACAGCCCTACAACCCTGCATCAATTTATCATCAAACAATTTAGGGGATCAAATTAAGAGTTGATTGATTGTACGAAATGCATTTCCTCGAGTTAAAATGGTTTAACATGGTGAGATAGAGAAGTGCACAACTGCACCAAGTCGAAAATTTATGTCGCGTGTTAAGGTAGAAACTAAGGTTGGCTCGACACAACCCACAGCCATGCTTAGATGAGCAGCACATCTGAAAACTACATTGCTGTACTTTCTCCATTTCATACCGTGATGACCATTTACTCCTTTTCAAGATCTATTTTGTAGTGTAGAATGTTACTTTATGCATATTACTTTGTATGAAATTGTTAGTTATAGTACCAGAATGCAAAACTCCTCATTAGCATTTCCAAGTAACTGATAATGTAACATTTTTTAAGTGAGAAATAATACATGGAGTACAATTATAAAAGCTGGTTCTGTAGACAGTAATGGGAATAAAAGTGTTGTTAAACTTTAATGTAATTAGTTGACAAGTACAAATACTAACATTTGATCAATAATAGGCAGCTAACAAACTACAGAAGTGCTATATGATAGCATTATCATACAAGTTAACGTGTCGTGTAAAAGAATACAACATAGCTCATTCATACAACAGAAACGCAGTAGTAATATCCCCTTTAAGCCTGCACAAGGCAACAACCAGCTTCTTACCATTATGCTTCGCCATTATACTTCAGGAGCCACAAAAACCAATCCCCTAACAAATCACCTCTTTTCCAGACTTGAGTAGCTCGGTTTACACAAACAAACCACCACAGTGCTTTACATGCAAAGAACACATTCAAATCATTTGTTCCATCATCTTTTAACAGCAATCTGGTAAATAAGAGAAAGAACTAAACTGAAGGCCAACTCCAAACCTGAACAAATAAGCTGAATTAAAGTGTGGTCTGTGTTTGCATCTTTTCAAGGACAAAGAAACCCCTTCAAGGGTGTATGCTAGAATTGTATTAGTAATTTACATAAATCAACTCAAGGGTTCATAGTATTCCATATGTTTGGGAAGTAATCGAGCATACTAAGACTAATAATGAAAGAGAAATTATATAATCTGTGAAATAATTCTCTTGAAATTTATTATACTGCAGACTTGCAGAGTACAGACAATAACCTAGTCAGTATTCAAAATCACTAGATTTTAGCCAAATTCTTCTCCGGTAAGGAGCAGCAGCACATCCATTGCTGCAATTCAACAAGTATATGAAACAAGTACAAACAAGGAAAGGCTAGGGGGAATTGGATTGGTTTCTACTACGTTGCATATTCCCATCATCAGACAATTTATGTTTAAGACAAGAAATTGTAGGTGGACTTCAACTTCAGATTAAAAAAGATTAATTACATTCTTTGTAAATTTGTATGCAAAATCTTGGAAAACCACAGAATGAGGCTTGCGAAATTCCCCTCAAATCATATGTGTGCAGAATAGACTGAAGTTTTTAATAGAAGTTGGACTCTTTCGAAAAACATAGAAAGAAATACAAGTGCAGCAACACAACCACAAAACATAAAAAAGCAGGCATTGTCACATAATCAACCTGCCAATTGCATACTTTCACTCTGAAAACTGCTTCCTAGGTGTGGGCTCTGTCTGAGATATGACATAGGAATCATCCTCAGTCACCTGCTTGAAAAGTTACGAGGGGCAATCTTCCAGGGCCCAGGAGTTTAAACAACAGCAATAAGCTGCCCAGGTCAGAAAGGGCTACTAGATGAAATAGACCATTTCACCATCCTGAAAACTCCAGATCAACAAATCATAGCTATTCCTCTCAAACTTTAAGATCACGTTTCGTTCATGCACTGGCCACTGGTCATTTCCATCATCGACCAAGTTGTCACAAAGGGATGTGATTTAACTTAGGCATACAATCTAGCATGTCAGCTTAGGACATTGTAGATGCTTTTTCAATCAAAGGTACATGACAAAATCATCTCTAAATTTAAAACTGCAGGGATAAGGTTGCTTATGTCTAAGCCAGGCCAAATCCTTACAGTTAGTAGAAGACAACTTTTGTCAGGGCCAATAATCCATGAACTTTCCTTGGAGAATTTTCAAGGGAAGATAGCTTCAAGAGTTCAAGCTATGTTACACCAAAAGGTAGGACATCTTGGTTTTTTTTTTTTTTTTTTTTTGATAGAGCCAAATTCACAACTGTTTTCTCACACACACATCTAAAACAACCTTTTTCAATATAAGATAAGTTCATATGCTCTTGGCGCTATTATCTTAAACCTATGTTCTTCCATATGCATCTGCCAATCACCATCTAGAAAAGATCTCATATTTACCTGCCATTTTACACCTCATCCTTTAATCCAAAGTACAACTAGGCTAGCTCCATTGTATCATTGTTTGGTTGTTCATACATAAATCCATGCTTTGACGCATTTTCTGCTAGTGCATCTGCCAAGTCATTTACTTCTCTGAGTTTGTTCTAAAGAAACCTCAATTCCAGGGCTACTCCACATTGTCACCCATGCTACAATATTATAAAAACCAGACAGTACAATGAGTCTTTTCTTCCCCTTTCCATTATGAAAAGATTTCTGATCCCTCCATAGCTATAAATTCGGCTTCATTGATTTCTTAATCTGCACATATGCTGAAAAAATAGAGCTCACTCCCCCTCAAAACACCTCTGATTCCAACAGGACAGCGTATCTCAGTTTTTTCAGTTTTTTTTTTTAAGAAAAACTTTTCCATTGATTCACCACCTCAAGGTGGTTTACTATGTCCCTTGGATATATGGGAGGTCTTCACACGAATGACCAACCCTGACCATAAAACCAACAGTCAACAGACTACTTAGGTGGCCATGTTCCACAAAAAGGAACACGAATTTCTACTGATTTATAACCAATTCCCAATTTTCTTTTCAAACAAGATGTGCATACTTTTCCTTTCTTTATGGCTTTATGCCTTTAAAAGTTTAAAGAATATATAATCCCCCACCCCTCTGTTTGTAGTGTCCAGTTTATTTACTCTGGCTCATACTTATCTGTTTTTCTTAATTAGATTTAATATCACACAAGCCAAGTGAAATTTGCAAATTTACGCTGAATTCAAAACTAAGGCCTCGTTCTCCAGAATCTCCACACCTAATTGAAATAAGTTTAACCAAGGCAATGTTTAGTTAAGTAATATTACAATTAAGTTCAGCATGTAAAAATAAATTTAAGCAAGCATAAGACAAGTTCGACAAAAGATAAGCTATGTTAAGCAAAAGGAAAAAAAAGTCCAACAGAAATCAATAACTTAATACTAAAACAGACACCGGAGGTGACACGTGTCACATCCTGGTGCTGTTTTTTCCCTCCAAAATTCCCCTTCCCTTTTTAACCATCTTTTTTTTTTTTTGGTGAATATTTGATACAATTATAATAATATCATTTCAAATCTTTTATATTATCTTTATGACAAAAATATTCCTTTTTATTTGGTGCTTATAATTCTTCCCTAAAATATTAATCTAACTCCTTTTTAGTTATCTGATAGACGGAGTAACATTAGATTTTGCTAAAAAAGTAATACTTTGTAATAAAATTGATTCATATTATTGATATTAAAGAAATTACTTTAAAGCATCACTTTTATTTGTTAGACATAATAATTTTTTTAAAAAGAAATTACACTTACCGTGCATGGCACGGGGCCTAAGCTAGTAACTTAAACAAAAATGAGTTTAATTCAACAAAATTAAACTGAGGAAACAATCTAAATGAGAAGAACTTCAACTTTTTTTAATTGGAAGCTTAATGAAATAAACATCGGATCATATTGGTAAATGATTTTTTCTACCTCTCCATGCATGGCCATTCACTCTAAACCCCAGATCCAAAATAACACATTTGCTTCCTCACCCATTCACTGATTCACAGAGTTGGAAAAAAGAGCATGTAATTCATACAGTAGACCCATATTCAACTCATATTAGTCAACAATTTATACTTGAAATCTTAGAGAACAGATGTATACCTGATGGGTTCCTCTAATCATGCAAATGATATTCAGTCCTCTGAAAATCACATCATAAGGAGGTACCACATTGATTCCAATTCGCATGTAGCAACAACTATTTTCCTCTCCTCTGTTGAAGAGCTGATCGAATAATACTTGTGTGTTGTGTCACATTAGTGCAGTCACCAAACTGAGCTTCCAACAGAACCAAAGATATTGAAATCCCCATTGACACAATTCAGATACAGGAGCACCAAACTCTTAAAAAGAATTGTATTGAGAAAAGTAATTAAGCATTTTCCAACTCAGCACAGTGAGTACACAAAACAGGATATGAAAATCTCACAGAAGATAACTACAAAGTATATTGTATTTACACTAAACGCTGATATCCTATAGAAGGCATTGAGATATCCATTGATGTGTACTATATGGCCTGCCAATTCTATTCCTCTTAATATAATACGTTTAACAAGAACAAAACACGAGACATAATTTTCAACTATATCATCTTATTTTCAACATAAGTCTAAAAAACATAATTTCATCGATTTTGACCTTCTCTTTTCTATAGATTTTAAGGGCTCTTCAGTCCGTTTACTATAAACATAATGCCTTATATCTTGATGGTATCTCATTACTACGGTACACAGAAGAACTTGTCTCTGCAAGGATCCTCACCACCCTTGCACTTGTTCTCCACTCAATAAATTATTAGGTAAACGTAATGTCTTATATTTTGATGGTATCTCATTACTACGGCACACAGAAGAACTTGTCTCTACAAGGATCCTCACTACCCTTGCACTTGTTCTCCACTCAATAAATTATTAGGTCAGAATTATACTTAAGTGTTAAGACAAATTAAACACGGCTGCATCATTGAGCTGTAGCCTGTAGTTTATTGAACCTTTAACTAGCACTAGATGAAGTGCAGAAAAATATATAAACCTTGTACTTGCAGGCTGAATGGCTGGTGTAGATTTTATTCTGAACAAACTAAGTTACTTTACATACCCGCTTTAATCCAACTAAAGTTAAACTATCGGTTCTCAGACTTCTCAGAACACCAGAACATGGTATAGCAATCGAACATTTCAATTTTAACCATAAAGCAGACAAACTGCTTAATAGTAGCAAGATTTGATCATTCAATTCAAGACTGAACCCAAATGATGTTCAATAGACTAAAAAGTGTAAATCAGAACAATTATACTCCCCGATCTCTTAATCATCAATGCTGAAGTGGTGTCTATAATTATTAAGACGAAAAACGTACTACTTGACATAGAGCTGATCAAACAATGTGTTCAGGTTAGGCCAATCACCTCAAACTCGACCAGCATGTTCGGGCCGGGACAAGTGCTTTATGCAAGATGTGCATTGCATCCATTCCATCAGCAGGATATAGACTAGTAATCTCATATTAGTCCTTAACATCAAGCTACATTTTTGCTGATACAATGACAACTTCATCTTATTTTCGGACAAAAATCACCAAGAATTTCTCAAAAACCCGGTAATCATCACAAATTCATTGACAGGCTGATACAATTTTGTAATTAAGTGATCTTAGTATACAAACATTCTTCAATATCATCCCATACAAAAATTAGGATTTTTCTTTCAATTGGACTGATATTCTCATGAATAATTACACTAGTCAAATTGAATTATTTCCATAAATCTTTCTACTTTGTAAATGCTAAGCAAATTACATCACAAACTGTATAATTTTAGAAAAATAAATAAATAAAAGCAAACACACCTATTAACAAATTATACTCGTATATACTTTCAGTTTCGCGATGATAATTATTTGAGCAGATAACAATTACCTGAAAATTCTTCAATAAATGAAGAATTGTTCCTTTGTGAATAGAGCAATTCGGTAAGGCGGTATGGAACTCCCATTCAAACTGTTCTGATTGCTTGTACGGACGAACTAGGTTCCCTAACTTTGCAACAATTACTAACTTTTATAAATATTGCAACATTTTCTTATTCTTTATTTCACTTTATGAGTTACCTCCTCCGCTTTTAAATACTTGTTTCATTTTTCTTGGACACGTATGTCGATACTAATCTTTGATCAATAGTATCTTTAAATATCAATAAGTATAAATTCTAACAATTAAAAATTAGTAATCTATTCATTAAGACGATTCCAACAAGTATCCACAAGACTATATTTTTTCTTATTTATTAATCACAAACATTAGTCAAAATAGGACAAATTAATAGTGCAAAAAATTAAAATTGAGCAAGTATTTAAAAATGGAGGGAGTATACCCTAAACCACAAATTCGGTAAGTTGTAACCACTATTTCAATTAGAGAATTTGTCTGTAGTAATATTACATCTTTAACCTTAGATAAGCAAATTATGTTTATCAAGAAGAGAAACTAGGGCTTCCTTCTCTATCATCTTAAGAATCTATGCAACCCCATATTGTAATACAATTATTAGGATATGAATGAAGTATTTGCGTTTGCAACAGTCATTATAAACAAAAACCAACACGAGAGAGACCCAAAGCTGTTACATGTACCCATTGATACAACACAAACACGAAATTAACACAAAACCACCTAAGCAATAATTAGAAGTGTTTTCATATTGTCAGTGCGTAGTAGGGTTTTTCATAGTCTATTCTTTATTTTGAAAATATGTAATCAAAAATTCATTTTATTTTGGAACTTGGAAGGACATAATTTGGGAAAAAGATGTCATATCGTTCTTGTTTGGTGACATTGGTGGCTTGTAGCACTATCTGATTCTCGACGCCACAAGGGAGCACCAAGAAAACCTAGTAGCGTCCCTTGGTGGCCCAATAAAATCAAGCGGTGCCTGAAAATATAATTTAATAATAATAAATAAAAAAAAAGCCTTTGGGTTGTTGGTGGCGGCTTGTAGTTAATGGCGGCGGGTTGGTAGTTGGGGATTGGTGTGGGCTCGCTGCTAGTTGTGTCGACAACAACAACCAAAAGTAGTGCAAAGGGATTGTTATAACGGATGTGTGCAATGGAACGATTTGAGCATTTACCCTCAAACACAGAATTAAAAAAATAGCAAAACACGATAATAAAATAGACCACGTTTATTAGGAAGACAATAATTCTCGGCTAACCTAGAAACCCATATCAATTTGGATTATTACTTGCTCTACAAGCCCAAATAATCCTAGCTTGATTATAGTTTCCTAATTACAAATCTCATCTAATTATGAAAGCATAAAAGATAGAAACAAATAATAGATACATCATATATTTTCCAAAAACAAATCTCATTGGCATTTAGTAAGCTTAGATTATTTCCTAACAAGGACGATGTATTTTTCGTCATCCACTTACTATTTGCGAGCGTTAGTAATTAAAACGTGAACTTCTTTAACATGCCCGGAATAAATGTAGCCTATAGGATGCCGAATTTTCATGTAGTCTCGTGTTGTATGCTTGTACCTCGAGTTAGCTAGCCCGACCCGATACCATCTTAAATTTGTACTTTTTTTTTTAAACAACTTAAATTTGTACTTCGTATTATATATATACTTCATTCTAATCGTATACTTTATACGAACTAGGTTATAGTTTAACAGAGATAAGGGAGTTATTGGGGAGGGTGCGATGGAGGTTGAGATGGATAGTGGATTAGGTAAGAGGATAAGGAATGTTTGTGATGGGGAGGCTGAGGAGTTCAGGGTGTATAAGAAGAGTAATGTGAATGCAATTGCTAGCGGATGGCGAATGGTGAAGGTTGTCGATGAGCAGCCCCGCCAAGCCCAATGAGTATTCTTAGTCTTAACTGTAGAGGGTTAGGCAACCCTTTTGCAGTTACTGGCCTTCGGGATCTTATCCGAAGGGAGGCCCCGTCTATGATTTTTTTATCAGAGACGAAATTGAGCAGTGTTGAGTTTGTTAAAGTTCGAGATAGACTTGGTGATTTTGAAGGGATTGCGGTGAATTCTATGGGGAGGTCGGGAGGTGTTGCTTTACTTTGGAGGAGGAGGATTGATATTTCTTTAAAGACTATGTCAGTTCACCATATTGATGTGGATGTTGTTAGTGGTCTTGGAGAGGAACCTTGGAGGTTGACGGGCTTTTATGGGTGGCCGGAGGTGGGTAATAGACATCTCTCGTGGAGCTTATTAAGGGATTTGGTGACTTAATCTAGTTTGTCGTGGGTGTGTATTAGGGATTTTAATGAGATCATGTTCCAGTCGGAGAAAAATGGAGGCAATGATAGAGTTGCGTGTCAAATGGAGAATTTCAGAGATGCGGCGATTTTTTGTGGTTTGAGAAATCTTTTTTTTTTAGGATATGCCTTCACATATGACAATGGTAGAGAGGAACATGAAAATACACAATGCCGCCTTGACAGAGCAATAGCGACTGATGATTGGATTACTATGATTCCGGATGCACATGTGGTTTAGTTGGATAGAGATTGGTCTGATCATGCCCCAATTAAGCTTGTCCCTTAGAACAAAAATAATGACAGGTTGTATGACAAACTGTTTCGGTTTGAGCAAATTTGGCAAACTGATTAGGGGTGTGAGAGTGTGATTGAAGGGGCGTGGAATAGTGGTACTCTCTAGAGTCGAAGCTGCTGGGCTGTGCGGAGTGTTTAAAGGCGTGGAGTTGTGAGAAGTTTGGTGCTACATTTAGAGAACTCAGGAAAAAAAAAAGGAAAAAGTTATAGAAGTTGAATAAGGGGAACCTCACGGCTGCACAATTAGAGCAACGAGAGCTCTAGTGCGTGATATTTCAGGGCTCGTGAACCGGGAGGAAGTGTACTGGAGACAACGTTCGCGGATTCTTTGACTTTCAGAAGGTGACAAAAAATTACAAATTTTTTTTATCAGAGAGCATCCAGTAGAAAGAGGAAAAATACAATCCGAAGCTTGAAAGATGACAATGAGGTAGTCCACTCGGGGTCTGAGGCCGTGGGGTAAGTTGCAGTTGATTATTTTCGACAACTCTTTACCTCGTCACACCCGTCTATGATCGAGCAGGCTTTACAGAATTTTCAGAGTCGAGTTACAGGGAAGATGAATGACATTTTGAGTGCTTAGCGGAAGAGGTGAAAGCTACTTTGAAATAGATGCATCCTATTAAAGCTTCGGATCTGGATGGGGTATGTGTCCGCTTTTTTCCCAATCATACTGGCATATTGTTGGTCCGTCTATCTTTAGCTCTGTCTTATCAATTCTGAAAGGTGCTCCTATTCCTTCTTTTCTAAACAAAACATTTATTGCTTTGATTCCGAAAAAGAATAATGTAGATCGTATGAGTGATTTCAGGCCTATTTCTTTGTGTAATGTGATCTATAAGTTGGTTTCGAAAGTGTTGGTTTCGAAAGTTTTGGCTAACAGACTAAAAGTGTTCTTGGATAAAATTATCTAAATTTTTCAGAGTGCGTTTACTCCGGGGAGACTGATCACTGACAACATTTTAGTCGCTTTTGAAATTTTCCATCATATGAAGAATTCGAATAGTAAGGAAGGGAGTATGGCCTTGAAATTAGATATGTCGAAAGCTTACGATCGTATTGAATGGGATTTTTTGGAGGCGGTTCTTAATAGGTTTGGTTTTGTTCAGAGTTGGAGTAGAGCTGTTATGGATTGTGTTCGGTCAATGAATTTTTCTGTGTTGGTGAATGGGAGGCTTAAGGATAAGTTTACTCCGCAGAGAGGTATTCTTCAGGGAGATCCTATTTCTCTCTATTTATTTATTCTGTGTGCAACAGTGTTTTCTCACTTACTTTGGAGTGCGGAGGAGAGACGCAGTCTACAGGGTATTTGAATTGCTCCTAGAGCGCTTCCGTGAATCATCTTCTGTTTGCTGACGATTGCATTATTTTTTCGAAGGCTGGGACTGGTAATGTAGATGTGATAAAAGGCATTCTAGAAACTTATGAGTTGTCGTCGGGCCTGAAAATAAATTTTGATAAGACAACAGTTACTTTTAGTAAAAGGGTTTGAGATGATAAGAGGGGCGAATTAGCGGACAGATTTGGGGTTAGAGAGGTGGATGTTCATGATCTCTATCTAGGCCTTCCTACTGTTGTCGGTAGATAGAAAAAGGTGACCACGAGGGGTGTGAAAGAAAAGTTGTGGAAGAAGTTGTAGGGTTGGAAGGGGATGGTACTATCTAAGGCGGGTAAGGAGGTTATGATAAAGGCAGTGGCCCAATCTCTCCCTACTTATGCGATGAGTGTGTTTAAGTTTACATCCTTTTTTTGTGGTGAGATGAGATCGGCTGTGGCTCAATTTGGGGGAGGGGGGTAAAAATAAGGGGAACGCAAAATTCATTGGCTTGCTTGGAAGAAGTTTTGTCGCTTAAAGAAGGATGGAGGGTTGGATTTTAGAGATTTTAAATTGTTTAATTGGGCTCTCCTCGGAAAGCGGGCATGGAGATTATTTGTGCGTCCGGGCAGCTTAATTGAGCAACTGTACAAGGCTCAGTATTACCCTCATTCGAATTTTATGGATGCTAATCTGGGCTCTAATGCGAGCTATACTTGGAGGGGGATTTAGGAAGCTAGGTGGCCAAGGTGTGTGGTTCGGAGAGGGGTGATGAGTCTATTTTATATTTTTTTTTCCCCGTTCCATGGTCATATTTGTGTTTATTTGAGCTCTGCGGAGCCATTTTTATTACTAATATACGTTTTCTAATTTTATATTTTTTTTTCCCCGTTCCATGGTCATATTTGTGTTTATTTGAGCTCTGCGGAGCCATTTTTATTACTAATATACGTTTTCTAGTGTTTTGTAGAGTTGGTATTATTTTGTAGGAATTTGCAGATTTATGACAATTTCGAGCTTATTGAGCCCCTACAAAGATATTGGAGTTTGATCGTATTTTATAACCGTATATTTGAAGCCTAAGGCCTAGTCAAACAATTTTGATTCGGTGATTAAGGGCTCGATTAATAAGTAAGTTACAAATGTCCAAGTTGCTATCATAGACCAAGCAAAAGAGTAGAAGATTGGGCCAAAGCATTAAACGACCCAAGCTTACTAATGCTTCTGCTGCCTGCTGGGCGTGAAGACTGACCGGACCGGGCCCGTTCGAGCGATTATGATGCAAGGTGCATTAAGTCAGTTCTACTGTTTTATTTGGGCCTAGTTATAACACTCCGTATCTGATTGGGGCCTTTTCATTATAATTGAGTAATCCTTGTTTTAGTGGGAGTTGGATACTTGTATTATGTGGTTGACTTTTCTTATATAAGGAGGTAGGAGTTACGTAGGCTGGGAGGTTAGTTTAGGAGATAAGCCTTTATGTTTATAGTTTTAAGGCTAAATTAGAAAATAACACCTATAAAAAAAAACCCGATTTTGATTATAACACCAAAACATTTCGAAATTTTATTATAACACCACATAAAATCCCAAAATTTTGGTTTCACCACCCACTAACGGATTTTTGGATGAAAACCGTTAGTAGGACCCACTAGGAACACGTGTCAGTTGTTTATTGGCTTATAAATAAAAATTATTAAAAATAAAAATAAAAAAAAAAGAAAAACCCCTAAACTCTAACCCAGCCACCAGCCCCACCACCGCCGACCGTCACTACACCGCTAGAGACCCCAACTGCCGTCGAATTCCCTTCCTTCACCGGCGAAACCACCGGCCGTCACCCCCACCAACATCAGCCCCCCGTAAATCCCCTTCCCCCTTCCTTCTCCCCGAAAAATCACCCCCACCCACCACAAACCTCCGCGAAAACGCCTGCAATTGACGGTTTCCTGAGCAGCGAAATCGCTGGAACTTCACCAACGAAACTCACCAAATTCTGCAGGATTTCAGCCGGTTTCTTGAGCCACGAAATCTTCCGGACAACCACCTGCGAATTGACGGAGAACCACCTGCGAATCTGCTGAATTTCGCAGCGATTTCAGCCGGTTTTTGCGCAGCAACACCACCGGAATCTGCTGAGGTTGGGTTCTTGGTTAGGCTAGGGGAGGGGGTCGATTTCTAGCGGGAGGAGAAAGAGGGTGGTTTCAGGTGAGGGGCTAGGTTAGGGTGGCGCTGGCGGTAGGGCTGGGCTGGGGCTGGTTTCGCCGGATTATGCGAGGGTAGGTGATGTCGGCGGCTGGGCAGGTGGTGCCGGTGGTGGGGCTGGCTGGGTTAGGGGGTTAGATTTTTTTTTTAAAAAAATTTCTTTTTTTTTTAAACCAATACACAGCTGACACGTGTACATGGCAGGCCTCACTAACGGTTTCCATCTAAAAGTCGGTTAGTGGGTGGTGAAACCAAAATTTTGGGATTTTTGTAGGTGTTATAATAAAATTTCGAAATGTTTTGGTGTTATAATCAAAATCGGGTTTTTTTGCAGGTGTTATTTTCTAATTTGGCCTAGTTTTAATTTTAGTTTTGTTTCTCCTTTATTATTTGTTTAGGGATTTTTTGTAAATTACCACCCAAAAAAAAGTCCACTTTTGATATAACCACCCAAATAATATTTTATTTTAAATTACCACCCATTAAATTAAAAAAACGCGCAGATTACCACCCATTTAGATTTTCCGGTGGAATTTCCATCAGTGGGCCCCACTTTTTTTTTATTTTTTTTCTTTTTTTTTCCTTCTATTTTCTGGCTTTCTCATCTCCTTCCCTGATTTTTCACTCTTCTTCTTCCTACCTTCTTTCTTTCTTCTTCCCAACCACCACCACCACCATTTCTTCTTCCCCAATTCTTTCTTCTTATATTTGGAGCTCCCACAACACCAACAGCACCCCTTGTACCTCCAACCTTCTGCAATTTCGCACACACTTGACCACCTTCGCCACCTCACCTGCTCCACTTTCACCTTCCTAACTCCACAAACCGCAAGAGCATCTCACCACCGCAACTCCTCCACTTCTCCAGCCACCCACAATCGCTGTCACCGCGACCAGCACTAGCACCTTGCGGTTTGTGGATTTTCTTCAATTGAATTGGGGTTTTCTTCAATTGAATTGGGAGTTTTCTTAAAATAGGAACCTAATTTAAGAAAACCCCCAATTCAATTGAAGCATGAACCCTAAATCGAATTGAAGATGTTCTTGCGGTTTGTGGAGTTAGAAATTGTTGTTTCACCTTATGGAATTCCTCAACAAAATCATCAGTAATTGGCATTAAGTAACCCAGGTTTCACCTTTTCAAACTATTGATTAGAATGCCATAATATCTAACGGTAGATTGATATATCTTACAGGATACTTAAATTTTTAATTTACAACAACAGTAACTATTTGAATTATGGAATTGAGATTAACATGCTTACACCCACCATGAGTTGCTAATTGACGAAAATGCTGATAATTGGAAAAACAAAGTTGAAAATTTGTCATACGAAGATGAAACTAATTGCAGTTTGCAGCATTCCAAACTCCACCTTTGTTTTCCTTCCATAATTTTCTAACCTCTGATAATGGTGACAATGATGACAATACCAAAATTTTCGGTGGTGGTGGTTGGGAAGAAGAAAGAAAGAAGGTAGGAAGAAGAAGAGTGAAAAATCGGGGAGAGAGAGTGAGAAAGCCAGAAAATAGAAGAAAAAAAAGGAAAAAAATAAAAAAAGTGGGGCCCACTGACGGAAATTCCACCGGAAAAACAAAATGGGTGGTAATCTGAGCGTTTTTTTAATTTAATAGGTGGTAATTTAAAATAAAATTTTAATTGGGTGGTTATTTAGAAATTGATACTATTTTTGGGTGGCAGTGGCGTCACCAGGATTTTCGAAGTGTGGGTTCGAAACTTCCGAAATTTGAAATCATAATTAACAAAGGAATAAAAATACAATAATTAAATATTCAGTACATAAATAATTTCAAACTATGGATTACAAATAGATTACACATAGAAAAATGAAAAAAAAAAAAAAAAAGCTATAACCGATAAAATCTGATCAAGCTAATACAATGGCAGAGAAGCAACACATTAAATAAATTACAAGTTAACATTAAAAAAAAAGCTACAATATTCTAATTAGCAAGTAAGCATTACATTGCACATATACTATTTAAACTGAATAAGCTACATACTATCATTGTTATAGAGTTAAAATATGGATTCAACTAGTCAAAGAGGCCAACAATCAGCACATATTAACTTAATGACGGAAAAATAATGATAATGGCCATGATATTTCATTGTATCCTTTCACGCATCGCTAGAGCTTAAGGACTTAACCCAATACATGGATCAACATCCCACCTTACATTTATTTCTCATTTGATAAGTTGCCAAACTAACCAAATAGGGATATTAAGTTCAAGTAGCTAAATATTATCGTTTCACTATCGAAGCTTTTCTCATTCTGATTGCTCACTTAGATTATTGTAGCAGATTACTGTCGTTAGCTATGGCTTGACAGAATTCTTATGTGCCGACAATAAAAATGTTCAATTCAATGTAGCTTAGTTAGAGTTAAATTGTGTAGTAGATTCATGTCACAAGATTAATTTCAATTTTTTATATATAATTAATCAGCAATACAAAACCATCACTGAACTCAAAATTATACAAATAAAATTATCAAAGAGTGTTCGCCAAACATCACTTAACTCAAACTCATGCTTCAAACACAGAATAATTAAAGGCCAAATTTTCACGATTGAATTAAAAATTAGCATATATTAAACATAACAATGTAAATAAATTATCTCTAAGATCTATAATATTCATCAATCAAACCCATATCAACGAAATAGCAAATGAAATTATGAAAACTAGAAGGCAGAAACGAAATACAGAAAATAGCATATGAATTGGCAGAAACGAAAGGCAGAAAATAGCATAGCATATGAAAATAGCATACGAAATACAAAAAAATCCCCAAATTGAGAACTTGAGAAGTAAATTAGATAATTATATCCAAACTTCAGCAATTTACAAAACATTGGCAATTCGTAAATCGTAATGTATATTAGCAATTGAATTTAGCATATGAATTTCAATTTTCAAGTATTCAATGATTTAGCAAAAAAAATCCCCAAATTGAGAAGTAAATTACATTTGCAAAAAAAAAAAATCCCCAAATTCACTTACCCCTACATACACCGATACACCATACACGGCTGTGAGGCTGGGTCTGGGTGAGTGGCTGGTGCGCTGCCGGCCTGCCGCTGCCGCCGTGTTCTGCTGACTCTGCTGCCGTGCTGCGCCGGGAAGAGAAGGAGGAAGAACGGGAAGAGATTAAGAGAAGGAGGATTGGAGGAAGAAGTTAGGGTTTTGCAATTTGGGGGAATGAGGAAGAGGAAAGCGAACTCTGGAAGCAGGAAAGCTCAGTGCTCAGGAAACAAAATTAAAAAAAAAAAGTGTGAGTTATGGGTTTTGAACCCACAAACTCTTGTGTGATGGGAGGTAAAAATAACCACTGGGCTACAACTTTACTTGTTGCCATATAATACACAAATATTCTATTTAAACCTATTTTGATTTTTTTTTTTTTTTTTAAAAAAAAAAATTTAAATTTTTTTCAAAAAATCAGTGGGTTCAATGAACCCACTTGAACCCACCCTAGTTCCGCCCCTGTTGGGTGGTAATTTGCAAATTATCCTTTGTTTAGTTTTAACTTCTTGTTCGTAGATGTTCTTCGATTTTTCATAATTAGTTTTATTGTTTTTCTATTTTCTTGTTAATTTAATACTATTGCTTAATTTAATTGCTTTGGTTAGTTTAGATTTAATTATGTGCGATTAGTTTAATTCTAGGATTTTGGGGATCCATGAATAATATGAAGGGATGATCTATTATTGTTGATTGTTAATGTTTTAGATTAATTTACTATTGATTGATATAATGCTATGCAATTAGATTAGCGCTGATTTAATTGTATGAGTTATGCAATACTGATTCGAAATTCGACAGATGAGAATCGATGTTAAGGCTTAGTTTCAATAGGCAGGTTAATTTATAAATGGTTAAGTCAAGATTCGAGAGATGTGATTTAATACCGCTAGATTAATTCTGTGATTGTAATACGTAGCGAAATCCCTTTATAATCTGGTTAATTTATATATTGATAATTGATTGTTGTTTGTTATCCCGTAATTTTATTTATTGGTGAGCCTATGCCCTTGGCTTTTATTTTATTGATACTCTCTTAGTCTTATTTACTTAGTTTAATTATTCCCTTAGATAAATTCACATAAAAACTATACTTGTTACTTGATAATTTAGATTATAATAATTAATTAGGAATAAAAGAACATTGTTTCCCTGTGGATTCGACCCTACTTCCCTATCTATTTTAATTAGTGGTTTTAGGAATTACTTTTGATTAGGTGATACGACTTTAGCCTGTCAAGGGGTTAGATGGCGTGTTGGTAATGGGGAGAGCATTCGAGTCTGATCGGACCCTTGGATTCCTGGAACGCAGACACACAAAATTCTTTCTCCTCGAGGCAATGTTAATAGTGATCTTTTGATTAGTGATCTTATTGATGCTTCGCCTCGATCTTGGAAATTGGATGTTGTCGATCAGTTATTTATCCCTTTTGAAAGAGATATGATCCTAAGTATTCCTATAAGTGGTCGATTGCCCATTGATCGTCTTTGTTGGGATATTGAGAAAAATGGTGAGTATTCGGTGAAGTCGGCTTACAGAGCATTGTTTGATGATGATTGGAAGAGTGAGGAAAAGGCCTTGTCACCTGGTCATTCTTTGTGGGGTAAGGTGTGGAATTTAAAGGTTTTACTTTGAATTAAAATCTTTGCGTTAGAGGTCGTTGCAAAATGCGATCCCGACGCGAGCTGGAATTAATCGACGGATACATGACTACGATGCTACTTGCTGTATCTGTAACAAGGAGGAAGAATCTACTTTACACGCTTTGAAGGATTGTACCTTGGCACGGGCAATTTGGTGTAGAAGCGACTTTGCTGAGCTAGTTGAATGTGTGTGCTGTAATCTGCTGGACCGGTGGAGCTAGTGTTTTGAGAAGCTAAGCTGTGAGGAAATTAAGCAGTTTATTACTTTATGTTGGGCTGTTTGGGGTCCCAGAAACAGGTGGATCATGGAGGGTGAGGGTCCGGATCCTGTAAAGACCGTGGCTTATGCTATGAGAACTTGCGAAGAGGTACACGAAGAGTGTGGTAAGATTGTAATGGGGGGTGGGGCAAGAAGTACTTTTCCAGCACATTGGGCGTCTCTCTATCAGCTTTTCTGGAAGCTGAACTTTGATGTAGGGGTGTTAGGTGGTGTGGGTTCGGGGTTGGGAGATTTTATCAGGGACGAGTTGGGGGTTGTTAGGTGCTGCGGTGTTTCTCAAGGCCTTGAAGCGTGGGATCCCAAAACAGCATAGGCTAAGACGATTTTTTGGGGTATGAAGCTGGCGGTGGAAGAAGGTGTTGCTAGCCTTGTGGTGGAGAATGACTGTTTGAGCGTCATCGAAGCTCTGCGTACCAGGTATGATGGTTTTAGTTCCTTTCATTTAATAGTGGAAGATATTTTAGATTTATGTTCTAGCTTTAATAACAATGTGTGGTCTTTTGTTAAACGAACGGGAATAAAGTAGCTCACGAGTTAGCTCACTTTCAACCTTGGGAAGTTAGGCAATGAGTGTGGAAGGATGTAATCCCGAATCGTATTTTGGATTTAGCTTCAGATGATTTATTAATCTAGTCCCCAGTGGGTGGGTTTCTTCAAAAAAAACTTACAATGATACCAAACATATACTAGTATATGAGGCTCTATTCTCTTCGACTTATTCTTGCTGAAGTTAAATTCTTTTCGGCTATTTCTCCAAATGCCACTGAGCACTTTAATAATTCACCAAAGGCCATCAAGGTTTTCGGAATTCACCAAATGCCACCGACTTTTTAAAAAATTCACCAAGTGCCATTAATGACTAACAGTCGTTAACTTCGTTAGTCATTAGGATTAAATCATGTCATGATATGATTGGTTCATTTCAATCATTTATTTTAATTAATACAAATAACATTTTTTTCTCGTTTTTTGTGACAAAAATTGTTCGGGTAAACTGTTTTTTTTCTTGTTTTTCAATCATTTATTTTAATTAATAAAAAAATAATGTAAACTGTTTTACGTGTTAAGATCGTAATTTTTGTTTTACCATAAAAATTGCAAAACGGGGCATTTACGTTGATTTTTTGCCAAATATGAGCTTAAATTAGACCCTGGGTAAAAATGACCCCCAAAACCTTACCCGATCAATTTTAATGGTTAAAAAAGGACACGCTAATCGAGCTTCAAGTAATGATGACTAATTAACCAATATTGGGGAAAATAACCTTGACTGTCTATGTTTTTAACCCTTGTACATAGGCAATGAGATTCAATTTTTTACTGCAAATTTTGAAGCTGTTTTCTTTCACTCATCTAACTATCTGATTTACTTTAATCAACCCGCCCCGTGAATAAAAAAAAAATCCTATTCAATACATTTTTCTTCTTAGAAACCTAAAAATAAACGGGGAAGGGGGAAGTCCTATGTTTTAACAAATCACACGTAGCGATATTGATAATACAGATAGAGTTAATGGTATTTCATAATTAATTGATTGGGCAACAGCCCGTAAACCACCTAAAAAGGAATACTTATTATTTGATCCATATCCTGACATAAGAAGTCCAATGGGAGCAATGCTTGAAATAGCGATCCATAAAAAAAACACCAATATTGAGATCGGCTAGAACAAGGCGAGAACCAAAAGGAATTACTGAATAACTTAGTAGAATTGATATGACCGTTATAGAAGGTTCGATACTAAATAAAAGTGCATCCCCTCTAGATGGAAGAAGGTTTTCTTTAAAAAGTAGTTTTATTCCGTCCACTAGAGGTTGAAGAATTCCCAAAGGACCAGCATATTCAGGTCCAATACGTTGTTGTATCCCTGCAGATATTTCTCTTTCTAACCACACAATTACTAGTACACCTATGGTAATTCCCAATACAAGAATCAAAATAGGGAAAAGCATCCATGTAGTCTCATAAACCGCTTTTAAGGATTTCAATCTGGAAAAAGAATTGATAGCTTGTAATTTTGTTGTTGTATCAATTATCATTTCAACGATCAACCTCTCCCATAATGATATCTATGCTACTTAATATCGTCATAATATCAGCCAATTTCATTTTTTTAACTAACTGAGGAAGAATTTGCAAATTGATAAAACCCGGAGGGCGAATTTTCCATCTCCAAGGGAAAATACTTTGATCTCCTATCAAAAATATCCCTAATTCACCTTTTGGTGGTTCGACTCTTACATAAAGTTCTTGTTTCGACAATTAAAAAGCAGGAGATGGCTTTTTACTAATGAATCGATAGGGGCATTTACGTTTTTTTTTTTTGCCAATTTCGAGCTTAGTTTGAATCCATAAAGAGTCAAAATAACCTCCAAAACCTTACTCGATCAATTTTCATGGTTAAAAAAATTAATGACTCGCTAATCAAGATATTTTCCGACACATAAAACGGGGCATTTATGTTTGTTGTTTTGCCAATTTTGAGCTTAATTTGAAACCATAAAGGATCAAAATTACCCCCAAAACTTTACCCGAACAATTTTCGTCACGAAAATCGAGAAAAAAATTCTATTTTATTAGTTAAAATAAAGGATATTTTGGATTTTAACACCTGACAAAAGGCTGAAAATGGTTTTTAACACCCCCCAAAAAAAAACTTTTATTTTAACACCTCCCAAAAATATAAAAGTTGGAAGTTAACACCAGTTAACGATTTCCGTCACGGAAATTTAACGTGGGTCCCATAAATTGGCTTCAACTCTCCTTCGTTTTCAATTTTTTACGAAACCCACCTTCGTGGCTGCCATCCCATTTTTTCTTCTTATTCCTCCCTTCATCTTTTCTTCGTCTTCTTCCTCCCTTCATCTTCATGGCTGCCATCCCAAACTCTTTCCTTCGTTCTTGCCCACCCTCCCCTCAACTGCCACCCCTTCCCTCCCCCCTCCCTTTCCCCCACCCCTACGCTGCCAACCGAACCCACCCCCCTTCCCTTTCCCCGTTCTCGCAACCAAATCAGCTCCTCTCCAAATACCAGCCCACAATCGCAACCCCTGCAGCCACCTCCTCACTCAAACCGCAAAAAATCAATTCCCAACATCAATTCCCGAAATCAGAGCAAATCGCAGATCCATCGAACCTCGTCTAGAAATCAATTTAAGTTTGCCGAAAAAAGTTACGGTGTGGTGGTTTAGGGGTTAGGGTGGCCGAAAAGGTTAAGGCGGGTCGATTCGTTAGGGTTTGGAGCAAAGTGTTGCAGAAGAGTGGTGGTAGTGGTGGTGGTTGCGGCGATTCAGATCTTTGATTGTGGTTTCGGTGTGGTGGCTTGGGTCGGGGCAGCAGGGGAAAAGGGAGAGGGTTGGGTTGCGTTTGTGGGGAAAAGGGGTGGGATGGGTTCGCCGGTCGTCGGTCGGGGGAGGGAGCTGGGTGGCTAACGGGATGGGGCAAGGTTGGTTTCTTGGGTGGTTGATTTAATTTTGGTGGCCGGTCCCCAGTTAACATGTTTGCTGGCTGCGAAGGCTTGGTCAGTAGCCGTACAGGGCCCTTTATGGGCGGCGGAATTGGTGGTAAAAAAAATGGAAGTTCTCAGTCGCTTTGTTCTCCAACGAAGGAGAAGATGAACCGGTGTTGAATTTTTATTTATTTTTTGTATGGTTTGATTTATGAGCACCAAAAATCTGTAAATCTGTAAATTATGAGCACCAAAAATCTGTAATGGATAAAATCAATGAAATGAAGGTTCAGAGAGGAAGTTTCGTGTTTTGCTGGGTGAAAATTGAAGTTGAAGCCAATTTGTGGGACCCACGTTAAATTTCCGTGACGGAAATCGTTAACTGGTGTTAACTTCCAACTTTTATATTTTTGGGAGGTGTTAAAATAAAAGTTTTTTTTTGGGGGGTGTTAAAAACCATTTTCAGCCTTTTGTCAGGTGTTAAAATCCAAAATATCCTAAAATAAATGATTAAAATGAACTAAGCATATTATGACATGTGTCATGATTTAATCCTAATGACTAACGGAGTTAACGACCATTAATTATTAATGACACTCGGTGAATTTTTTAAAAAGTTGGTGGCATCTGGTGAATTTTGAAAACCTAAATTACTTTGGGTGAATTAGGCCTTGTTTAGTTCACCTTATTTTTACTTATTTCAGAAAAAATAAGTTCAGATCAGATCAGATCAGAAAAAATAAGTTCAGATCATATCAGATCAGAAAAAATAAGTTCAGATCAGAACATCGTTTTATGTGCGGTTTTTTATCACTAAATATTCTTAATTTCGTAATGAAAAAAATTGTGAAAATTACATATTAATAAACTACACATTATTACGAATCTAACAAGATCCCACTTGATATATTTTTTCCTTATAGATTATCGTACACTTAAGGTCAAAGTTTGGTCAAATCAGACAATCAGATCAGAAAAAATAAGTTCAGATCAGATCAGATCAGAAAAAATAAGTTCAGATCAGATCAGATCAGAAAAAATAAGTTCAGATCAGATTAGATCAAATCAGATCAGCATAAATAAGGTGAACCAAACAGGGCCTTATTAAAGTGCTTAGTGATGTTTAGTGAAAAAGCTAAATTATTTTTGCAAGAGATCAAGGCCTTAGTCCGTTCACCAAATTATTTTATGTGTGCGCGATAGTCGGCCTTCCTTCCCCCCTCTTCTCTCTTCTCCCTCCTTCGAATAACCAGAAACACAAAAAAGCTTCACCTCACTTCAACAATGGAAGATCCCGCCATACACGGCGGCTCATCACTCCCATCACCCGCATCAACCGACGCACAAAAACGTCGAGTAACCTACTTCTACGAACCCACAATTGGCGACTACTACTACGGTCAAGGCCACCCCATGAAACCCCACCGCATCCGTATGTCCCACAATCTCATCGTCCACTACTCTCTTCACCGTCGCATGGAAATCAACCGCCCTTTCCCCGCCGCCGCCACCGATATCCGTCGCTTTCATTCCGACGATTATGTCGAGTTTCTCTCCTCCGTTTCCCCTGAACTCTGCGGTTCTCTCTCTTCTTCTTCCTCTGCTTCTTCTACACTTGATCACTCTCATAATCGGCACTTGAAGAGGTTCAATGTTGGAGATGATTGCCCTGTTTTTCCTGGGCTTTTCTCGTTTTGTCAGGCTTCTGCTGGTGGGTCTATTGGTGCTGCTGTTAAGTTGAATCGGAAGGATGCTGATATTGCTATTAATTGGGCTGGTGGTTTGCATCATGCTAAGAAATCTGAGGCTTCTGGGTTTTGTTATGTTAATGATATTGTTCTTGGGATTCTTGAGCTTCTTAAATTTCATAGGGTATTGTGCCTTTTCTTTTCCTCTTCCTAACTTTCGCATCCCTTTTAATTTTTGCATTTATAAGTATACTGTACATTATTTCAGTAGTTTCTGTTTTGGGTCGCTTAAAATTTTCATTTGTTTTAAGTTATTGATGAATTTGGTGTTATATATTGGTTTACAGTATTGATTGGTGTGTGTGTGGTTTTGGGTGGGGGTTGACTTGATTGGTAGTGTCATAGTATTCTGTTGGTTGCAAATTGCAATTTAGCTTTGTGACTGTAATGCTGTTTGAGCCTGTGGACTGTTTGAGAATTGTGCTAGTGTGAACTCTCAGTCTAGTTTTCTCGTGATCCGTTTGATAGGTGGTATTGAGAATGAATTTATATGTAATTTTGTAAGGAAAGTCTCATATCAATGTCTATGGTAATGCTTGTCCACCCCTCAAGATGCCAAGTATATAATTGTCATCATGAATTTGTGTCACCATTCATGAACAATTTAGACATGGTGTTGGGTGGTTACGAAAATTCGTGTAGAAAAACACATTGCCTCAATTTAAAACTACTTACAAAATGAGTCATTAGCGCTTCTTACGGTGGTTTGAGTTTCATGGTAAGATGATTTTCTCCTCTATTTTAATGGTGTTTAAGTTTGGATACTTGAGCTGCTGAAAAATCACTAGGCTTTTTATATTTTTATATTTTGCTTTGTTCCTTTTTTCTGAGTTTTGATGATTCTTAACTGTTTGCATTAGGTGTTAGTGTATTCTGAAGGCTTGACCTTGTACTCACTTGAGTTGTTGGTTCTATTACAAACAGCATTATGCTTGAGTTTTGGTAGGAAGGAATGTGGTAGTAAAATCTCAAGTAAGTTGGAGAAAGGACTTTATTTGGGGAAATGTTGTTTTGTTGCATTCCCTATGTTATGATTAGTGTTTGATTTGGTGACATTAGTTGGGATTTAGAGTTAGTTGATTGTCTATTTAGACTGAAGGGAAATTCGAGCTTTTTTTTATCGAAAATTGCAATACCATTTTGTTTGGTTGGATGACATCTTCTGTCAAATATTATTCAAAGCCTGAGATCCTTGAGAAATGGCAGCATGAAATTTATGGCTTAATATTTCGGAGACAGAAGGAGAGAAGATGGGAAAAGAAATTTTTGGAGCTTTTATGATAATGTTGCTCCATTAAAATACCTTTTTTAATCTAACTGATCAAGTAAATTTTGACAGTAAGTTCTTTTTCCTCTCAATTGGACTTGGTAAGAGGGACTTGTTGATAGCTTCATGACTGTCTAGGGTGTAGCCTTGTAGGTCTAGCATTCCATGATGAAGGGTTATTGAGCTCCTTGCTCATCTATTTTAGCTAGTTTTTTTTTTTTTTTTTTTTAACTCTATTGATTTTGGGGAGCTATATTATATACTCTATTGTTCTATGCTGATTGCTGATAAATCACTGAGTCCTCCCTGCATATGTGCTTTTACATGAGGTCTTTTGATTGGCTTGTACCTCTAATTTCATGGGCTTTACATCATTACATATCTTCAGCTTCACTAATTCGTTTTGACTTTTTGGCTGTGTAGTTACCCCTTCAGAGTGTGGATTACTAGGGTTTCCATCTACTTCTTTCTCTTTTCTGTTGATCTCACTCTTTCTTAATGCAGCGTGTACTATACATTGACATTGACGTGCATCACGGAGATGGTGTTGAAGAAGCTTTCTACACCACTGATAGAGTTATGACTGTTTCTTTTCACAAGTTTGGTGACTTTTTTCCTGGAACTGGACACATTAAAGATGTTGGAGCAAATTCTGGGAAGCATTACTCTCTTAATGTCCCATTAAATGATGGAATAGATGATGACAGCTTCCGGGGTCTATTCAGGCCAATTATTCAAAAAGTTATGGATGTTTACCAGCCCGATGCAGTTGTCCTGCAATGCGGAGCAGATTCACTCTCTGGTGACAGGCTTGGATGTTTTAACTTATCTGTGAAAGGTCATGCTGATTGCTTGCGGTTTCTCAGATCATTCAATGTCCCTCTAATGGTGCTGGGTGGAGGAGGGTACACTATTCGAAATGTAGCTCGTTGTTGGTGCTATGAGGTCTCTCTCTCTCTCTCTCTCTCTCTCTCTCTCTCTCTCTCTCTCTCTTTGTGTGTGTGTGTTTAGGTGCATGCAAGTGAGTATTTTTGTCTGTCTCTGGTTTACACTTTTGCAACTTTAACATCTATTTATCTACTATTTTAACAAGTTTCATATGGTTAATATGCAGACAGCAGTTGCCGTTGGAGTAGAACCTGATAATAAGTTACCTTACAACGAGTATTATGAGTATTTTGGCCCAGATTACGTCCTTCATGTTGAGCCTAGTAACATGGAAAACCAGAACTCGCCTAAAGATATGGAAAAAATTCGGTAATTCTGCATTTCTTGTTTAACCATGTGAATTCAATTTTTGCAATGCTTTTGAGGATATTCAGGTTAATTTACTTGATGTTATGGGCATTACGTATATTGCTGCAGCTTGTAGCAGTGATATACTAAGCTATTTCATTATATGTGCCATATTTGAGATGAGTAGTGCGGGCATTTATTTTCAAAGTTGTCTTTATTTGCTTCTTATTGGCCTAAGTTCTAGCTTTTGGGTATGGTTTAGTGGTAACTGAACTTTACTGAGTTGGATACAGGGTATGCAACTAGTGCTTCAGAAGATTAATTGCCCAGGCAATGAGATTATGTTTAACTTCTGTGAATTACAGTTTTTGTTTTTTATATTATTAATCCACTTATTATGTACGAATTAGTTGTTGGAGGTGTGGTGGTGACTGGTGAGTATTCTAGGCTATGGCAATTGGAAGTTTTACTTGCCCGGAATTTGCGATGCCCACGAAGTTTTTTTTTCCTAGGAAGTGCCAAAGCTTATTTGGTTGACTATAGGTTGAAATAGTGTTAAATGTTTATGCATTGTTTCACTGCCATTATTTGTATGCATCAAGGGCTGTGTTTATGTAACTTTTTCGGCTTTGTCTTCTGATTTTGATGCATGCCCTTTGTAATCTTGCAGGAATATTCTTCTAGAGCAACTATCTAGAATACCTCATGCGCCAAGTGTTCAATTCCAGACAACTCCTCCTATCACAAAGCAGCCAGAAGAGGTCCACTGCCAGTGAACTTTAATTTCCTCATTTTGGTTAATTGATTATGTCTCCAAAATGTTTTGATTTTGATCATATATGAATTTGGGATTGTACAGGAAGAAGAAGATAAGGACCAAAGACCAAAACCTCGCATCTGGAATGGTGAAGATTATGATTCTGATCCTGAAGACCATATGATTCCTTAACCCCGGACCCTGAAACCTGAGTACAGTATGTAGTAAATGATGGCAGAAAGTAAGTCTTTTTTTTACAGCAAGTATGATTTATATTATTCCCATGTTATATAAGTAATATAACTTGCCTTCCTGTTTCTTAACTCCATCCCATTGCCATAGCTAGAGAGAGGGAGTATATTGAGATTGATCCACATGTCATATATCCCTATCTTCATCGAGTGTTTTCTAGTAATATGACATATAGCCAAAACCATTACCCCCTGAGGCTGATTTCCCATTAGTATTTTTAGTCCAGGGTTTTCAAGAAGGGAATTTCAGGAAATGATTGCCCACAGTTGACTCTCTTAGATGTGCTGAAATGGCCAAATGGGTGTAGGGAAATGTAAAGCATGACTGTGATACCAGTTCTTTAATTTCGAGGCTTGTTCTCTGTCCCTTCTTTTTTTTTTTCCTACTTCTAATAACAGCAAACGAAATCTTCTTCTGGAAGGGGATTGACTTGCTCTCTTCCCTTTAATTCTTAATAATACTTCCTTTACCCTAGATATCTTGTCATCATATACTAACTATGGCCGTCCCATATTTAAGTTGAAATTTTACTGTAAGATTTTCCTCTGAAGTTAGACCCCCCACACCCACTGACCCACCTTTACACTCAATTTTTTACTTCTTTATTTAACTTTAATACGGGATGGAGGGATTCCTGTCTTTCTTGTACCCTCAGGTTTTCCTAGCTAGGATTTTGCCTGTGTTACAAAAGGCTGTTGCAGTGCAATATATTAGGCTGCAATGACATTTCTGGCTCTGTGATAGCAATAGCTAACATCAGTGGTTTTTGCTACTCTTTATGCAGATGACATCCCAGACGTGGAATGTGAGAAAAGATACTAAGCAGCATTGGATTATTTGATTGCATGGCTCACTCAAGGAATGACACTCTTATTGACATATGCTGGACAGTCCCTGAAGATCGGAGCTTATTTGACAAAAGGGAGACATTGTTTTTTATTAACTAATCAGGTGTAATTACTCTATGTTCATCTTGTTATGGGATTGTAAAAGAAAGAAGTCAGCGCAACTCTATTATTGGCAGAACTGCCTCCATTTTGGACAAAAAAAATTGCCAATTGTATCTTTCTCAATGGAAGATTGTTGTGCTATATGTTAACATTAGCTAGAACTTCAGTTCAAAGTTGTCATCGTTGGTTTCCTCTCTTTTCCTGCTCTTTGTGGTTTTAGATGATCGAGTGGATAAGGTTGTGGTTCGAGTTGGAAGTGTGCTTGAGATGGTGAGTGGGATATTGAAGATGTGTAGCATATTGTGTGTTTTTTTTTTTTTTTTTCACGATTATAATAGACTGGTGTAGTCTAGTTTCAGGTTTTTATTAAACAGAAATCGAAGCAACTTCATTTCCATTACCCATGCCCATCTAATTCATATAGAAAGATTAGTAGAGAAGTTGAAGCAAATCTGAGAAACCACTTGTAAAAGAATGTTTTATTTGAGCTGAATTTGACTTCTTTTTTTTTTTTTTTTTTTTTTGAATTTAATTTATTACAGTATTATCTTATCTTCACTAACTTTTCCAGTTTTTGCTCAAGTTTGCTTAGCTTAAATAGTCTTTGTTCATACAAGTACTTGTATAATGAGGGAGCTCCAGTTGATCTATTAGATCAACAAAATTTGTCAATCTATGCTTAGTCAGTGTTTAGTCATCAAGGTAGACATTAATATTTCATTGAAGCTTCAACCTTCCTTCTACTGACACCTCCCACTTCCTTCCACCGATACCACCAATTCCACCAATCCGACACCATCTGCATCACCTCCTCCTTCCAACGACACCATCTGCATCATCTCCACCTTTCACCGAAACCATCATCTTCTATCGACGACATCAAATTAAATGAAACCCCTATGTTAAAAAGGTGAAATTAAGGGCATGGTTAACCCTAAAGGGAAGGGGTGCTATCCTCCTCCATTAATGTTACCCTTGGAGCTTCAATTTCTGTCGGAAAATTTCGCAAATCGCCATCCATTTATAAAATAGAGTAAAAAAATAAAAAAAGGATGTTGTACCGTGCTCACCACCAATTCCTTCTTGTTGGTGGTTGCCGACAACAGGGGTGTCATAGTGGTGGTGATTGTGGTCGCTGCCTTAGGCCATGAGGCTTGGTGTTTATGGTGGTAAGTTTGTCGTTCAACTGGAAGATGGAGATGGTGATTTGACAATATTGCCTAATCATGCTTATGCTTTTACCAAATTGTCCTATACTAAATGAAGGAAAAACTAAAAATGCCCTTATGATTGACAATTTTTGTTGATCTAGTAGATCAACTTGTATTTCCTCCTTGTATAATCCACCTTTTATTAAACATTTATCATAAATTGTTAAATTAATATAGCGCATATAGTTTTAATGAAAATGAGGTTGGTTAAAATTCAAAGCACATTACACTAGAGATCAGAGTTAGTTTCGTCTCATAATATAGTTTCCTTTACAATACTTTTAAGTGTATATAAAAAAAAAAAAAAAAAAAATTATAATATTAATTATAAATTACACATTTAGACGAACCTAATAATACTGTATTTCATATGAAACGAAGGAGTATTACAAAGATGAATTGGGAATTCCGTATAAGTAAAATTGTAATACTCTTGAGATACCAACCACCAGTTTAACCAACTGACATCACATTTCAGGGTGGTTTTTAATTGCAGTTGAGGTGTTATTCTATCTCATAGAGAACCAGAGTATTCCATTAAATCAGAGAACCCAAAAACCCAGTTAAACCTCCATGAAAACACTCTTTTCAAGCTTCACTCTTTCTCCTCAATTCCCTCCAAATACACCTTTCCCATTTCAATTCTCCCACCATTCTCTCTCCTCCACTCCTCAAAATCTCAGCTTTCTCTCTCCTATACCCCTCTTTTCCCGCCCAATTCCCAAACCCTTATCCACAAAATCCGACCAAACCCACCATTCATCTCCCCCTTCAAACACTCATGAAGATGGGATTCCCATTGATTATGTCAAAACCCTTGTAAAATTCAAGTCTCGTTATAATTACATTAGGGTTCTAGAAGTTTCTAGAAAGGCTGACCACCCTTTTAGGGGTTCTAGACTTCTCCTTCTAGATGGTCCTGGAAACATCCATAGTATCAATTTCTTGTTTAGAACCCTAACTGATACTTACTTTGATGTTTTTGGGACATTGCCTCCAATTATACCTCCTGGGCCAATTGGGGTTTTGGGTTTTGGGGCTGGTTCAGCTGCTAAAATCTTGTTGGAATTGTACCCTCAAGGTGTAGTTCATGGTTGGGAGATTGATCCTGCTGTAATTGATGTGGGGAGGGAATTTTTCGGGCTTTCGAAACTCGAAAGACAATACCCTGATAGGCTTTTTGTTTACATTGGTGATGCTTTGAAAGCTAGTCTTAGAAATGGGTTTTCTGGGATTTTGGTTGATTTGTTTAGTGAAGGAAGTTTGATACCTGAACTTCAGGACCCTTTGACATGGGAGAAGTTGAAGAAGAAATTGAGGGAAGGTGGGAGGATTATGGTGAATGTGGGAGGGAGTTGTGTTGAGGCTGAGGATTCGAGGAGAGACGGGAAATTAGTTATGGAAGAGACTTTGAAGGCAATGTATGAGGTTTTCCCTAATCAACTCTTTGTGTTGAACCTTGGGACTAGGAAGGATGATAGTTCCCTTGCTCTTACAGGTGATTTGCCGAATTCGATTGCTTGGAAAAAGGCAATGTCTAAGTCTTTGAGGCGTTATGTTGATATGTGGACTCCTTTTGGTGGATAGTTTATTGCATGATATGCTTCAATCCAGTAGTCCATTTAATTTAGGAAGGATGGACTTGAAACAATTCCCCCTTAGTGCCAATTTGTCGCGGTTAGGAGCATGTAAACACAATCCTTGTCAAATGAAGTTGGTGGGAATTTGGGATTGCAAGAAGACTGCTTCTGGATGATGCAGATTCCACTGTTGTTTAATCTCTCTTGTATCTCATTGATTATGGATTTTATTTGGAGATTGAAGGAAGTCTAGAAATGTTGAAGTGTAGGCGTTGTGTTTTGTTATGTGTGGAATCCTTCTGAAAGATGAACCATAGTCCATATCATATTGATTGATTGTTTAATTGGTGACTGTATAATGGACAATATATATGAGTTGATTTGTAATTAAAATTTATGCCTTTTCTTTGCTTTCTTGTCAAACTAGATTGTTCAATTGGTAATTACCATAGGATGACACTATTTTGTTTATGTACTCTTGTAAACAGATTTTCATATGTGCTATATCATAGACATAGGATGGCATTTTCATTGGC
The DNA here is from genome assembly GCF_001683475.1 of Chenopodium quinoa. Lineage (NCBI taxonomy): Eukaryota > Viridiplantae > Streptophyta > Magnoliopsida > Caryophyllales > Amaranthaceae > Chenopodium > Chenopodium quinoa. The sequence continues at coordinate 1,497,673 of NW_018742907.1, forward strand.
ATCTATCTCTTGTGTAACCAAATTGCTAGCAACTGATTATCTGCTTTTGGCTGATTGCTTTCCAGTTTTCCTTGCCTATTACAAATGACAATTCATTCAGAAATTTGACTGAGAGTTTATGTAGAATCTTTTTAGTGCAGGGATCGTTATATCTACTTTCCCTCGCATCAGCATTGATATATCTTGTGCTTTTGTTTTGATGCTCCTTTTAGTCACAGCATGTAAAGCCTTAACTCCACCATTCATTAGGTATATTTCTAGTTTATCAGCTATTTTTCGTTTGTTCATTGGCTCCACCCATCCAGTATTGATTTGAAGTACCTGATAGTACTGATCGATTGACTTTTTTACCCTCCTGTTTGTGTTTAATCCTCTGCAGTATTCAGGATAGACTAATATATAATACTTGGAAAGTTGGAAGTCATTGTTAGTTCCTAAAAACTTGATAGCATGCTTTTGCTAGTTGTTGGGATCGATGTTATTGTGTTTAACACTCCAGTCTTTGCATAGTGAAGACCTTGGTAGTCAACAAAATGCCACAAGTTGCAAGTTGTAGCTTGCAGGTAGAGATGTCTGATTTCCATATTTGATAAATATCTACTCATCTATCTATTCAGACTGCTATAACTTGATTTTTGTTGTTCTGTTGATCCTTGTCTTTGATTTTTTCTCAGTCATATTCTCTACAATGAGTACAATCAAACATTTTCACCCATGTTTTGCTGCATTGCATTCAGATATAAACTCAGAGAGGAAATATAAGGGCATCATCCGTAACCCCCTAGTTATGTAGCTACTATTAGGTTGGATTTATTTTGAGTCCATGGCATTGTGATCTTATATAAAGATTATGGTGCAATAAAACTTCTTAATTCTCTTTTTTTCCTCTGCTTTAATATTGTAGGATGTTAATCATAAAAACCTAAGATATTTATAGCTACTAGTTGCTGGATCTAATGTTTCATATTTGCGGCGCTGTGTGTACTGAAATCTAATTGTAGGTGATTACTGTCTGAGAGGAGCTTTAAAGCGAGAACAAGAACAGTGTCCAACTTATTCCCCAACAGAGTAGACTTTTTCATAGAAGACAAATGAGATGAAAGTCCTACTGTATTAGTTTGCTCTTTGACATGAAATTCTTAATTAAAGCATGCATGATAGAACAACTGTTGAATAGAGGTCAAATTTGCAAGTGAGAACATGCATCTTCAGGTATGGCCATTTTCAACAATGTTGTTTCTACTTCCTCTCCTTAGTAAATGGTCCACAAGAAGCATTATGGTTCCCCAATTACCAGGCAGTGATCATAGCGTCAGCAAGACAGCAACCGACCAAACAAACAACAAATAGCTCGACTCATGAAGGTAATCATGTCCGTTCAGTTCTTCAATAGGGTTCCTAACCTCCATCGCTCGTGCCAAAGGTTGCTCATCATCAGAAGTGAGTTCATTTAATTTTCTGACATGAGATATTTCTTGTAAATTTACCTATAAACTCATTACCATTACCACCGACCTACCAAACAACACAAAAGAAAACTATTTGGTCACTTGTTTTCCTCAGTGTGGAAAGATTGAATGGTCAAATATTTTATTTGCTTTCTCACTGGAAAAATCCACTTTTTGTGATCAAATTCAAAACAACACATAATGCAAATGATTAAGTCAAAAGAATTGTGAAAAAACCATTCTATAAGAGCAATCCATCATTCGTTATTCCATAGTAGGATTGGTGGAGTATATTTGGTATTTCCTATCTTTTGAAGATGCAAAAGATACAAGCAAAGTTGGTGGCATCAGCTCTAGTACTGTTCTTCCTACTGGCCGGCTTTGCACCGGGTTTTTCATCAGCTGGTAAGCTAACAGAATTTTCTCATCCTAGACACATTGTTCTAATGATTTTATACTCAGCATAGAATGATGGTAATAATCAAGTTGGTGGTTCTCTGCTTTTCTCTCCAAAAAAGTTGACTTGCAGGAATCTTTGTGGCTCGCGAAACACTACGAGGCAGGTGTTTCTACAAGGAAGATGCTTGTCCGTGCTAGTCACATGGCACGGAGAAGTCTGAGAACAAAGACGCCAAGTTATCCACCATCACCAATCTCCCAGAGACGGACAAGTCCTGGGCGGCCGGGCCCAACCCCTTTCTTCATCTCTGAGAAGGTGGTGTGATTATTAGCTTTTACATTGATGTTCAGCGTGATGATAAGTTTATTAGAAATATTGAAATAAGCAATGTACTGATTGTCTGCTTTCCTTGTTGATTTCAAAGATTTAATGATTTATGGTGTAATCTGGCTCTTAAACCTTATCCTGGCGCTGGTTTTGTTTAAGGGGCTGCTCATAGTTGAATGTACTGTCTGATTTGAAATATCTTGACTTCTGCTCAGTTTTGCTTTCAATCATTCTAATCGACATTAGAATCACTAAGCTTCATTGGCAAAGTTGAACTATATACTGCAAGGCATTCCTTATTAAAGCCCGAAAACATTATCATTGCTGAATTTATCTACTATTGTTTGCTAAATGTTTTTCCCCTGAACATTTAAACAGTAGATGAAGGACAAAGGTAATACGTAATTATTCTTTTTATAGATAACTAATGAAACCTAATCCTTAATGTTGTTTTCTTGATCGAGTTTAGTTTTGTGATTGAAGGACCCTTCAATAAAGCTAAGCATGAGCATGTAGAAAATTTAAACCTTTTTTGGTTGAGCACAGAACTAAAGAGATACGGAGTAGTTTTCTATCAAATCCGATTCAAATGTAGTGATATCTCTACTTTGACCATATATATATATATTTGTATGAAAAATGTTATTCTGTGTTTGATTTGTCTCAAGTATATTATTACGAATAATATCTTTGTATTAATACATATTATTAGAAGTTATAAATATGAAAATCAAAATGATGTAATATTGTAAGATATAAATATTTTATCAAAATTGCACGAGGACAAATAAAGATTAATAATAAAATTTAGGGTATTTTGACTTTTACCACCTTCAAATAACCACTTAATTGAATTTACCACCTCCAAAAAAAAAAGATTTACTTTACCACCTCATAAAAAAATTAAACATCAGTTTTACCACCAATCACCTCCAACTAATGGATTCCGTCCATAAATCCGTTAGTGGGGCCTACCTTGCACACGTGTCGCCATATTATTGGGTAAGCTTTAGAAAAAAAAGTTAAAAAAAAACAAAAAAAAAATTAAAAAACCCCATCCATCAACCGGTGGTTGCTGCCACCGTCGAGACCCCACCACCGGACCGACTACGACCTGCCCCACCACCTGACCGCTACGACCAGCCCCCCCCCCACCTAACCGCTACCAGCCCCCACCACCTAACCGTTACGACCAACAACCCCACCACCTAATAACTACCACCGCAACGCACAGCCACAACCACCGCACCGCACCGCACCGCACAACCACCACACCGATTTCGACCCCCTTTCCACCAATTTCCGACCTCAAAACCCTAGCCACCACCTAATCACTACGACCAACGACCCCACCACCTAGCCGCTAACACCGCATCGCACCGCACCCAGCCACAACCCCCACACCGGATTTCGACCCCCTTTCACCAATTTCCGACCTCAAAACCCTAGCCACCAAATTCCGACCACCCATATAGCCCCCCTAATTCCGACAACTCTTAAAACCCTAGCCACCACCTAATCACTACGACCAACGACCCCACCACCTAACCGCTAACACCGCATCGCACCGCACCCAGCCACAGCCCCCACACCGGATTTCGACCCCCTTTCACCAATTTCCGACCTCAAAACCCTAGCCACCAAATTCTGACCACCCATATAGCCCCCCTAATTCCGACAACTCTTAAAACCCTAGCCACCACCAAATTCCGCACTCCTAAAACCCTAACCACCACCTAATTCCGATCACCTCCCTAGGTTACACCAAATTCCGACCCCTCCCTTGCCCCCACACGAAATTCCGACCAACCATGGTGTGTTAATTTCGTTGCTGGCTGGGTTGATATGGAAATCGGGGAAGATGAAGAAGAACCGTCAAAAAGGTGGGCCCTACTAACGGATTCATGGACGGAATCCGTTAGTTGGTGGTAAAATCGAATTTTTGGAAATTTTGGTGGTGGTAAAGTAAATCTTTTTTTTTTGGAGGTGGTAAATTCAATTAAGTGGTTATTTGAAGGTGGTAAAAGTCAAAATACCCTAAAATTTATTTCCTCTGTTTTATCATACTTTATAATCCCTTTGTGAATGAATGACTAATAAAATCTAATCTTTATTGTTGTTTTCTTGACCGAGTCAAGTTTTGTGATTGCAAGACCTCCAATAAAGCATACCGAGGTAAAATATAATAATAGGCTAACCAACTATGGCGAAAAACAAACAAACAAACAAACAAAAAAAAAAAAAAACATTTTCAATGCTCTTCTCAGTTCGCACATGAAGCTGTAGAGTGTCCTAAAATCAATTTTTGTTGTGCCTAGACTCTAGAGCCCTAGATCTTTTCCCAAAATCCTTTGATGTACTCCATGGAAATATCTAATCCTAGTAGAGTTGATATATACAAATGTTATAAAATAAAAGGAGAAAAAGAGAGATCTAGAATTATATAACTAATTTTACCACCACAACTTCCACCTACCAAGTTTATCTACGAGACTATAAATAGCCCAAAATCCCATACAAAAATTATTTGTAGATAAAATGGCAAGCCGTTGAAGCATGTATAAGAAGTATCCTGATTTAAAAATAATTAAATAGTTTATTCCATTTACAAATTATTTGCTCAAAATAGGGAATTAAAGTTAATTTATTTGACTACGTTATATCAGGGGATTAGACATGTTATTGCAAAATCAATAAATTATGGACATTTGAAGTTCAATACATTAATTAAATGAGTCATTTTCAAGTTTTTTTTTTCAAACATCAGTACCTTTTATCCACCGGAATTATTTCTTTTAACTATCAAAACACTAACCAACCCTAATGTAATAACACATAAAAAGAAACAAAATTAATGTAATCAAATTCATTGAAACGATTTCAAAGTGTGAATATGCTTCGAATAACGTGGAGGGTGATTGATCGACTTAAGCGGATATTTAATTTCTAATGATGTTGGTTGGTTATACATAATGTGAACCATATATGTGTTGAGTCACTTTCAATTTGTCAACAACATACGGAATAGCAATATGAAATTAATGAAAATTTGACTAATTTAATGATCCAATCCATAAATTTAATCCATTTATTAGGTTTTTTTCAAATAAAAAATATTTTTACAAAAAAATTATAAAGAATAAATTTTTTAATATAAAGAATATAGAATAAAGAATAATAACCTATCCCTCCTATAATATAAATAAGACTTACAAAACAATAGTAACAAACATAGAATAAATAAATACCTGTCCGGAAAAAGGAAATGGAAAGTAATTTGTAACCAGAATCATGTAATCTAATTGATGTCTTATCAGATCATAATGTATGTATTGACGAGATTTATATTTCCACATTATAAATATTAAAAATTTGGAAAAACATAATAATACGAATCTGATTAAACATCACACTTACCTCCGTTTTTTTAGTTGACACATATTCTTTTTTAGGAAGTTATTTTTAGTTGACACCGTTTTCTTATTGGATAAGTTTTATACCTTGCATTTAATAATGTACCCCACTTGCTTTATCATTCTATATCCTTTCTTAAATATGTGTGCCTAAATTATATGCGTCAACTAAATAGAAACGGAGGAAGTATGATTTATTTTTTACTCATAGATTATTGTGCCTATTTAAAATTTAGTTAAATCAGACAATCACATAAGCAAATAAGTTCAGATCAGTTAAAGCAAAGGTTCATATTAATTCAGATTAGCAAAAACAAGGTGTACAAAGATAAGTAATTTGAAGCAATTATAAAGTGGAGTGAACATAGCCTAACACTATCATCATTATCTTTACTTAACTTATTCAACTAATTAATTTTTTTCATGATTCTCTATTATATTTCTACTAATTTTTACTGAATAATAATTTTACTTAATGAGCTGAATTTATTTTTGTTGAATTTAACTTATTTTTACAGAACTGAAATAAGATTTACCAAACAAAATAATTTTTATTGAATATTAGGTAGTGAATAAAGTTTTCCTCAAAAAAAAAAAAAAAAAAAAGTAGTGAATAAAGTGAACAAAATAGAGCTTATGATTTCTAATGAATGAACGGAAAACTGGAGAAGTGATTAATAGAGTGGGTCGAGTTCGGTTAGGTTGGTTGGGTAAGATTGAATCTATTTCAAAATTCAGTCATACTCCGTGATAAATTATTGTGTCAATGTAAGTTGAAATCTGAATTGAGTGGATCGGGTTAATTTTTAACACCTTTAGCAATCTGATCCCTACCTTTTAAAAAAGTATGAGATAACTCTTATGAATAGTGCTTTGACAATTATATCCTCTAAAATGTTTATTTACTTAATTACCCACATTAATGCTAATTAGCTCTTTTTTTAAACTCTTAAGAATAGTGTGTGGATATTTATACCCTAACAAAATATTTGTTTACCTATTTTCACTTATTAATGATACCAACAATTAAGATTGTAATGTAAGGCCAAAATGAAAGAGCTTTTCGAATCTTGCTAATTATGCGCGCGTTAACCACCCCTAATAAAAGATAAATAACCTATTCGCGTGCACGATTCAACTCAGATCATACATGCTCTCGTAATATTTCCATTCCTTGGATACAACCATGTATTACTAGTGAAGACAATCTAACCTTGACACAACCTTTTTTAGATGAAGAAATCAAACAAGTCTTCTTCGATATGTCTCCGTATAAAGCTCCGGGTTCAGATGGTTTTGGGCCTAAAATTTTCCAATATTATTGGCCTATCATTGGAATGGATATTTGTAAAGCAATAAAAGGTTTTTTTCATAATGGTATTTTATTAAGACAACTTAATCATACGATTATTACTCTAATTCCAAAAACCGACAATCCAAATAAGGCACATCAATTTCGCCCTATTAGTCTTTGTACTACAATTTATAAAGCAATAGCTAAACTTCTAGTAAATAGAATTAAACCATTCTTAAAGAAAGTTATAGGACCATATCAAAATGCTTTTGCCCCGGAAAGAGCAATCCAAGATAACGTTTTGTTAGTCCAAGAAATCTTAAATATGTTTAATAAGTCCAAAAATAAGTCAGGATGGTTAGCCTTGAAATTAGATATGGAAAAAGCCTATGATCGGGTTGAATGGGATTTCCTATGGGCTACTTTAAAAGCTTTTGGTTTTAATGAAACTTTGATTACATGGATTAAGTCTTGTGTTACTACGGTTTCTTACTCGATTTCTCTAAATAACAACTCTACAGAACTAATCACTCCTACTCGAGGCCTACGTCAGGGGGATCCTTTGTCCCCAGTTCTCTTTGTTATTTGTATGGAAGTTATTGCTCGAAAATTACTTCATCAATCATTAGATAAATCTTCTGGCATTGATCTCAAAGTTACCCCATCTGCTCCGATCATCCCTTGTTTACTGTTTGCAGACGATAGTTTATTATTTTGTCAGGCCAAATCTAGAGTTTGTGCTACTCTTAGGGATATCCTTAATGAATTTTCTTTAATGTCCGGTCAATTGATCAATTTCCATAAGTCCTCTATCGTCTTTTCAAAGCTAGTAAATAACTCTAGAAAAGTTGATTTAGCAAGTTATTTCAATATGACTCCTAAATCATTCCTTGGTCGTTATTTAGGGGTCCTTTTTAATTCATCGTCTTTTACTAAGCTGAATTTTCATCACCTTTTAGCAAAAGCAGAAAACAAATTGAATAACTGGTCTGTCAACTCAGTTTCTAAGGCAGGTAAAACTGTTTTAATTCAAAGTCATTTGGAAGCTCTTCCTTCTTATGCTATGACTACTGCGCGTCTTCCTAAAACAATCACTAAATCTTTGGATCAAATTAACCGTAATTTCTTTTGGAAACAATCTCCGGATAAGAATGGCCTCCCCATGATTTCTTGGGACAAAATTTGTCAACCCAAAAGTCAAGGAGGTTTAGGTTTAAGGAAAACGGAAGCAATCAACTCTGCTCTCCTTGCCAAATTAGGTTGGAAATTAATCTCGGATCATAATAATTTATGGGTTCGTAGTATTCGGGCTAAATATTTAAAACATAGCTCTTTTTTTGAATGTAAACCCCACGCTAAGGACTCCTGGATTTGGAGAAAAATTTTACAAGTTCGCCCTCTTCTTCTTAAGGGGATGAGATGGAAAGTTGGTTTGGGCTCTAATATTCTTTTTTGGCTAGATAATTGGTTTTCTTCTACGAATTTAATTACTTTATTAGATTTAAATATTTCTGATATTCAAAATCTTGACCTTACAGTTAATCAATTTATTACTGAAGATCATTCTTGGGATATTGCAGCTCTATCTTTAGTGGTACCTCCTTACATAGTTCAGACCATTAAAGGTATTCCTTTGCCAATTAATGATACTTTTGATGAACCCTGTTGGGGTTTTTCTGGTAATGGAGAGTTTACGGTAAAGTCAGCAACCTGGTTAGCTCATAACTTTAATTCTCCTGCAAAATGGGAATTTTCTTGGATTTGGAAACTTGATATTGCTCCAAAACTAAAGATATTTATTTGGCAACTGCTACTTAATGGTCTTCCAACTAGAAATAATTTGATTTACCGTAATATTAATGTCCCTCATACTTGTCCCTTTTGTAATTCACATGCTGAAACACAGGATCATCTGTTTCTAAATTGTCCATTTATTAGACAGTACTGGGATGCAGATATCATTAGTCATTGGATGGGAACTCAAGTTAATACCCCGAATCTCCTTACTCTTTTTTGGGACATTCGTCATAATGTTAACCTTCCTGTAAAAAAGATTATTGTTTCTTTATGGAGTATATGGAAAGGTCGTAATGCTCTTATTTTTAGTCATATCCCCTCTACTATTATGAGTATTTATTCTAGAGCTTACAAAACATTTACAGAATGGAATATTCGTTCTCATCTTGATTCTTTTAATGACATTGTTCCCAAGACCCATTCTCCTCTTTACCATAAAACCATCCAAGTAGCTTGGTCCCCCCCCCCCCGCCCCTGGTGTTTTCAAAATTAATTTTAATGGTTCTGTTTGTAATAACTTTGGGTCAGCCGGAGTTGTTATTAGAGATTATACAGGAAATAATGTTGTTAGTCGTGCTTATAATCTTGGTACCTCGACTCCTATTATTGCAGAAGCTACAGCTCTGCGTAACAGTCTTCTCTTAGCTATTGAACATAATATACGAATTTTTTTTATTGAAGGTGATAACCTTTTAATTATAAATATTTTGCAGGATAAAGCACGCTTTCCTTGGAAAATTCATTTGCTAATGAATGACGTTAAGAAGTTGTTGGCTCACTTCGAGGTTGTTGCTTCTTGCCATGTGTATCGAGAAGCTAATCGTGCAGCAGATTATGTTGCAACTATAGGTCATCAAATTTCAGGCTATGTAAACATTGACCCTAATGTAGATGCTAATTTTTCTTATTTTATTTCTTTAGATAAGTTAGGGTATAGTCTTGAGAGAAGACTTACCTAACTTTTGTATTTTTCTTATCAAAAAAAAAAAATAAAATAACTCAAGTTATTTTGATTTTTGGCTTCTGCTGTCTACTGGATCAAATTTTTTTCTATGCTCAAATTCAATTGCCACAAACATTTTCTTCAATCCCTCTTTCTATAACCTACAGATTATTAAAGAACATTGTAGGGTATATAAAGAGTATGATCAAACAATATCAAATTCAATGATCACACCACTTCGAATAATACTGTCCAAATTCTCAATACCCCATCAAACTATCTCAAACACTAAGCAATTACATGGCGCGATTGCTAAAACCCATCTTTCTCTTGACCCATTTTTTGCCACCAAAATCATTAGGTATTATGCCCTTAATGGTGATCTTACCTCTGCACACCAACTGTTCGATGAAAGTCCTCGAAGAAGCATTTATCTTTGGAACTCCATTATTAGAGCTTATGCTCAAGTTCATGACTTTAAGAATGCATTTCATCTTTTTAAACAGCTTCTTAGGTCTGAATTATATCCTGATAATTTTACGTTTGCTTGTATTTTACGCGCTTGCTATGAGAATAATGATGTTGAGGGTGTTAGACTTGTTCATGGTGGGTTAGTAGTTTCTGGGTTGCAAATGGATTCTATTTGCGGTAGTTCACTTGTGAATGCTTATTCAAAGCTTGGGTTTGTTGATGATGCTAGTAAAGTGTTTTATGGTGTAGTTGATCTGGATTTGGCTACGTGGAATTCGCTTATACAAGGTTATGGGTATTGTGGAATTTGGGATGAAGGGTTGAAGTTGTTTAATGCCATGAGAAATATGGGGATTCATCCGGATGGATATGCAGTGGTTGGTTTGCTTTCGGCACTAAATAGGCCCATGTTGTTGCAAATTGGCCAGGGAATTCATGGGTTATGCATAAAGAGTGGTTTTCTTTTGAATGATCATGTTGGTAGCTCACTAGTCACCATGTATTCTAGATGTGAGTGCTTGGATTCGGCGCAGGGAGTCTTGTACAGCTTATCTAAACCGGATATAGTCACTTGGTCCGCCTTGATTACAGGGCTTGCGAATTCAGGGGACATCTATAGAGCATTTCTGTTATTCAGAGAACGGAATGTGAAAGGTATGAAGGCTGATCCTGTGTTGCTTGCTAGTGTTCTGGTTGCTTCAGTTCGATTGGGTCATGTTGGGCCTGGCTGTGAGGTACATGGTTATGTTCTTCGACATGGATTGGAGTTAGATATCAAGGTTGCTTCCGCTCTCATAGACATGTATTCAAAGTGTGGTTTTGTGGACTTGGCCATTCAGGTTTTGAATGTCCTTCCAAGACGAAACATCATTGTATATAATGCTGCTATTTTGGGTCTCGGCTCTCATGGAAATGCTGATCAGGCATTTAGATTGTTTGATGAAGCTATAGAGAAAGGATTTATGCCTGATGAATCCACATTTTCTGCTCTTCTTCATGCTTGCTGTCAATCTGGTCTTGTCAGAGAAGGGGAGGAGTTTTTCAGCAGAATGAAGGATGAATTTGGTATTAAACCTAGAAATGAGCATTATGTTTACATAGTTAAGATCCTAGGAATGGCTGGAAAATTAAAAGAGGCGTATGAATTTGTCTTGTGCTTGTCTGAACCAGTTGACGCTGGTGTTTGGGGAGCACTACTAGCATGTTGTGAAATGCATGAAAATTTCGCTCTTGCAGAAGATATCCTGCAGCATGTCTCTGAGAATCAAATGCATGAAGGTTCACACTCAATTTTGCTCTCCAGAATCTACGCAAATCACGAAAGGTGGGATGATGTGGAGAAGTTGAGGGAAGATACGAGTGATAATGGACAAAAGAAGCTACCTGGGTTCAGCTTGATAGGAGGAAAGAGCTCCCCAGCAATTTAGCATGTGGCACCTGAAGGTAAGGCTGGCTCATGTCATCTAGAATCTGATGTTTAGCTTGGTAATGTTTGATTTTATGAGAAATCTCCTTATAAACTTTTGTTTTTATTAGTCATTGTATCAACTTGCTTCTTGTTTGACATATTATTTGGTGTTTGTTCTGTCAAAGTCTATCCTTTCAGTATGGTTAAAATTAATGGCCTTCTGGGCTTCTTCTACTTCATAGTATTTAACTTCTTCCACTTCATAGTATTTAACTTCTTCCACCACCTATTTTTATCTATCCAAGGTGGCCATCATGCTTTCCTTGGTTCAGTGCAGAAGGAATGCTCGATCCTGTACTAGTTGCCTAGTAGAAACTTTCCTTTCAAGTTTCATCTATTTCAGCATAGAATAGGGTAATCTGTCAATCTGTGTTCATGGTTGACTATATGATTTCTATGGCTAATTAAGCTTTATCTCACATAATTCTGTGAACTGCAAGTCAGCCAAGCAATGAGTATGGCAGCCTTGGATCCTTATGGGAGTTGGCTACAGCAGTCACAGAGGGTCACCTAGGCACCTACTGCTAGCTGCTTCTAGCTTCTATTACACCTATGTGGATATTGAACAAATCCCACCTAGCAGCATTCACTTCTTTGGAGTCATTCAAGGTATCAAAAGTTCAGCTTTACATTAGCTTGTTCCAAGTGGCAAAAAATTATGCCCATCTCTTGAATGCTTTCCAGATCTTTGCCTAGTTTACCATATTACCTGAGCAACTTAAGGCCTGTTAAAGGGCTATCAAGTTATACTATCCCTTGCCGCATTATGCTCCATTGACTTTCAAGGCTCCTCACCTGCTCCTTGATTTTTTTTCTAGGCACCATCAACCTTTAATAGGGGTATAATTACAAAGTCAATGAGCCTTGCATCCTCCTTGCCTGTGATCAATATCCTAATTGCAGTGCTCCATTATTCAGGAAGGAAAGCCTTGCATAATACATTCCATCAATGAAAATCATTTAAAACCGAGTACCACCATGGCTCCTACATTACATACATTTCTTGAATGATAGCATATATTAGGTTTTCTAACGGGCAATATAATCTTACACTAGATAACACATCCTGTTCTGTATTCAAGTTTCTTGGTCCAAATTACTGGTGCCTGGTTTGTTTAATGATGGGCCAGCATTTTAATTTACTTAAACTTGGGGAATCAAATTTATTTGTGCATTCTATTAGTGCTTCTTCATTTTTCATGTGAGAATTATATGTTAGAATTTTCAATGATGATGCCCCGAGGCTCTAAGGTCCTCTATACAATGTCATTTACGAGTTTTCCTGATGAAACATATGCCTTGCAGAAGGCTTTGAAACAGCAGATCAAGGAGTAAAAAAGCAAAAAATATAACTCATCAAACACATGGAATGTGAAATTAGGGTTAAACACTGCTCTTGTCTCAGCCTCTCATCAGCCACTCTGTTTATCTTCATTAGTAGGTGTGTGTGAGTATGTTTTTGTTTGTTGCATACCTTATTTTTTTATTTAATGTTCTATGGTAATAAAATCTTGGTAGGTGTGAAGTATCTCAATCCCACAAATTGCTTCTAAAGACGGTGTGCAAGAGGTATCCATCCCGTTTTCCCAATATCTGACCAAATCAAAAAAAATAAAATAAAAAAATCAGCTATCCTAAAAATTGCTACGTGCCAGTGCCACTTGCATGTTTTCTGAAAGACACCATCATGCTGAAGCTGCATATTTTTAATCTTTTTTTCTCCAGTGGCTTATCCTCTTTAGAATATATAAAATTTCCGTATAAACATCATTGAGGTTTATCTTATTGATGAAGTCAGTACCTATCTTTCATCTAGTTCATACTCCGTAAATTCTCATTTTCAGGGCGTGGAATATCCATTTGAGCTCAAGGGGCTAGTTGATCGAGGTGGTGCATGATTTCAAGTAAGTTTCCAAGCAATGATCAGCCCTGATTTTGTGTGCACTTGAAAATTTATATTGCCAGACAGGACAATCAAGTTTGAACAGCAGACAGACAGACAAAACAATCAAAATTTTGCATGGTATTTCATAATTCATCCTACATTGTCCAGGTTGATGACTTGTATTTTTGAAAGAATTGCAGAAATTATTGTGATTTAATGCATTAACTTTTAATGCACAGCGAAGGCATCATCGGGAGAAGATGCAGTTGTGCAGCTTGCAAATTCTTGTTCTGTTCGGCATCCCTGGTCTGGTCTCTGGATAGATTGTTCCTTAAAAGGTTGTTGGTATCTGCTCTAATAGCAGCCTTCTTCATAGTTGCTGACTTGCTGCTTCATTTGAGGTAGGTATTATTTTGGACAGTTAGCCATCATTGCATTTAATCCCTCTTCATAGGAGCAATACCTGGTTTTAGTAATCTGGGCTATAACTGTTGGAAAATGGAGCACATGAATTATTAGAACTCTGCTTGTTTCTTCATTTCTTGTTGGGTGATAGTTCATTCAAGGGGTGTTTACTTCATGGAATTTAGGTATGAGGTATGGGTTTAGAACAGATTAAACCCATACTTTGTGTTTGGTTTATGATTTTAAGAGTTGTAAATCCATACCTTGGTTTATTATTTTAAGAGTTGTAAACCCACACCTTAAACCCCCAAGGTATGGGGTTTAGAAACCCGGGGGGGTGGGGTGGGAAGGGGTTGGCTCATACCAATATTTTTAGGTATTATATAAAAGAAAAAAAACTTCATTCTAGAATCAACCAAAACATGTGGTATCAAGAATCAAGTTCCAACCCTATACCGCTTGCAAAACAAACACCTAATAGAATTATCCGTGTTGCTGTGAATTTGGTTTGATGAACTAGATGACCAACAAAAAGATATGTAGCTAACAATAGGTGAAGGCTGGTGATTGGAAATCGTTTGGTGTGATTCTTGATGGCAAAGCCATGGTTGTTAATGGGCGAAAGTTTGCACCTGTGCATCGACATAGCCTTTAGTCTATATGGACTCACCAATTTGGCACCATCATCTCTCTCAGCCTCAACAACATTGCAGGTTTCTTAGAGCATGTGACGAGTACATTCAATGCATAGGCTCTTTTTTTTTGGCATACCTTATTTTGTTTTTTAATGTGCTATGGCATTTCAATTTGGTAGGTGTGAAGTATCTCCATTCCACAAATTGCTTCTGGAGATAGTGTGCAAGAGAAATTTTGTCCATATTGTTTTCCTAATATCTGATAAAAATTATTTTCAGCTATCCTACATGTTGCGACCTGCCACTGCCACTCGCATATTTTATGAAGGACTCCATCATGTTGAGGCTGTTTAGTGTCAATCTCTCTCTTCTTTTTTTTTTATTTTTATTTTATTTAATTTTTTTCCTCCAGTGGCTTATCCTCTTGAATATATAAAAACTTTCCTTAAACATCGTTGAGGGTTATCTTATTTTTTACCCAGTTGGGCTATAATTATTGGAAAGAATGGAGCATATGAATTATTAAAACTCTGCTTGTTTTTTCCTTTCTTGTTGGGTGATAGTTCATTAAGGAGGTGTTTGATTCACGGGATATAGGTATGAGGTATGTGTTTTAAAATGGATTAAACTCGTACCTTGTGTTTGGTTTATGATTTTAAGAGATTTAAATCCATATCTCATCAAACCCCCAAGGTATACCAATAATTTTAGGTATTAAATGAATGAATTTTTTTTTTTTTATTCTAGATACGTAATTACCTTGATTTCCATAGTACAATCTGACAATTAGAATAACAAAAATAAAAAAGAATGACTACGTCGAGCAGAACTAGTCAACCGGCAAGTGGCATCTAGTGTTAAAAAATTGCTCTGTTAATTACAGCATTGCGTCCAAAAGAAGGGATTAGCTCACAAAATCATATTACAGAATAATTTGCCACTCGTGCCGCTAGGGGGGCCCTTCTTTTACTCATTTACAGGAACAATATAATGCAATCTTTATAAGACGGAGGAAGAATTTGCGTTACTTTAGATGTATTTTTAATGGATTAGTCAGTATAGCCGTTTTTTTTAACAGATTAGAGTAGCTTGCTCATTCTATTTTTAATCTTCTTGTAATTTATTTAATTTTCATGTTGAACTCTTTTTCTAATTTTTATTGATATGTTGAGCTCTCTTTTATTTTTTATGAACATGTTTAGCTCTTTTTCTAATTTTTTATGAACAAGTTGAGCTCTTTTTAAATCTGAAAGGTGGGGGGTATCATGCACTCACTAGTCTCTACGCTCCACTTCGTACTATAAATACACATTCACTAGATTTGGCAAATCCATCTCAAATTCAAAGCCACCAATTTCTTTCAATATATTTAATGGCTTCAACACCCTTTTTGCTCTGTTTCCTTCTTCTCATTATCTCTGCTTTCTCCTTTCATTTCTCCAATGCTACCTTTGTGCTTCCTATTGTCAAGGACAACACCAAGTCCCAATACTACACCTCTTTTCTAGTAGGAACACGCCCATCTACTCGTGTGTATCTGGTCATTGATATCGGTAATCGATGGTCCTGGTTCGCTTGTGACCTCTATGGCTACAACAGTAATTCCACAACCTACCATGAAGTACCCTGCAACTCACCCAAGTGTGCGCACTATGAGCCAACAGGGACTTTTTGTTCCGGTGACACTTGCGGTGTTTACGCATACACCCCATGGGGTGACAGCCTCTATGCTGGCGGTCTCGTTGAGGATGTATCGAGCTTGTACAAGCAAGCCCAACCAAACTCCCTAGCTCAACTCTCTAAAGCTAGCTTACCTACTTTTCCTTTTAGTTGCGCTGACAAAGGCCCTTTGAAGGGCTTATCACCTCATACCAAAGGGGTGGTTACCCTTGCAAAGGTACCTTTTGCCTTGCATTCCCAAATCTCCTCAACTTTCAAGGTTCCTCGTAAGTTTGCTCTTTGTCTTCCCTCTTCCACTTCTTCGGGTTATAATGGCGCTGTCTACTTCGGAGGAAGCCCTAGTTATATGTCAAAATCACTTATAACCACCCCACTTATAATCAATCCTAACAGCACTGCGCCAATAAGATCAGATGGAGAAACTTCAGTAGAATACTTCATCAAGGTAAGGTCTATCAAAATCGACGGAACCCCAATACGCTTTAGATCCTCGTTGTTGTCCTTCGACATCAAGGAAGCAGTTGGGGGGACTAAGATTAGCACTATGGACCCTTACACTGTACTACACAGTGAAATATACAAGGCTCTTATCAACGTATTTGTAACAAAAGCAACCGCCATGAAGATGACTAGGGTTGCTCCAGTAGCTCCTTTCGGGGCATGTTTTAGTACAAAATCAGTGGTTAACAACGCTAAAACTGGTCCATCAGTACCAATTATTGACATAATAATGGATGGTAAAAGTCCCTTGTTGCACAACAAGAATGCGAGGTGGAGGATCTACGGCGCGAATTCGATGGTGAAGGTTTCAGAGAATGTAATGTGCTTAGGATTTGTAGATGGAGGTTCAAGCCCAACCACATCAATAGTAATAGGTGGGAAGCAAATGGAGGATAATTTGGTGGAAATAGACCTTGAAACTAATAAGCTTGGAGTCACTTCGTCTCTTCTTCGCATGGGTACAAGTTGCTCCAAATTTAAGGGAATTTAACTTAAATATTAAGATTTTATAGTCCTTAATTTCTGGTTTCATAGTAGATCTCGAAAAATTGATCTTATGCTAGGATAACTTGTTTGTTTGTGACTTTCGATATTTTCTCCTTTTTCAACAGAAAATAAAAAAAAGGTGACTTGTGTCTTGCAACTTGTGATGTAACTTTTAATATTGAGCTACTTAATAAAATTTTAAGTAGTCCTTTCTAACATCATACCCACGATAATTATATTTTAATATTATTGTTATTCTATAATTATAATTAAATAGGTTTTTTGACATGAAATTAGCTTTTATTAATCTACTTCTATACAGAGTAGAAACTAGGCATGCAATGATCTAAACGCTTAAAAAACTAGCCTACTTGCCCGACACCCAGGGCATCGTCCAATACAACTTTTGAAAAGCTCAATCCTTTCTGAAATTTTGCATAGTTTAATGTGTAGAAAAAAAAATGAAAGAGCTTAACTTTAAATTGGGTAAGGTACTTGATTTATATTGTGAGCGCATATGAGTGACATCATAATTGTCGCGATGATAGAAAAATGGAGGCAGCATATAATCAATGGTGCTACTTCATTTTTTCTAATTAGTGACTCAAGATTTCAATATATTTCAATTGATATATATTTTACTTCCAAGCTTGTTTCGCTGGCCGCATTGTCTGGCCGGCTCACGCACACCAAAATATTGATCGGTTAACCTTGGACGGCTCAAGTAACCCCTGGCCAATCGAGTAACCCTTGATCAACCGAGTAGCCCTTGACTAAATAATCCCGCCATATGGTGTGCCCAACCACATATAAAACTTTGTGTTACTGCATATAAGTAATATATATAATAGTCATATGCATTTTTTTTTAAATGCACATCTTGAAATATAAAAATTAATTAAAATGGAAAAAAAAAACCATAATTTGAATCTTTAATTTTGTGGGAGGGACTTGGAATACTTATTTGACGGGTAAAATTGGATTTTATTTTTTTTAATTTTTTTTTTAAGAGAGATTTTTCGGATAAATTTAACAGTCAATAAAGGTTGAGAATAAAAGTTAACAAATTATGATCACCTCAAAGTCGAAACCCAAAACCCTAGCTAGAGAAACATTGTCACACTCGCAGCATTGATGAAATCCAAAGAGAAGAAACAGAAAATTTCTTCAATTTCTTCATCAAATCATGAAGATTACATACCAGAAGATTTGATCCTTGAGATACTGTTACGATTACCGGTAAAATCACTTATTCGATTCAAATCCGTCTGCAAAAAATGGTATTCGATAGTGTAGTTAGTATTTTATTGATTTACATTTTAATAAAGTAGTTGATTTTTTTTTCCAGATTATTTTAGTTGCTATTAGTTTTAGGGGGTTTGTAATGTTTTACTTGTAATTTGGAAAATAATACTCCGTAACTCAAAGTTAGATTGTAGCTAAGGCCTTTGTGCACTAAAATAAGTTCAGTTCACTTAAATAATTTTAGTTCGGTAAAAATAAGTTAATTCTTAAAAATTTATTAACTTTAAAGAAGAAATATAGATTATATAATATAAAATCAGTAAGAATAATTTCATTTTAGCAAAAATAATTTCAGTTTAGTAAAAATAATTTTAGTTCTTCGTAAATTAGGTGAAGTGAACGAGGCCTAACCCTGGGATCAGAGTTCATTTTGCAGGTCCACACGAGGTCCAAATCCGAGGCCCACAAGCAGCCCCTCAAGGCTCCAAAAGTAATAGTTGGTATGGTACACCAGATCAAAACTAGTTTAAATAACTTATATTTGTAATGAACATCACAACTTTATAAAAAAAAGAGCATTGAAATATAAAGAACGTGATATTTTGGTGAAACAGTTTTTTAAAAAAGGTAAAAGATAATTATCAATTGATTTTTACCACGTATTTAATGGCAAATCATTTCAAAATATTCAGTTTTTTTTATAATTTCTTTCTCTAAAATTATTTTTATCAAGATTTCTTTTCAAATTTCAAAAACATTTGGTGACAAAATAATTTATCAAGAAAACAACATTGGTAGACAAGGATGTACGACATGTACATGTTTTCGCATCGTATAATGGAATACTATACGTTTGTATTGACAACACCCTCTATCTTTGGAATCCCACCACCGACGAGTATCGGATCATCCCATCACCACCTAATTTTATGTTTCCAATTTTATTTTCCAGGTTTGGCTATGCTTCTACAATCGACGACTACAAACTCGTGTTCGTTACTAGGTACAAGTCCGCACAACAATTCCGCACATTGGTTTATCGACACTGGTTGTTTTTCGATGTGTGAGATCAAGATTAATACGGAGTGTGACTATAACAGACGTGCGGAGGCAATTATATCGAATGATGCGTTACATTGGACATTAGAGATTAAGAGATGTCGATGTCACTATATAGACTATTTTGATACAATTGATCACAATAGAGAGAATAAGGTACATTTTATATTCAAATTTGATATGGTGAATGAAGTATTCGAAAGGGTGGCTGACCTAAAGCCGATCTATAGCAATATTGAGAAAGACGAAGATCAATGCTACCGGTGATGGTAGCCTTTGTGTTTACCTACGACACAATGAATCTATTGGCTACTTATATTGGCGTTGTGAAGAAGCACGAAATCCAGATGTTGTTGATATATGGATGATAACTAAGTCGAATACTCGGAAGAAGGGCAGACTTGCAGGAAGATGGAACAACATAGGAAGTGTTTGGGGTCCAAAATGACTTATATGTGGGCCCAGTCATAATGAAAATAATAAAAGCCCAATAGGCAAGGCACAACCCTTCAATACATTTGCCAAGTCAATTATAGCAAGGCCCAATCAAATGGCAGCCCATTTGATTGATCAAGCCCAATCTAGCTAATGGAACAAAGGTATAAAAGCTTTCATTTCAATACAATTACATTCATTCACATTAAATGTCTCAAGCAACAAATACTCTTGCATAGCTCTTCTCTAATACTTTTGCATCCGTACTGACTTCGGCATCGGAGGGGCCTTCCTCGGCACACCCCCCGAGGCTAGTTTACGTTTGCATTGCTGCGCAGGAAATCCCCAATTCGGTTATCACTCGAATTGGGCTTCATCTCCACTCATCCGAAGGGCCATCCGAAGGCCCATTGTTTTCTGACCGAAACAATTTGGCGCCGTCTGTGGAGATACTTACAAAAATTCAGCCAAAAATCTCATTCGAATCTTAGCCAATTCAAAAAATGACTAAGAGTGCAAAGAGCTCTAAAAAAGCTAGGAAGACCGGTCTTATAACGGTAAGGGCTGGTAGAACACCTTCACCGTCGCCTGAACCGACTGCTTCCAATTCCCCAAGGGGAGAAAATTCGCATGAAATATCTCCTTCCCAGCAAGATTACCTAAATGGGAACTCGCCGAGGGATAGTGAGGTTCATAAGCGTGATCCATCACCGAGCATGCACTCAACTCCTCCTACCGGACCATCAACCGAGGAGGTCATGAAAGCCATGGTTGTGTGCATGGAGTTCATGCATACTTTGGGGGAACGCTTCCCATCAGTAAAAAAGCCACCCTCTCCCCCTCCTAGATCAAATGATCGAAAGAGGAAGAGCATAACCGAGGGAGAGAAGCAGGCTCCATCCTCAAAAAGGGAAGGCAGCCGAAGGGCTGGGCATCCAGGCGGTTCTGGGCAGAATTAGAAGAGGGGCTTCGGCCACTCCAAAAATTCCAAAGCTCGGAACTCCGAAGATCAGCATGACAGCCATAATGTATCTCGCCGAAGCGTTCACAAGCGCCTAGGTGGCAGAGAAGGAGGGGTGCATAGTCGCCTCACCTTCCCAGAAGGGTCTCATCCCTCTATGTCACGCGAGGGGACACCCCCTGCATCCACCTCTCTGAGAGGGAGAAGCAGGGTTCCTTCGGTGCGGCAGAAGGGAAAGGCCGTAATGGTTCCAACCAGTTCCCCATTCCAAAGGTGGATACTGGAGGAACATGTGCCAACGGTTAAAATTCCGGCACACATTACATATGACGGTACTTCGAATCCGAAGGACCACATTTCCTCCTATGAGGGGCATATGTACCTTAACCCCAGGTCCGAAGCTACCTGGTGTATGTACTTCCCGACGACCCTTAAAGGTGTGGCCCAATCATGGATCACCAAAGGGCTGAAGGAAGGCTCAATAACTGGCTGGAGCGATCTAGCCAATAAATTCAAGAGCAAGTTTTCTACGGCTAATCGCCGAGAGAAGACCACTGCAGAGCTCATGGGCCTACAGCAAGCGGAGGACGAAAGTCTCCGAGATTATTTGACTCGCTTAAGCAACGAGTCATCCAGAATAACAAGTCTGGATCAAAGCCTAGCCGTATTTGCATTACGGAATGGCTTACAAGCTGGCAAATTTCTGGATTTCATGGTCATGCATACCCCGCAGACCCTGGAAGAAGCCCTCGATGCTTCGGATAAATTTATCCGAGCCGAGGAATGGAACAATGCGAAGCTGCAATCCCAATCAGGGCTTGTGAAGCCAAAAGGGCAGCAGGCCGAAGTTCCAGCGTCAAGGAAAGGGAAGGCAAAAGCCTCAGAACCTCCCTTGACCGCTGAGCCGAAGAAGGATAAGGCTCCCTATCTAGGGAAATTTGAATCTTACACCCCTCTCACCTTACCACGTACTAAAATTTTTAGTGCGACGAGGGAGGAGGGAAGATTCAAAAAGCCGAAGCCACCTCTTTCTTGGCATCAAAAGAAAGGGAAGGACCTTTGGTGTGAGTTCCACGAATCTTGTGGGCATCGCACCGAGGATTGCCTTCAGCTGAAGGACCAGATCGAAGAGCTGGTCCAAAAAGGATACCTAAAGAAATATGTCACGGAACGCCGCAAAGAGAAGAAAGCCGAGAAAGATTCTCGGCAAGAACTGGACTATCACCGGAAAAGGGACAGGCCTCCCGAAGGAGGGCACAATGACATCCTGACCATTTCCGGTGGCATATCTCGGAACGCACTTAAGCGCCATCTGAGGGGTCTCACCCATCAGATTCATCATGCCGAGTTCCAGAAGCCGCAGTCTCCGGTGCCGAACATGACGTTCACATCCGAAGACTGCAGGAGGGTGGTGTATCCCCATGATGACCCATTGGTTATCATGACAAGCATCGCAAACCACAACGTCTATCGGACACTGGTAGACGGTGGCAGCGGGGTGAATATACTTTTTCGGAAGGCATTCGACCAGCTGAAGTTGGAGAGCAGGCATTTGACTCCGGTCCCTTATCCGGTCACTGGATTCAACGGCTCCTCTTCATACCCGGATGGGAAAATACTTCTTCCCGTCAGCCTCGGCCAAGACCGGGCAAGACGAAGCATCATGGCCGAATTCTTGGTCATCGACGCCCCGTCAGTTTACAACGTCATCATGGGGAGACCTCTCATCCATGATGTTCAAGGAGTAGTCTCGACATATCATCAGTCGATGATTTATGTCTCGGATGAAGGACGCTCCGAGAAAATACTAGGCAGCCAGAGAGAGGCCCGAGAATGCAACTCCCTCAAGCCATCCAAGAGTCGCCGAAGCGACAAGGATGATGAGGAAGAAAAAGAGAGAGAAAAGGAGCGGGGTACTAAAAGGCCGAAAGGCCTAAGTGCTTCAGCTCAGGGGTCCCCAAAAAAGAAAGCATCTTTGGGGACCGAAAAGGCGGGCTCTTCGGACGGACCGAAAGATTTGGACGAGAGCCAGCCGAAGAAAGGAAGGTTGGCTGAGGTTGACAGCAGACCTGAACCTGAAGAATCTGGCTCCAAGGCAATGGAGACAGACGAGCAAACTGAATCAATCCAGTTGACCGAGGGGGATACTGAAAAATGCGTCAACATCGGACAAGGGTTAGATCCGAACCTCCGTGTTAAACTAATTCAACTCCTTCGAGACAACAGAGATGTGTTCGCATTCTCAGCAGCTAACATGCCGGGAATTGATCCGAACCTCATCTCGCACAAGCTTAATGTCGACCCCACATGTCGGCCAATTAAGAAGAAGAAGCGGAACTACTCCGCTCAGAAGAACCAAGACATCGCAGCCGAAGTCAAAAAACTTCTGGACGCAGGGTTCATTGAGCCCTGCCAATACCCTGAATGGCTGGCGAATGTAGTAATGGTTCAGAAAGCTAATGGCACCTGGAGAATGTGCGTTGACTTCACGGATCTGAATAGGGCCTGTCCGAAGGACTTCTATCCCTTGCCGAGAATTGACCAGCTGGTTGACTCGACAAGTGGCCATGCTCTGCTCACCTTCATGGACGCATTTTCTGGGTACCATCAGATTTTCATGCACCCCGATGACAGAGCAAAAACGACATTTGTTACAAGCGCCAGGGTGTACAATTACAAAATGATGCCCTTCGGCCTGAAGAACGCCGGGGCTACATATCAGAGGTTGGTGGACCAAGTGTTTGCCGAACAAAAAGGCCGCAACATGGAGGTCTATGTGGACGATTCTATCGTCAAAAGCAAAGAGGCAAAAGATCATGTTGCGGACCTAGCTGAAACGTTTGCCACCCTGAGAAAGCACCAGATGAAGCTGAATCCGAAGAAATGTGTCTTCGACGTGAGGTCTGGGAAATTCCTAGGTTTCATGGTCAGCAAGAGGGGGATTGGCGCCAATCCCGCCAAAGTACAAGCAGCTCTTGATCTTCCCGAGCCGAAGACGAAAAGGGACATTCAGCGCCTTACGGGGAGAATGGCCGCCTTGTCCAGGTTCATCTCAAAAGCTTCGGACAAAGGTCTGCCCTTCTTCAAGGCGCTGAAATTTCCGAAATCAAAGGAGCTCATATGGGAAGATGAGCAAAAAGTAGCCTTCCAGCAGCTCCGGGAGCACTTGGCAAATCTTCCAAGGCAAGGCCAGCTGAAGGAGAAATCTTGTACTTATACGTAGCAGTTAGCCCTGCTATAGTGAGTGCGGTGCTGCTGAAGGAAGAAGAAAAGGTTCAGCAACCGATCTACTTCGTCAGTCATACTTTGACCGATGCCGAAACGCGCTACCCTCTGCTCGAAAAGGTTGCATATGCAGTGGTAGTAGCAGCTCGGAAGTTGAAACCCTACTTTGATTCGCATCAGATTGTGTTCCTAACATATCAACCGCTGGAAAAAGTCCTCGGCAAGGTGGAAAAATCAGGCAGACTAACAAAGTGGGCCTTCGAGCTCACCGAGTTCAGCATAAGCTACCAGCCGAGGGCAACAATCAAAGCCCTAGCCCTAGCAGATTTCCTAGCCGAGTGTTCCTATCAGGAAACACTCGACGAAGGGAAGGGGACTTGGACTGTATTCACGGATGGCTCAGCCACCGTAAATGGCTCGGGGGCTGGGGTGGTAATCGCTTCTCCCGAGGGAAAAAACTTCGAGTATGCACTCAAATTCTCATTTAAGGCTTCTAACAACGAAGCAGAATATGAAGCAGCAGTTGCTGGCTTGGAATTGTGCATAGCTCTCGAAGCCGAACATGTCTGTCTGAAGACAGACTCTCAGCTAGTCGCTAACCATATTCGGGGCGAGTATGAGGCCAAAGAGCCCTCCATGATCTCCTATCTTGCCAAGATCAAATCAGTTATAGCGAAGCTGAGAACTTTTGAAATCGAGCTGATACCGAGGGGTCAGAATGCTCAGGCCGATGCACTCTCCAAACTTGCAAGTTCAACTCTTACAGAGCTGAATCGGTCCGTATACGTGGAGGTGCGCCGAAACAGAAGCATTGACCCAGAAGGTTAGGTTCAGTGCGCTGAGGTTGAGCCTAGTTGGATGGACCCCATCTTGGCTTACAAGCTGCAAGGAACGTTGTCCGAGGATAAGAACTTAGCAGCAAAAATGAAAAGGGTAGCCTCAAGGTTCATTGTCTACAAGGGGGAGCTGCTGAAAAAATCCTTCTCAGCCCACTGCTGAAATGTGTGGGTCCAACAGATGCGGATTACATCCTTCGGGAAATCCACTTTGGCATCTGTGGAAACCACATTGGGGGGAGGACCCTAGCCCATAAGGCACTACGGGCAGGATACTATTGGCCAACTATGATCCAAGACGCTAAGGACTTGGTGCGGAAATGCGAAAATTGTCAAAAATTCGCACCCGTTATTCACAGGCCTTCAAGGGACCTTCAGCCGATACTGAATCCACTCCCCTTTGCTCAATGGGGGTTGGATATTTTAGGACCTTTCCCCGAGGCTCCCTACCAGAAAAAATGGCTGATAGTTGGAATCGACTACTTCAGCAAATGGATAGAAGCCGAAGCAGCTTCAAACATAACTGAGCAGACTGTCAGGAAATTCATCTGGCAGAATATCATCACGCGCTTCGGCATCCCAAAAGTGCTTGTCTTCGATCATGGAAGACAATTTGACAATCTGCCGCTGAGGCGGTACACAGATCAGTTCGGCATAAAACTGGCATATTCAGTAGTCTACCATCCTCAAAGTAATGGCCAGGCCGAAGCTGCAAATAAACAGATACTCAACGCTCTCAAAAAGAGAGTTGAAGATCAAAAGTCCAAGTGGATAGAGGAACTTCCTGGAACTCTATGGTCACTTAGAACAACTGAAAAAGAGGCCACGGGGCATTCACCTTTTGAGTTGGTGTATGGGTCCGAAGCCGTTCTGCCAGTGGAAATTGGCTCAGAAAGCCTCCGAGTCAATCAGTTCTCGGCCGAAGAAAATGAGCATCTCATGAAAGAGTCCCTCGATTTCTTAGATGAGATCCGAGATTCGGCGGGGGACAGAATGGCGGCATACAAGCAGAGAATTAGTAAATTCTACAACCGAAGAGTCTAGTCAAGACTCCTTAAAGTTGGGGACTTGGTTCTTCGGAATGCCGCCGCTGTTCAGAAAAGCCGCATCCATGGGAATCTCTCAGCTAACTGGGAAGGGCCTTATGAAATATATGATGAGCTCCAACCAGGAACTTATCGTCTTTGGCAGTTAGATGGAACTGAGTTGAAAAACCACTGGAACGCAGATGTGCTTAGAAAATTTCATGTTTGAAAAATCTGTGTAAATACATTCCCTTCAGATTAATGAAAGGCCTTTGAGCCACAATTATTCATAATTTTATTCTGCTTTCATTATTTCTGTCCTTGCCGATTTTTGAAAAAACTCAGCGTTTACACCCGGTGCTGTCTGAAGCATTGCATTGTGATGCACTGTGCTTCGGCAAGCTGGAGAACCTGCCAATATGAGAGTGGTGAATAGAAACTCGAGGTATTGCATAATGATGCACTGTACCTCGGATGGATTTGCTGCTCTCGGCGAAGAGGCCATAGGCTCATCTAGGACATAGCCGAAAATAGGAATTGACAGAGTGCCCGAAGCATTGCATAGTAGTGCCTTGTGCCTCGGCAAGTCAATTTCGGGTGGTGATTGCACCTCCGAAGTATTGCATAATTATGCCTCGTACTTCAGATGATCACTGCCCTGGCATTATGTCTAAGGTAGTCGTTCCCTCGGATGAATTAAAATCGGCCAAAATACAAGGAATAAACATATATATGCAAGCTATAACAAAGCTTCAGTTGCACTAGAATAATCAACAGCAGTGGCACTCAGAACCCTGAAGACATCACCTTCAAAGTTCTGGGGGGGGGCAGAAGGCGCTTACACGCCGAACTGCTCTCAACAAGCTCTTGTCTGAAGCCCTTGACACTTGGAAAAATTCCATGAAAAACCAAGTAAAATGGACAAAGTGTTATCAGCTGCGGAACTCTTAGTCGAAGCTTTGTACTTAGCCAAATTTTGAAGAAATTCAGAAAAAAGGCAATCAAATGCAAAGCTGGGAAAACAGGCAGAAGAAGAGGAAACAGCTAAAAATTCTATTTCATCTACCAAAGACTGAAAAATCACAAACATCGAGTTTAAGCTACAGAAACCAAATTCGGAAGTTTAAGCTATAGAAATTCAAAGTCGGCAACCGCCCACATAGCGGAAAACACAGCTGCCGAAGGTACACAAAAACAGATAGTAAAGTTTGTACGAGGCAAGCTGAAGCAAAAGAATAAGGCAAAAGCTGACGCGACATCTTTAAATTAAAGGCACGTTGATCCGCAAGACTTAGTAGACGACTGCCCGAATTCCTATGCTTCAGCATTCGTAGGAGCATCATTCGGAGCAGCCAGAGCCTCAGCATCGGCTGAAGAAGAAGCAGGATGGGCAGCATTCAGTGCTCTCTCAGCTTCCCTTTCTCTCTCCTCACGCTCAGCCTGCCGAGCCAAGAACGCCACTTCAGCTGGACTGGCCTCATTTACATGCCCATCTGTTGGATCCATGGACCAGGCTTCAACCTGATCCCATTTGATGTTAGGCTCAATGTGGAGGGCCAGTCGCCGAGCCACCTTCCATCCATTCTCATATCCCTCCTCATACTCGGCTTTAGTGTATACCCTGGTTTTCAAGAGTTCATTAGCAGCAGCGAGGTCATCTGAGGCTTTGGAGGACACATTCTTCTCAGCCTTTAGTGCATCTTGCAGCTGCTGGACCTGGGCCTCGAGCTCAGTTTGCTTGTCCTTGGCCTGAGCGCGGAGGAGATCCATTTGGCTGGCATGATCTGCGATTAGCTGATCCCGCTTCTCAGCTTCTTCCTTGTCCTTGCTCTCGAGGCGGGCTTTGAATTTAGCAAGGGTGTCTGCCCCATATCCCTTTAGCAGAGAATGGCCCTCTTCAATCCATGGGAAGATGGTCTGCTCCAGGCCTCGGCAGAAGAACTGGAAGTTCTCCTTCATCTGCTGCATCATCAGCTTAAGGTTTGAAGCCTCTTCCTCAGCTTTCTGCTGCTTCAGCTCAGCCAGCCGAGCCAAGCCCTCAACCTCTTCGACCTTGTCAACCTTGGATTGCAGCTCCTCATTCATTTCTACAGCTAAGAAATGATTATGGACAACCTGCAGAATAAGAGTCAGCCGAGGCTTGATACTTAGAAAAATTCTCAAAAAAAAAAAAAAAAAGAGAGAAAGAAGAGAAGGTTGAGCGCTTACCTGCATAAGTAGCCGCTGGTTCTCCACGAAAGGATTTGGCACCTTGTCAAGAGGCTCAGCAGCCCCGGCAGCAGCGCCTGCAATCCAAGCCCTGGCTTTCTCCAGCGCTGATAAGTTGGCCAGGTGGCCGAAGTGAGCATTGGCAATCTCACGCTTCAGCTTAAAGAGGGCCCGGGCATGTTCTGGAACGGGGACTAGCGGCGCCAAATCGAAGCCCATATCGGAAGAATGGAAGCTCCTGAAAGAATTTGCAGCCGAAATAGAGGGCGCCTCTTCGTTCTTTGGCCCTTCAGATTCAATCACGTGATGAGTGACATGAGTCGCAGCAGCACCTTCGGCAGGAATGTTCAGCGCATCCATCTCCTGCTGAATGCTATCCGAGAACATTCCAGGGTCACGAGGAGGAGTTGGAGGAGAAGTCTGCAGATCAACAACCTCCACCAGAACATCTCGAGAAGGAGAGGTGACTTCCCTCATCTCCGCTTCCTCGGCTTGAACTTCCTCGAGCCGAGGCTTCTTAGCAGGTGGCTCCGGCGCCTTAAATTGTCCAGGACGGACAAGGATTCTTCGACCACCGGCCATTTCTTCAACAGTTGGCTCGGAAAGAGGGTTGTCTTCTTCTCCCTCCTTGACCTCTTCTCCTTTCTCTTCTTCTTCCCCTTCGGACTGCAGAAGCAAAGAAAGAGGGGGCAGGAAGACGAGAGATCAGAGAAGTAAAAAAAAAAAAAGCAAACAAGCAAGAAAACTCACGGCAGAAGCACACAGATGTTTCAGCCGAAGCCACATACTTAACAATTTTGGCAAAATAAAACTACATCAGACAGAGATGTATCCGAAGAACTACACTTAGCAGAATATACGTGCAAATTCAAAGAAAACTACGTGTAACATACATACTCAAAAGCTGAAGCTACTTGTCAATATATTCAGAAAAATACTTTGCAAGCTAAACAATCAAAGTGCTGAGGTTCTAAACTTGGAAAATTATCAAGTGAATGACTTACCGAAGGACCGAACAACTCTTCGGTATCTTCTGACTCTGAATCTTCCTCTCTAATAGGCTCGGATGGAGGAGGTGGTGGCTGTACAACGTCACCTCCTTCAGCAGCAGCAGCGGCAGCAGCAGCAGCAGCTTCCTCTTCAGCAGAGAGAAGGAAGAAGGGGTCAATCTTCTTGTACCAGGGCTTTTGTGCCAGATACTCAAAGGCGCTGACCACCTCGAGTTTCCTCGGCTGCAGCGTCAGTGGCCGATCCTTCACAGCTGTGATGGGAGGGGTATTGGTGATCGGCACTCTGGTCTGGCTGATCCCCAGCACCTCGTAATTGATACCCGAAGTCTCTTCGCAGATAGCTGAAAGGATAACAGAGCAAAAGATTAGCTTCAGACAAAAAACTTCGGATTATGAAAACTTAAAAAGCAGAAAGTAAATGCCTCGGCCCCAGCCGAATCACTTACCACCTTGGTATCTTCGGCTAACATCTTCTCTTGGAAGATGTAATGGCAGCATGGCAGCTAGACGGTTGGCACAACTGCCATTCGGCCAGTTACGCCAGGGTTTGAGGATCTGCCAAATAGCTCCATCTAGTTCGGTGAAATCGTCATCACCGATGCTTGACATGGAGGGGTCTGGCTTCCTAACATAGCGAGGCCCCCCGAAGTAATTAGGGTGGCCCTCATCCGAAGGAGCTCGCATCCAAATCCATTGCTCCCTCCAATTCTTATCAGAGGTGTCATTCGGATAGGAGGTGAGATAACCCCTTTCGTCCTCTATGTGCCACCATCCTCGGCCATGTACTCTGCTGGATTGGGTGTTCGACGACAGTTTGTGAATGCACCGAAAATAGTGGACGCTCGGCTGCAGCCCATAGAAGATGCACACCTAGAGATAAGTCATGATTCTCTTGATACTAACTGGGGTCAGCTGGGCCAATGAGATATTGTACCCATTCAGAACGTTGATGACGAAGGGGTGCACTGGGAATCGCAGCCCGTACTGCAGCTGCCGAACGTAAACCCCAATATAACCTGGAGGGGCCCGATAGATTCTCTCCAGCACTGTGGGCATTCGGCACCAATACCCATCGGCTTCCATTATGCCGTAGTAGACCTCCAACTGCTTGGCAAAGTGGTACCGAGCATCATTTGCAAGCCACCATTCGGCTGGCTCGGTCTTCAGCAGACCAGAATTCTCGTATTCATCGGTCCATTCCCTCTCTTCAGGGGTCAAGGGCCGAGATCTGGTAGGAGCCCTTCGGCCAGAAGTGCTTGCTTCGGCTGACTCCCTAGGAGGGGCGCTGTTTAGCGGAACAACCCTTAATCCTTCTCCCCTCGAGGATGAACTAACCTCAATTCGGGCGTTTGGGTTTCGGCCGCTCAAAAACGGCATTACTGGCAGAGGACGGTTCCTCTTCAGAATTAGTTGCGGCACTTCCTCCTCAATGTTCTCGTCTTCAGGCTCCATTGGCCGTTTACCAGGGTTGCTGGCCATTACTAAATCGCCGGCGACGCGAAAAAAGCAGGAAAAGGGGGATGGCTTAAGAGAAGAGGAAATCCGAATGAAATTCGGAGAAAATTACCTTTATCTGACTCGGAATTCGCCGATTTAGTGGTTCGGAGCAACAGATTCTGCTGAAAAGATTCGAAAAAGGCGGAAATTGGTGAAAGAGAAAAGGGAAATTGCGCGAGTTCGCTGGAAAAGTGAGAGTGAAATGCGAAGAGTGTTTGATTTGGGAATGCCGGAAATGATTATGCGAAATGCGAATTAAATACCTGGTACGAAAACCCACTTATTTAATTTCAGTTTACAAACTCTTCAAATTCTTCTCAAACCAATTGCAAAACCGCCAAAATTTAATTCTCCACTAAGTCCACTCCACTTCCCCACTATCATTAGTTAACCGTCATTAAGGTTAATTAATCATCATTAACGGTTATATTAACTGTGTTGAATTATCAAAAACATTCAAATTATTTTCATTTATTTCCCTCCAAATCCTTCAGCTGCTGAAACCCGACCCGTTATCCTCACGAATCGGGTCTGGGGGGCAAGTTGTTTGGGGTCCAAAATGACTTATATGTGGGCCCAGTCATAATGAAAATAATAAAAGCCCAATAGGCAAGGCACAACCCTTCAATACATTTGCCAAGTCAATTATAGCAAGGCCCAATCAAATGGCAGCCCATTTGATTGATCAAGCCCAATCTAGCTAATGGAACAAAGGTATAAAAGCTTTCATTTCAATACAATTACATTCATTCACATTAAATGCCTCAAGCAACAAATACTCTTGCATAGCTCTTCTCTAATACTTTTGCATCCGTACTGACTTCGGCATCGGAGGGGCCTTCCTCGGCACACCCCCGAGGCTAGTTTACGTTTGCATTGCTTCGCAGGAAATCCCCAATTCGGTTATCACTCGAATCGAGCTTCATCTCCACTCATCCGAAGGGCCATCCGAAGGCCCATTGTTTTCGACCGAAACAGAAAGTAATCACGAAATAATAAGGATTACGGGTAATGGTAATGTTATAGTTTTTGAAAATAAGCACTACCCCAATTCAATGGGAAATTTTGCTTATATTTGATGGACGTCAACCTAATAAGCATTTTTATATTGAAGCTACTAATGAATATGGTAAACCATATGATGATATTAGTAATCGTGATCAACGCCTTCAACAACGTGTGGTGTATTATTCCGAAAGTCTTATTAACCCTAATCATATTTTATTTAGGTTTTGTACTGTGTTATTAATTAATATTACGGGTATTAATTATTAGTTTATTATATTGGTTTAATTTGTATGCACATTCAATTCTAATCTTAATTAGCTACAATAATCTTGCTAGAAGAAATAAATTTGTACTTCGTAAACTTGTTTATGCGTAATTACAATGGTCTTTCTTTTGCCCATTCAATTTATTGATCATTCAAATAAATTTTTTATTAAAAAAATTAACTTTCTTTATAGTCTAACATTGTTTAAGGAATAGATCTTATGCTTAAAGATCTACTGCATTGATTGAAGGATTGTTACCCTTAAGGCCTTAACTAATCAAACAATTTCAAAAAATTGTCTTATTTAATTAATTTTCCGAGATTGTGAGAGGATTGTATAGTCACTTGGCAATTTGGCATATCTTTTTATATGGGAAATCTTTTTTATAAATATATACTCTCCTTATATATACTTTTTTTTTTTTCTTAATAGACTCTCATTATATATACTTTTAACATGAGTAAATCGATTGAAATAAAATATCGAATTAAAAATTCTGTTCCTAGCTTCCAACTATCTATATAAATATTCACATAAACCTACTAAACTCTCAAGGCCAAAAAAAAAAAAAAAAAAAAAAAGAAAAAAGTATTGACAACAATGATGAAAACCAACGTGGAGGAGGTAATTTCTCCTTCTACTTGTTACTCCTTATCAAAGTTTGGAAGTTACGTCCCCGAAGATTTGATCACTGAAATTCTATTGCGATCGCCCGTTAAATCACTTGTACGATTCAAACCGGTCTGCAAAGATTGGAGTTCGATAATCACAAACCTAATTTTACCAAAACACAATTCTTCCTTTCATCAAGGTATTATCTTTCATTATCTCATCTTATTTTACAACATGATAATTCAATGTTCATCCTTCATCTCGATCTCAATGATATACCATACAAAAAAACTAATCAACAAATAAAAGGCAAATTTGTACCCTTTTCTTCTAAATTTATCAAGAAAACAACCAAGGATGTACGAAATATACGTGTTTTTGGATCGTGTAATGGGATATTATTCGTTCATATTAACAACACCATCTATCTTTGGAATCCCACCACCGACGAATATCGGATTATGCCATCACCGCCGAATTTGGACCTTTCTGTTGAGAAAGTTTTGTTATCCGGTTTTGGCTACGCTTCTACTATCGACGAATAGTATAGTCGTGTGATCGAGACAAGATCTTTTTAGATGCGGCACATTATGAGTATGGAAGCTTCAATTTTGTGTATAGAGTAATTTTATTACAAAAACAAAATCAGGGGATATAAGTGGTACAAATTTTGCACGGAAAGTGAAAGCTTTGACTATTTTCTTTCCTTTCCCCTTTTTTTTTTTTTTTTTTTTTTTGAACTTCAGTATTTAAAAAGAACAATTATACATTTATACGTAAAATTTGATTTCTCCATTGATAATTCCCTTCTTACCGCCCAAAAACCCCACCCTCCCCCCGAAAACCTTCCACTACCCTCAAAAAACCCTAGAAATCTCTCCTCCTCCTTGTAAAAACCGTCAGCTAGGGAAAGGCGGCGATGAGTGGGGGAGGGGCGACTAGGGGCGGCGAGTGTGACTAGGTGGTGGGCTAGCAGGGTGATGGTTGGAATTTTGAAGCAATGAGTTGTTTGTGTGGTGGTGTGGTGGTGGACTGGTGGCTCCATTCCTTTTTTTTCTTTTTTAAACAAACAACATACCACTTGGAAAGGTTTTTCATTCAATTCTCTTTTATTCCCTTTAATCATTCCATTCATTCCGTTTACCCCATGCGAACCAAACGACCCCTTAGATATTTTGGAAAAGAATAGGTTAGTGAAACAAATGCATTTATTTAGAAGAGGATATTTTTTTATTAATAAAACATAAGTTATATCTTTTCACAAAATAATTATATTTTTGTTTTTTTAACGGGGGAAATAAATCTACTTTTTTTTTTTTTTTTTTTTTGGTTTTTTTTCTTTTTTTTTAAGCAAAGATAGAACTATTAATCATAAAGTTAAATCAAGGAAAGATAGACTACTTGCATACCTTAGTTTAGTTTATTTCCAAATAATTTCACAAGTCTAAAAATTTCTCCATTCTCTATCTTCAAACCTACCCATCATAGTAAAATTTAGGGGCTGCCATCGATTTTAATCGAAGGTAAGCCCCAAATTCTTCTTCAATTTAATGTTTTTAGCCAATAAGGAACACTAACACTATGGTGATTATAGTCAGTCCCTCCATGTAGGGTTTAGTCAGTCCCTTCATGTAGGGTTTAGTCAATTCCCTAATGGTGGGATGTTTTGTATTGTTTATTTTTCTTGTGTACAGGGATACAAATTTGGAAGATTCGTCTTGCAAATTTGTGGAATTGCAGGTTTGTTGGTATAGGGGTAGTGCAGATTTAGAAGATTCGTCTTGCAAATTTGCAAATCTTGATGGCCAATCAAGTTTTATCACTCTTGTGACTATATATCAATGAAGCTTCGTCACAAACGATGCAACGACATCTAAAATTATTCAATAACAGTTCAGAAGCGATGCCATTAGTTAAGGGGTGTTTAATTCTTGTATTGAGAATTTAGATCTCATGATTGTAAATGTCGAATGACTATTATTATTTAATGAAATCACCCCTCCCTATTCCATTAAAAAAAAGTTTATTTCCACATAAAAATTAATAATTAAATAAAAATCATCCTTTTTTTTCTTTTTTTTTTTGAACAAAAAATAAAAAGCGTCCTCTAGTACAAATAAAGGGAAAGTCTTGTATGTGGCTAGCCACACGTTGTGGCCACATTGGTTTATAAGAGTAATTTTCATTTAAATTTATGAGTAATCTTAATTTTTCATAAGAGTAACCCCATATTGTCCATAAAAGTAACCCAAATTCATTATACGAGTAAAATCAAGTAATTTAGAAATAAGTAACCCCATTTCTTCATTCGAGTAACCCCTATTCTTTTGTTTTAAAAAATGAAGGATAATTCCACATATTTAAGAGAGTAGCCCTTTTTTTCTCATTTAAGTAACCTACATACGTTAAGGTAACCCCATTTGCTCATCACCGGACCCCTATTATTTAATTAATTGTCTTATAGTATGTGATTATGTGAAGTGGCCACACCATGTAGCTAGCCACATATAAGAATTTGTGATAAATAAAACTGTATTATATTTTTCTTCTTTAAAAAAAAAAAACTGTATTATATACAAAAACCCTAGAGTCCACGAGAATCCAATACCACAAGTCCACAACCGCAACAATGATTAACCTACCTCATGATTTACTCATCGAAATACTCCTTCGATTGCCCATTAAATCACTCCTTGGATTCAAAGTAGTCTCCAAATATTGGTATTCTCTAATAAAAAAAACCCTAGTTTTGCCAATTCACAATGTTAGTTTTCAACTACAAGATCATCCTCCCATCTCATTATTCGAACAGACGGTACTTTGTTTACACTTGATCTCGATTTTAGTAATTTCGACGAGACTAAAATTAAAGAAATTAAGGTAAACTTTGTTGGTGTTACTTGTTATTGTTGTCTCGGATCATGTAATAGGATAATATGTACTCTTGATCGCAACACCAAAGATGTTTGTCTTTGGAATCCCACCACCACCGAATATCGGGTTATTCATCACATAATTTATCACATTTTACACGCATTGATGCTTTCATATTTCCTCACTTATTTGGGTTTGACTATACTTCTTCAATCGACGACTACAAAATTGTGTTGGTAGCCGGTTACTACTTGGAGGACCGGAAAACTCGAAAGTATGTTTGGGTTTATTCATTGCGGAAAAAGAAATGTAACAAATTAATGATGCCACCTTATTTGGAGGTACTAGATATTTACTATTCAGATAATAATGGATGTAAGCTAGGACTAAAGAGGTTGTTTTGTTGAATAATTCAATGTATTGGGTTTGTACACAATAAATCAGATAATTATATTCTCAAATTCGACATGGCTAATGAAGTGTTTGAGAGGATTGCTGATTTGAAGGCGATCCACTCGAGCAATGAAATAGAAAGAAGGTATTTGAAGCAAACACATATTGGGGTTACACGAGACAATAAACTGTATGTTTGTCAGTGTTAGGGTAGGTGAGTGCACAGTAAAAGCAAATTAAAGATGTAGAGATTGATAAAAATTAGTAGGAGATAGGTAAAGGCAAGACAAGTAGTAAGGAAATGGACACAATATTTAACGTGGGAAAAATTATCAAAAAATACCCACAAACGACGAGCGTCAAATAATCAACTATATGAAAATAGGGGAGTACAAAAAACCTTGAAAGGGTGAGTAAAGAAACTCTCACTATAGGAACTCACAAAGGGGTATTATAAAATAGGAATAGTGGATTCGTAGAGAGATGAATAGTACAAGGAGGTGTAGTATGTAGGAAGGCTAGTGTGTATGATATGGCTTCTTATGTGTGTGTATGTCTTAAATGAATGTCCATGACCTATATTTATAGTTGTAGATGGAGTTTGAAAGAAATGGCCGGAATATTCCAAAAATTCCTCCATCATTCTTGTATTTATGATGTTCTAGAAAATTCTCGAACCATGTATTATATTCTAATTGCTTCCAATGTATAATGTTCTAGAACATTCAAGTATGTTATTATTCTAGAGAAATCATGAGCAAGTAATGACCTTGCTTGATCATTCCGAAAGCTTCCAGAATTTGCACAATTATACTTTACCAAAAAAATGGGCCTAGAAAATTTGGGCCATACCTAACAATCTCCACCTTAGACCAAATTTTATATGTGTAAAATTTCTTTACTTCTTATCTTGCCATTATATATCTCCTAATTATTTTTATCAATCTTTATATCTTTAATTTGCTTCCGTTGTGCACTCACTAACACTAACAAGTGGTATCAGAGCAAACGGTTGATTAGAGTGTTTACACATTAAAGGATGTCTTTGCTTACGAAGTTCGAGATTGATAAGTTCGATGGCAAGATCGATCAGTTTCAACACTTGGAGGATTCTTATGAAGGTCGTTCTTGATTGGAGCGGATTGGATGCTTGATGGCGTACGTGAAAGCCATACACGGTGGATTCATCATTCAACCTCGATTTGGCGTTGCGTCCTAGTCAAACGAGTTCGGGTATGTCACATTTCTCTTCACCCTATATGTTATTGGGTAAGAGTGACCCAAATTCCATAGCCCAACTTATTACATCTCAAGGTTTCTAGAAAACGCTAAAAATGTTGAGAAATTGATGGAGAATTGTGGAAGAATCTAGAATGGGTGATTGTCCTGAACATTTTAGATTTGTCTAGGATTTTCCACGCACTTCTTCCACCTCCTTACATCACCCATAAATAGGTGTTGGGCATCATTTGGGAGAATGGATCCACCTACATCATCCTCCAATACTCCGATACTATGCACTCTATGAGTGTCCCTCCATGCTTAGAGAGAATTTATCAACAAATGCCGCTCTCCAAGATATATATCATGATCGGAGTTTCTACACACACACAATCTCCTTAATCCACCATCCTTATACTACTCCATTGAGAGTTCCTATAGTGAGAGTTCTCTTGTAATACTCACCCTTTCAAGGGTTCTTGTACTCTCCTATTTTTCATATAGTGGATTATTTTGGGTGCTCGTCGTTCGTGGATTTTTTTTGATAAATTTTTCCCACGTTAAATATTGTGGTGTCCATTTTTACTACTTATCTTGCCTACAATCTATACATCTTTAATTTGCTTCCGCTGTGCACTCACCAACCCTAACAGTCAGTTATACGATGAAGCTTCTAATTACCGCCTTCACCAATATGTTGTTGAGATGCGGGTGTTGGATGATGATAAGCGCGATTCTTGGAATATTAAGTATAGAATTGAAGAAGGAAAACTATGGAACTATGAGATGCTAAAAGTTACCGGTGATGGTAAAGTTATAATCTTTGAAAATATATGCAGAGGTAAGGGAATGATGGGAAATTTGCTTATATTTGATGGACGTATAGGCAAAGGTAAGTATATTCATATTGAATGTAGATATTATAAACTATATGATAATAGAGCCGAAAATAATCGCGTGGTAAATTATGTTTCAAGTCTTATTTCTCCTAATTCTATATGATGTGTTTAATTTAGGGTATATTAGTATTTGATGTGGTTGATTTTGTGGTTTATAAAACAATAAAATTTATTACTAGTAGTAACTTTTTCAATTTTATGTCTCGTATGTAGCTCATTGGTGAGAAGATGAATACCTAATTGATCCTAGTTTTGCATGTTTACACGTCATTCCTTCTAAATTAATAGCTTGAT
This sequence comes from Chenopodium quinoa, assembly GCF_001683475.1. Taxonomy (NCBI): domain Eukaryota; kingdom Viridiplantae; phylum Streptophyta; class Magnoliopsida; order Caryophyllales; family Amaranthaceae; genus Chenopodium; species Chenopodium quinoa. The sequence continues at coordinate 1,535,894 of NW_018742907.1, forward strand.
AATGGTACAAGCTAGTGCACTTGATAAGGTTAATTATTTTATTTAATAACGGTATTTCTTTGCAATTTTTGTTCAACCAATTTTGAAAAGAAGTAAAGCCATTACAGTGTCATGCAGTGATGCAGAGGTAGAGGTGTAGAGCTATTATTTAATTTCAAATGCAACCTTGCCATTAAATAGATAGAAAGTGTTCTAGGCTTTAAATTTGCTCTATTAACTACTAAAAATTGACCAATGTTAGTTTGTGTGCAGAATCATAATGGACTCAAATTAAAAAGACTAAATGAACTCATTAAAATATATCATAGATATAAAAAAGGTTATCCAATTTGAGGCTAAAAAAAGGTTTATTGAGTAGTATCTGATCTCTTCAATCTTGTATAGAGTATTTCTCATCAGTCACAAATCCCTTCCCTTTATCCCCGATCATTGTCAGCCAGGATTTCTGTGATAAAAGCCTCGGTAGGCGCCCAGTTGACCTTACTGTGTAAAAAAAAAAATATTAATTGCGTCTTCATTACAATGTGCATTTTCACTTGATACGTATGAAGTATAAACCACTGAAAGAATTCGCTCCTACTAAACTTATAAGTTTTAAGTACTAGAAAAAACTAAGCCAAGCAAAAGGGTCAAAACTCATGACTGCATGTCAAGAGTCAATGTATATATGAATCCTTAACAAATACTCCATATGGTTTCTGGTGACCATGTCAACACGATTGTTCAAACCTTGGTTAGTAGGTATGACATCGACCGTTTTGTGTTCTGGTAGCTGCATGACATTGATTGTGTTGCATGACATCGGTTTGTTGTGTTCTTTTCAAATTGTAAGCAGTTGATATCCGAGTAATTGATTAAATTGGCAGCGTTAGAGTATCTCCAATGTAAGCTAATTCTTAAATTAGTTTACCATGCACATAAAATTTGAAACAAATCACCATTTTAGTTAGTTTGTTTTCCCGTTGGTTAGCTACTAACTTGCTATTTAAATGAGCCAATAGGAAGAAATTTTATTGATAAATCAATTTCTCCTTTTTGACAATATTTCTCAAGCAAATAAAAACGTTGAAAGGGTCAAAAGTCAAGACATAAATCCTACGTATTATTTATAATGACCAAGTCAACACGATTAGTCCGACCTTTAGATGTAAATAAAAATAATATTAAGTCAAATATTGGGATTCAACATGGAAAAAATAGACATTTTACACGAATATGTATACAGAAAATGCTGGCTAGTACAAGATTAAAGAAAAAATTTAGTAAATTAAAACCAGAGAGTGAGAGAGATATATAAACTAATCAAGCTAGCTCTTTATACAGTTATACATACAAAGTATACATTATATTTTTCATTTTTTCAAATCAATCTAGATATGAGAACATTATTCCTCAAATGGTTGTTGTTAATGTCCGTCATCGTAGCAGCAGTCTTCTTTCAAGTAAATGGTTTTGCAACATCAGGTGCTTCTTCATTTGCTAATGGTACGATATTTCTTTGAAATCGGTCATAAGTTGTGCTTCCATCTGGATCTAGTTGTATCACTTTGAATTGTTGCAATATTCATATATTAACATTGACCTTAGCTTGTCCTTTTACTCTTATATTAAATAAAAAAAATGATACTGTGTTGTATATTATAGTTTTGGATTATTAATTTAGATTTCTATTTTCAAAAAGTCAATTTTTTCTAAAATAGTTTTAAAGTTGTGTGTTACAAATACAAAAGTGAAAACGGTGCATTGGTGCAAGATATGCCACGATTTCTTAACTAGGAAAAGTATATTCATACAATCATACAATACATGTGTTTTTAATTAAAATATGCTTTGGATTTTGATTGATTTTAGATGTTGGACCAAAAAGATGGCAGCTAAGGAAGAGCGAAGGTGGTGAATGGAAATTTGTTAGAATAGCAAATTATGAAGGCAAAAACACAGCCACTGCTAGTTTTAGAAGGTTGGAACGCGAGATAAGTGGAAACTCACAGCCATCACCTCAGCGGGCAGTAGAGCATATTCATCATTAAATTAGGGTGTAATTGAGCCAAGACTCTTAATAATAAATGAGCCAATTTTGAACAAATTTTAAAGCTTGTTTAATAAATGAGCTTAGCTTGAACATGAACCCATAGAAATACTCGTTCTAATAAGTTTATGAACAACTTGTTTATTTATGTTTGCAAACTACTTGTTTATTTATGTTAATAAACAAAGTCATTTATTTATGTTCATAAACAAACCCGTTTATTCACAATTTTTAAATTAAATTTAAATTTGGTTATTTTGCTGATTTTGAGATATCAAATGTCAAATAGACAAAACTCATTTAGGGGAGAAACTCGTTTATCAGAAAAAAAAAATAAAAAATAAAATCTAGTATATAAAAGGTGTTGCGATGCTTATCTTATGTGGTGGACCGTTAACAAGTCTACAAGATTATTTCCGGCCTTGTATAAAAGCCGCTCATAGTACTACACAAAGTGTCAACTGTTCACATGTGACTTGGAGGAAAAAAAAAACCCATATTTCAAGTATATATATGCTGGTTTTTTTGGCTATTACAACATAAAAAAAAAAAAAAAAAAAAAAAAAAAAAAAGAGAGAGCTAATTTAATTAAGCTAGCTCCATTTGAAATGAGAAAATTATTTCTCAAATGGTTATTGTTTATGTTCGTTGTAGTGGCGGTTCTATTTCAAATTAATGGTTTTTTAACATTTGCTAATGGTATGATATTTAATTTCTTTAAATTTGGTTGTATGTTCTATTCTTATATATATTATAAAGTACATACATAATATATATGTATGTGTTTGTTTAGAATTTTTGCATTGATTGATTTCAGATGATGAACCAAAAGAGTGGTGGCTAAGCAGGAGCGAAGGTGGTCATTGGAAATTTACTACCATCGATGGCAAAAACCCGGCCACTGCTAGTGTTAGAAGGCTGGCACGCGGAATATACCCACGGCCATCATCACCTCAGCGGGCTGTAGAGGATCATCAACATCATTAAAATTCTTATGCCTATATAATCAAAGACAAATTATGATGCTAATACCCGTGATAATATAATTGCTCTCACCATTCACCAAAGAAAATTTTTACAATATTGATTACGATAGAGTAATTACATGATCATTTATCTTGCGTAGTTGATCGAAATATATATACTCGTATATAAAAAATTCTTAACGTATAATTTGTCGCATTTATACTTTCGTATATTCTTTTCCTTCTTTTAAAATATTTTGCTTTTTTAACCTATTATAAATGTCATTCTCGCATGACATCAATCATGATTATGTAACTGCCTAATTGGTGTATGGACAGCCCTTACAAAGGTAGTATTCACTTGATTAAATAGTCACTTGACATGCTTTAAGGAAGAGATTAGAGAAGATAAATAAATGCTGAATAAAAATAATTCCAAAAAGCTATTAGTCAATTAAATAAAAATGAAGATATATTGTTATGCTTTTCTATTCAATTTGGAATCTGTTTAATTGATACTCGTACAAAATAAAGTTCTACTACGAGTTGTCAAATTAGATTGTGCAAATTGGTTCGATTCTAGTCAAATTAGATTATTTTGAATTTAAGTCCTGCAATTATAACACTCGTATGATACTACACACAAACCGCTATACAAGTCTATTAAGGCCGCTTCAAATGCGGTCAGATTATTTTCGAATTGGGTCAATTTTTAACCACCCTTCTCTAAACCTAGAATCAAATTCCGTCTATCTGTACAACAATTTCCCTCGTGGGCTTTAGGAATAAAATAGTGTAGCGCACACCTAAAATATACAACTTTGATGGTGAAATCAGAAGACGAAAATGGCTGACAATGGTTTCGCCCTAACCACCAATGGAGCAATGATAAACAATGTTTACTGGGAAATCCAATACGCTAGATTCTTCAACTTCCCAATTACTACACCCTCTACTACCACTCCCTCTTTTCTCCGCCCAATTTACGCCGGCAGGAAGGACCGGTTGAAGGGCACTTGGGTTCCTTCTTCTTCTTCCAATGTCTCTCTTCATATTCTTCTCTTTGATCCCTCTTTTTCTGAACCTACTCTCGTTGTCTCCCTTGATGAAAGTATTTATGTGAGTTCCCTTCTGGGTTGCACATTAACTGTTTGATTATATGTCTCAATGAATATTTTCCATGAATCATCGAACTTTTTTTTACATTGATGTTCGTATATTGTTAGGGGATGTTCTGGGTCGAATCCGGATTAATCAAAGTATAGTAGGGTTTAGATTATCGAGATATTGTGGGTTTGTGGTTATTTGTTTATTCGAGGAATTATGGACTGCGTTTTAGAGATTTTTGGATACATTTAAGATGAACTGGGTTGTGTGTTTGATGTATGAGTATGGACTTAAATGACTTGTTGTTTTGGATTCCTGAGCTATTCTCTGATGTGGGTTGTTGTTGATTAATGAATTGAATGTGGCTGGAAGTTAATAGTTCCTTGGGTTATAGTAAGATTAGATGGGTTGTTTGTTAGTTGGCTGATTATGGATCTGAATTCTGAAATGTCCTAACTTTGTTGGGCTTTTAAGGGTGATCTTATTAGTGGGTACTTACTTTGATAGGGGGTTTCTAATACATGATTTTATGGGGTGGAGAGAGATTAGTGTTGCAAGATTTATGGTGGATTAAGTAAAAATTGTAATCCATTGTATAATTGATTTTCATTACATAAGAAATGGTAATATACAAGCGAAAGATAACCTTTGATGGGTTTGAAGGTTTAATGGATGGGTTTGGTGCCGTTGATAACTTATTTCGTAGATAATCTTTTGAGGTTTCAAATGTTGTGAATGATTGTGAAATTTTCTGAAAGAGTATGTATGTTATAGATTATTGACTTAGGAAGAAAATATGGGGGGTATGAAATCCTAGCTGCTTATTATCTTGGTCTAAATAAATATCTAATTGTGGTGCTCAAGGCAAGGCGCACCATATGGTGCTTTGCCATAGACATTCCTCAGCTCAAAAATGAAGTGTGCAACTGTATAGATACGATAATGTTGTCTATATTCAGTTTCGTTGTTTTCTTATGTACGTGAATTTGCTTAGGTATAAGTGACAGTGAGTGGTTCTGAAGTGCCTATATGATCAGTTTTATGTGATTCCTTCTGATTTTATTAGATAATTCTGGAGAAATGCTTACATACTATCACTAATCAATATGCACTGGCTATATCTTACATTTTGCCAGAATGTACACATTAAGACAGTTAAGGTTGGAGTCCAATTTTGTAGTTAGTAGTTAGTGCAATTTTAGGGATTATGATTTCTGCTGTGGTACTCTTTTTGGTTGATTTACAACACTGAAAATACAATGTTTGGAAACTTTATTTTGGATTGTGCCTCCTGAGCCGTATGGATGGGTTAAATTTATATGTACAAATCCATTGAATAACTTTGAAGCATGGACATATTAACCTTGGTCCTTTATATTCTATCAGATTGATGTTTTGTACCTAATGAAATTTCTAATGATTTTTATGCATGTTGTGTATGGTTGTTTGAGAACCTCGATTGATCATTAGTACTCCGTACAAGAAAGGGCTATTGACCAAAATCTATCATTGTTATTGTTATTTGATTTCTGTAATGTACTGGCTCATTTATATTGTTGTTAGACAACTTGAGAAGGTTTTCAGTTTTTCATATAAATTAGTCAATTATGCAGTTTTGTAGCTCTCTTCTTTCTCTATGCAAAAGCCATCCTGTTGTTGTAGCTTCCCTTTTTTTTTCATGCCTGGGAACTGAATCTATTTTTACAAGATGTTACTGGTTTTTTAGCATCTTACTGTTGGTGAAACAAAACAGCAGAAGCATTAGCATTAGTTAATAATTTTTATTCTGGATGATTGTTTGTGCAGGAAGAACACTACATTTCAAAGCTGAATTTTATGTGGCCACAGGGATCCGATGTTTCAGGATGTGCTCTCAGAGGAAGCAGAGTGATATTTGCCAGTTACAGAGATGGCATGGGGCAGGCAAGCTTCTAGACTGGATTTACACTGATTACCTTCTTTCATGCATGGACTATTAACACACATCTTGCTGACTTGCTGTTTAACATTTTAAGGATTTGCTCCAGACAACTTTTTTCAATCAGTTTAGCAAAGAATCTATTTAGTCCAGATTATCAAGATGATTACTTGAAGTATGTGGCCCTGAAGATGATTTATTGTAAACGACTTTCCCAAGATTATCCATATTTGCGACTGACACACTTGAGCTCCTGACGAGTCTCTCAGCATCCTTGTGATCTTCTTAGACAGATTTTTATCTGAAAGACTAGGAGAATTCTCATCTTCTGAGAATTTGAATTTCCTTCTGGAAAGAAATTGCGCTCAAAATGTTAATTCCTTTTGATTGGCCATCAGTCTCTTACTGCTGTCGTGGTATTTGGGAAGCGATGCTCGTTTTCCTCTTGAGTGTCAACTGTTGTTTAGAGGATCCAAAGCCAAAGCCTTGTTCAAAATAAAAAATGCAATGTAGTTAAATGCACATTGCTCTTTGTAGTGCCCTGTCATTGTTTATGGTCTCTATAGTCTTTCACTGAAGCAACAACACATGAAGTCCTGGCTTCAGGCACTACAGTCTCTGGCATTTTCTAGTGCTAACATGCTACTGATTATCTTCATAAGCAGCTTCTGTATTTACAACTTTTGAGAAACTTGTTAAAAAAAAAAATTCTGCTTATGTTAATGTCTTGGTGCTTCCTAATCTTGAGCCTGACTTCATTTTTTTTTTTTTTTTTTGTGGATGACCTATATGATGTTTCAGGTTCAAAAGTTTGCCCTTCGTTTCTCCTCTTCTGAAGAGTCACAGGAATTCATGGAGTCATTAAAGGTGAATCAGCATTGTGAATTTGTCAATGTTACTGCAATCATAGTAACATCTTCAACCAGGGTAGACACTGGCTGAAATTTAATATCGTACTCTTTGTAACAGAGCTTGAAGGAAGGAAGAAATTGTTCAAGTTTACCGCTCAGTGTGCTCAATGAGGGGTATGAAACCATCTCTTCTGAAGAAATTGTACACCTTTACGTAATCTGGAACAGCTAAGCAGCAACCACGTAAGGCTAAAAAAGAAAATTGATGATTGGTCTTATTGTTTAAGGGTCAATGAAGAGCATACGCCACTGCGTCTACCGTCAATCAACCAGGAACACGATCCTTACTCATGCTCTGAGGGGTATGAAACCATCTCTTTCTGAAGAAATCGTCCACCTTATTGTAATTTGGAACACCTAAGCAACAACCACGTAAGGCTAAAGAAGAAAATTGATGATTGATCTTTTTGTTTAAGGGTTGATGAAGAACATAGGCCACTGCTGCTACCTTCAATCAACCAGGAACACAATCCTTACTCATGTTCTGAGGAAGCAGCTCAGGATCTTGCTGTTGGGGTCACTGATGTTGCATTGCCTCAGAGCTTTCCTGCACTTCTCGCTGATTGTTCCACTGAGACTAATTTAGGTACAAAGCAGAATTATAAGCTATTTTGCACATATTTAGCTTTTATTTACCTTCATTGACTAAATATGTATTCTATAGGAATACCTCAAGTATCTGCAGAAGTTGATTTGAACCGCTTCTTTAAAGAGGTATCTTTCAGATCTTTGACCGTGTCTATTATCCAGCTGCTAGATGCTTCACCATCTTGTACCTTACAGGTAAAAGTATTGGAACTTCTAAGAGGATTACTCATGTGTGAGTTTAGGTTCTAATTGAGGTGTGCAAGAAACGTTTTATTTACATATTAAAGTTGTCCATTCATACATAGATGATAGAAATGATATAGTGGTCTCTTACTATCTTGGAGGCCTGTAACAATATATTTCTTGCTGGTTCTGCTGCAAAGTCGACTGTTTACTTTGTGGAACAACAAAAAAATCTTGTTTCATGTATTTCTTTAGGTTTCCACTTCGTTTGTTACTTGAATATTCATGTTGCTGATGTCTTTATTTTTTCTTCTCTGTATATTAACTTTATACTTCTTGTTTTCCAGAAAAGGGGAGCAGACAAAGTCTTAGGTAAGTATGTTTTTGGTTATAATTCGTAAATATGGACAGGAAGGCCACCTTCTATATCTTACTTTTCTTTTATATAAGTGGACTTTGATCAACATGATCACAAGTGCTTGAGGACATGCAATCACTTTAAATTCTTTCTAGAACTGTGATCGAAGATGAATATTTCTGTGATACATCACCTGAGAGTGGCCTCCGTATACAATACAATATCACATTCTCGCACATTACTTATATTGAAATTCAAATCATGAAACACCTTGTTGAATTAAAGATTTACCTGATTTATGATAATATTTCTTGAATCTGAGGTCATACATGAATGATGAATGGTCAAATACTTCAGGAATATTGTGATGCTTATTTTATATAACAGGATATGTTGTTCTGCTAATTTATTCAGCTTCAATTATCTGAATTTTTTGTTCTTGTGTTATTACAGACATGTTAGACATGATGGATGGTGTTATCATTGAACTGGGAGGAAACTTGGCAATTTGAGGACCACATAGATACTGTTATCATTGGACTTGAAGGAGACTTGGCAAATTAAGGACCAGTTTTATGTCTCAACCTTCTGTAAGTAGCGAAATTATCGGCACACTCAGGTTTCAATATTTCAACCATAATCTCATATACTAGCTCCCAATTTTGAATGTACAGCAATCTGAATCATTAAATTCCACTATGTGCTTTAACTTTTGCTAATATACATGTATGGTTACAATTCTAAATTCGACAATAGTTGTATATGTATATACAGTCATTTGATGTTTGCTGTCTCCTTTTAAAATTGAATCTACTTGGTTTATTACTATTATTACGTACTTTCCTGGCCATATTGAAGTCAAGGGCCAGGGCCAGGGCCAGGGCCGTGGAAAGTTAAGGAACTCTAAGTTGATCACTAAGAATGGAATAATAAGTTTGATATCTGTGTTAGAAGATAAGTCTAATAAGTGAATGCCAATTATTGATTTGATTACACAATGCTCATATAGGTCCAAACACTTGTGAACTCATATGGCTCTATGTGAGTAATTATTGTATTATTAGTGTAACTCATGGCTATAAATACAATGCCATAGAAGTAAGAATACAATGATAACACTACAACAATTTCACCCATCTTCTTTCACTCTTTTACTCCTTTTATTAATCAAAACTTTTCTATCGGTAAATTCTTTAACACGTTATCAGCACCAGTTTTCAGTCAGGTATATTTATACCTACTTCTAAAAATTTATAACAAATAATACTATCTACTTCTAAATGTTTCGAGGAGTATGCTCTATAGTTGCCCATATTTGGGATCCTCTATAACAGAAACTCAAACATTTACTATATATACCTCAAAAACAACGGTGAAAGTTCTCTTACTTGTGAATTTACTACTATCATCTTTTGTTTATTCATGTTGATGTTTCTTTGTTTGATCCATGTTGATATTACATACTCATTTTACGTAAATTTTTATCTTAGTTATTATAATTGCTAAGTAGTAGCTTTGCATGCATATTATTATTAACTAGATTAACAAAAAGATGCAGCCTTTTACACTTATTATTTTTCTTACTTTTACATACTTTTTGTGTTTCTTTCCGTTTTCGAACCCATGATCTTTTATAGATATTAGGGCTCTCGGACCACTATGGCTTGCATTCCCAGTGTGATAACCTTTTACAATTATAAATATATATATATGGACCATAATTTTATGCCAGTACGTTAGACTATTATATGATATTTTTACAGTTGTACAGAACAGTAACGGATAAACCTACCTCTATAAAAGACGGATTTTTCCCCCAATTTCACCACAAATCCCTTATCCTTTCCCACTTTTTATCCAAAAATCACCTAAAAAAAAAAAAAAAATTCACCCCCTTCTTCTCCGATATGTTCCCCGACGACGGCAACCAAAACACCCAAAACACCCACAACTTCACTTTTGAGGAAGATTTAATGAAGATAAAACAATATTTCCTTCTAATTACGGCGCTTGTAATTTTATTAGTAGCAATATTAATTTTTGTCATTATGTATAAGTAAAACTCACTTATTTTGTCGTTTTAGTATATTAAAAGCTTGTTTTTGTTTTATTATGTATGTTTGTTGTTATTAATCATCATTGTATAATATTACCGTTATCATTATAATTATTGTTACTACTGTCATTGTTGTCGTTTTGCTGTTTTTTTTGCAACTAACATGATTAATTTTTGTCTAATCATATAATTACTCACAATAATAAACCAAGGGGGAGAAAAGACTATATTATTTATGGTTTATTATTATCAAATTTAATTATCACGTGTCTTATTAACTTAATTATAAATATGGAAGAACTAAACATGTGAGTTGTACATATAATTTGTTATTATAAACTAATTATCACGAAATTTGTTGTAGCTAAAATGGGAGACCTTATGAAAAGACAGTTCAGCATCTTAGATTTATCTGGAAAGAAATTTCTGGAATGGAAAGTGGACGCAATGATGAATTTGAAAGCTCAAGGCTTGGAGCACACTGTTAAAGAAAATAAAAGTCCCTCTGGTCAAACAACTGATACTACCACTTCTGCAATGACTGTTGCAAAACCTGTTACTGAACAAGATAAGGCAAAAGCCTTAGTGTTGTTAAGGCATCATTTACATGAAGGCCTTAAAACTGAGTACATGATGGTTGAAGATCCCAAAGAATTATGGGATTGCCTTAATGAAAGATTTGGACACCACAAAAGGGTGCTCCTTCCTAAGGCATTATTTGACTGGACAAATTTACGGTTCCAGGATTTCAAATCTGTAATTGATTATAATTCAACCATACATGAGATAGTGTCTATATTGAGATATTGTGATCATCCAGTTTCGGATGAACAGATGATTGAAAAAACACTCACTACCTTTCATGCAAGTAACATACTGTTGCAAGAACAATATCGTGAAAGAGGTTTTAAAAAGTTCAATGAATTAATGAGTGTATTGCTTGTTGCGGAACAAAATAGTGAACTTTTGTTGAAAAATCATAACCTGAGACCAACTGGGTCTTTGGCCACTCATCATGAGGCAAATGCAACAAATTCCTATCCACCCGAGTCAAATGCTACAAGAAGAGGTGGACGTGGAAATTACAATGGCCGTGGAAAAGGCCGTGGAAATTATCGCGGACGAGGCCGAGGACGTGGTAGAAACAATTTTCAAAGAAACAGTAATTTCAAAAATTTTGAAAAACAGAAAGGACAGTCATCTGGAAGCCACAAACAAACTCTTTCAAAAGGAAAAGACACATGTTACAGATGTGGCATGACAGGACATTGGGGACGTACCTGTCGTACGGCCAAACATTTGGTAGACCTTTACCAGGCTTCTGTAAAAGGCAAAGAGAAAAATGCAGAAGCAAATTATGTTAATGAAGAAAATGCTCCATGTCCTACCCTTGATGTGTCCGATTTCTTCATGGACAATGCTGAAACTGGGAATGATTTCATTCTTGGAGAAAACAACAATGCTTAGGTTCCCCATCTACTAATGTAACATATGCTATGTTTTAATGTATTTTCTTAGTTCCCTGTATTTTTAAATTTCTAGTCATGTACTTTAAATCTTTATCATCAATAAACGTTTGTATGATATTATTCTAAACTAATCTTAAATTTATTTTATGAAGATATGGATCTACCTGAAGTTAGTTCCGAATATCAATGCCTTTTGGACAGTGGAACAACACATACTATCTTAAAAGATAGAAAATATTTTTCACAACTAAAGTTGTTTCAAGCAAATGTAAACACCATTTCCGGGTCAGCTAAATTAATTGAAGGATCTGGAAAGGCTTGTATAATGCTTCCAAATGGAACAAAATTAATAATCAATAATGCTTTATATTCGAGTAAATCTCGAAGAAATCTCATAAGCTTTAAAGATGTACGCCAAAATGGCTATCATCTAGAAACAATGACGACAGATCAAAAAGAGTATATATGCCTCACGGCAGAAAAACATGGCAAGAAACATATATATGAGAAATTGCCAGCATACTCTTCGGGGTTATACCGTATAAACATACGACCCGTGGAAATCAATATGATATCTAACCAGAAGTTAGATGACAAACATTTGATTATTTTATGGCATGATCGTTTGGGACATCCAGCAACTGGGATGATGCAAAGAATAATAGCACATTCAGTTGGACATTCAATAAGAAATGTCAAAATTCCCCGATCAGATGAATTAACATGCTCTGCATGTTCACTTGGCAAATTAATAATAAGGCCATCTATGAACAAAATTGCTACTGAATCTCCAAAATTCTTGGAAAGAATTCAGGGAGATATATGTGGGCCAATTAATCCAGCATGTGGACCATTTCGATATTTCATGGTTTTAATTGATGCCTCTACACGATGGTCACATGTTAGTCTACTTTCAAGTAGAAATGTTGCCTTAGCAAAATTACTTGCCCAAATCATCAAATTAAGAGCACAATTCCCAGATCATACAATAAAGAAAATAAGACTTGACAATGCTGGGGAATTTACATCCCAAACATTTAATGATTATTGTATGTCGATTGGAATTGATGTTGAACACCCAGTAGCTCATGTTCATACACAAAATGGCCTAGCTGAATCACTAATTAAGAGATTACAATTGATTGCAAGACCATTATTAATGAGGTCAAGATTGCCATCATCTGCTTGGGGACATGCTATAATACATGCAGCAGCGCTAATTAGATTGAGACCTACAGCTTATCATAAATTCTCACCACTACAACTTGTTTGTGGTCGAGAACCAAGTATCTCACATCTAAAAATCTTTGGTTGTGCTGTATATGTTCCCATTGCTCCACCCCAACGAACAAAAATGGGTCCACAAAGAAGGCTGGGAATTTATGTCGGGTTTGAATCCCCCTCTATAATTAAATACCTTGAACCATTGACTGGTGACTTATTTACGGCTAGATTTGTGGACTGTCACTTTAATGAAACAGTATTCCCAGCCTTAGGGGGAGAGAAAGTGGACCCACATAAGAAAGAAATTGAACTCATTTGGAATGCAACACAACTGTTGATGTTAGACCCACGAACAAATATGTGTGAACAAGAAGTTAAGAAAATTGTTCATTTACAAAGTGTTGCAAATCAATTGCCCGATGCATTTGTAGACACAAAGAAGGTGACAAAATCACATATACCAGCAGAAAATGCCCCTGCACGTATTGAAATCCCAACTGGTAATAAGGCCATAGAAAATGAATCTCAGGCACGCAGAAAGCGTGGAAGACCACTTGGTTCAAAAGATTCTAAGCCAAGGAAACTAAAAAGATTGGATGGAATAGAAAATGAGACTAATAATGTTCCCCCGTCAGAAGGTCAAGAAAGACCAAATGTGGATGAAAGTAAAGAAAATGATGATAATCCAAAAGGGGACGAACAAGAAGACAACCCTACGGGGAATGAACAAGATGTTCAAAACATCGATAACAATGAAATTTCAATGAATTACGTCTCTACAAAGACTCAGTGGAATAGGAAAGATGTTATCGTTAATGAAACATTTGCAAATTCCATCGCAATCGACATCGTGTCTGATGAAAATGATGTTGAACCAAGAACTGTAGAAGAATGTCGACGTAGGAGTGATTGGCCAAAGTGGAAGGAGGCAATGCTGGCTGAGTTAAAGTCACTTGAAAAACGAGAAGTTTTTGGGAAAATAACCCTTACACCGGCAGGTGTAAAACCCGTTGGATACAAATGGGTATTTGTAAGAAAACGTAATGAGAAAAATGAAATAGTTAGATACAAGGCAAGACTTGTAGCCCAAGGATTTTCTCAAATTCCAGGGATTGATTATGAAGAAACATATTCTCCAGTGGTTGATGCAACTACATTAAGATTTCTGGTAAGTTTGACAGTCACAAAAGGACTGCAAATGCGATTAATGGATGTAGTGACTGCGTATTTGTATGGGTCACTCGATACGGACATTTACATGAAAGTCCCCGAAGGACTAAAACTACCAGAAAACCACAAGCCTAGACAACTGCTTTCCATAAAACTAAAAAGGTCACTTTATGGATTGAAACAATCTGGAAGGATGTGGTACAACCGTCTGAGTGAATACCTTATGAGAGAAGGATTCAAAAACAACCAAGTTAGTCCCTGTGTTTTCATAAAGCGATCACAATCAGGATTCGCTATCATTGCAGTTTATGTTGATGATTTAAATATCATCGGAACCCCAAATGAACTCGAGAAAACTGCAAAATACTTGATGAAAGAATTTGAGATGAAAGACCTTGGGAAAACTAAATTTTGCCTTGGACTACAAATTGAGCACTTGAGTCATGGCATTTTTGTCCATCAATCAAATTATACAGAAAGAGTTTTGAAACGTTTCTTCATGGACAAAGCAACCCCAACCAACTTCCCAATGGTTGTTCGTTCTTTGAATATGAAAAATGATCCATTCAGACCCCGAGAAGAAAATGAAGAGATTCTGGGTCCAGAAGTACCATACTTAAGTGCAATTGGAGCCTTAATGTACTTAGCTAACAATACTAGACCCGACATAGCTTTCTCTGTGAATTTGTTAGCCAGGCACAGCAATGCACCAACATATAGGCATTGGAAGGGAGTTCGACACTTACTCCGGTACCTACGAGGGACACAAGACCTTGGTTTATATTACCAACCAAAACAAGATGCTGCTCTCATTGGGTATGCAGACGCTGGATACTTATCAGATCCTCAAAATGCCAAGTCACAAAATGGATATGTATTCACTTATGGCGGCACTGCAATATCATGGAAATCAACAAAGCAGACATTGACCGCGACATCATCAAATCATGCAGAGTTGATAGCCCTCTATGAAGCAGGACGGGAATGTGTGTGGCTGAGGTCGATGATCAGTAATATCCAAAAGGAGTGTGGAATGAACGCAATAACAGAAGACCCAACCATCATCTTTGAAGACAATACAGCATGTATCGCTCAAGTAACTGAAGGATATATTAAAGGAGATAAAACGAAACATATTGCCCCAAAACTGTTCTTCACACATGATCTGCAAAAGGACGAGGAAATAAATATCCAGCAAATTCAGTCTTGTGAAAATCTTGCCGACCTTTTCACCAAATCACTTCCTTCGAAGAAATTTGAACAGTTAGTTCACAAAATCGGAATGCGACATCTTCGTGAACTATGCTGAGATCAGGGGGAGTATTATATGTACTGCACTCTTTTTCCCTTCGATCAGGTTTTTATCCCACCGGGTTTTTCCTGACAAGGTTTTTAACGAGGCAGTATACCAAAGCATATAATACAATAATATTGGTGTACTCTTTTGGCTATGGGTCTTGTCCCATAAAGTTTTGCCTAACAAGATCTTTAGTGGCATTCAAGGGGGAGTGTTAGAAGATAAGTCTAATAAGTGAATGCCAATTATTGATTTGATTACACAATGCTCATATAGGTCCAAACACTTGTGAACTCATATGGCTCTATGTGAGTAATTATTGTATTATTAGTGTAACTCATGGCTATAAATACAATGCCATAGAAGTAAGAATACAATGATAACACTACAACAATTTCACCCATCTTCTTTCACTCTTTTACTCCTTTTATTAATCAAAACTTTTCTATCGGTAAATTCTTTAACAATCTGGTATTTTTTACTCTGCATCATATAACTTCCTTCTATTTATTTAAGAAATTCTCAACCTATCCCCTGATTATACCAGAACGGCTGATCCCAAGAGTGTTTTATCACTACTTTTTTTTGGAAAGTTTAGAACAGTGTTACCTAATACTCCACTGCTTCCCCCACCCCCCCCCCCCCTCTCCCCATTGGGTACATGCATATTGGAACGCGAATACTGGTATGATGACACTTTTAGGCTATTTTAACATAATTAGGTAGCATACTGAGATCTCGTACTACATATTAGGTAAACCTAGTTTAGAAGGAAAATGATTTAAGCACATCAAAATTGATTTTGATACACCTCTACATGAGAGGAGCATTATTACTATGCTCTCACAAGTCACAATGGGTGTGCAAAAATCATTTTTTGATATGCCAAAATCAATTTACGATTTAGAACTATTCATATGTTGATTTGTCCAAGTGCCATGTGAATATGTGACGGGTTTGCCTTAAGAATAAAGCCAATATAAGGGTTTGAAAATAAAAAGGTCCTTTAAGATCACCAATCACATGGCCCAGCCATATGTTCACCTATTTGAAGAGTTCAGGCCCGAGACCTATGGCCCAATCCTTTATATACGGCAAGCTAACTTTACAAGTTTCCATAATTTCAGTGTCTGCTTTTTAAAATAGCTTCAGAACTAAGAATATTATTGAAAGGGTATATAAATTTGGGGTATTATATTATTGAAAGGGTATATTTTAGGGAATACTGTATACAAATAAGGAAGTAGCTAGGAAACCAAATAAATTTGGGGTATTATATGAAGGTACATTGTACTATCTGATTTTGTTGATTATATTTGGGCATATTATATGATTAAAGGCAAATTTGGGAATTTGAGAGGCAAAGGACCACCATTAGGTATGTAATTCACAAGTCAAACGAAGATCTGCAAAGAATCCATTCTATGGATTTTCTCCATGTCAGCTCAAGATTGTGATCATTTTGAATATGGTGCATGCATGATACATATACTATGTTAATTTTGTATTATCTTTAATTTTCATGTTTATGATTGGATAGATGACCAAAGAAATGAAGGGAGGGAGTCCTATGACTCCTATCTTTATTGATGGGATTTGATTTTTAGGGAAAAGAGAAAATTGTAAAGGTAAAGAGTAATAGGTGATAAATTAATCTCCGAAAATCTCGTAAAATGTGAAGAGTAAAGCCAATAACTTGGTTGATAGTTTCTCGTTAATGAACAATTCTTTGTTTTTATAATTGTTGCTTTTCACTGTTGGAATATGTTGATTTACAACAGTAACCAATATTGATAATAAGTTGTGCACCGACAAACTTGTGATATCATTGAGTCACTAATGTCATCATTTAATTAAGATGACATTTTTACCCTGTAACGGACCCTTTAGGGTCTATAACAAATGGCTCTTAAAAGAGACATTAAGTCATTTGACTGATCATTTGTTAGACCTTTGATTGATAGGAATACTAGCTAATTTGCTTGATGCCCTATCTTTCAACTACTTATCCTCAAAACAATTAAAAAAAAGGATGAGATCAATCAATCATATCATATCATAAATCAAGAAGAAGCCATATCACTAATGATTAGGGACCTCAACCAACATTATTGGCATTCTCATTAAATTGAGGAATCTATTCTCTCCGACCACACCCGCAGGTTATTTTTGCAAAAGGGAAATGGTAGGCGTGATCATAAACAACCCTTTTTTAGGATGGTTTGAACTCTTTGAAGAGACAACTTAAACAGTCTATATATATCCAATAATTAACCTCTCTTAAAATTAAAAAAAAAAAAACAATTTATGTTAATGCTCACAATTTTTGTTTTCTATTTCATTTTAGAGTTCAATACTTTGAAATATGTTTTGTATTTGATCTCACTAGAAGATAGTCATACGTGATCTACAGAGAGATAAAACATGGAATTGAAACAATTGAAATTATAAAGACTGGAAAAAAAAAAAGTTAAAGTTTGTTCGTGGGTAATTCTCTCTAAAGTGTGAAATTTTATGGCCAATGGATTAGTTAATTTATTTATTTTTCCTTTACCATCCAAATCCAATCAAACCCGCTTCATAATTGATCAATTAAATCTATTTTTACTTAGTTAGTCTATTTATTGCTTGTTTGATTGACATAAAAAAAAATCAGGAACTTAAATTATAAATTCCATGGAAGTAGAAAACTTTGGGTCGAGTTGTTTGTTAGTTTTACCTTCCATGACCAACAACGAACTGCATGAATAAATCATCTTCCTACATTTGATCAAACAACTACTAATTAGTTAGCTTTCCACTCGCATGTAAATTAAAAGTAAAATGAGCATCTTAGCTTGCTATGAAGTAGCGAATGCTGGTATGATTGCTGTCATTTGATAATGGATATCCCCATAATAAAGTTTATAAAAATATGCTACATAATGTCTTATTTTAAGCACCAAAAAAATTAACAATAAAGAAGTATCCTAACTTCAATACCTAAATTTACCAATGATTAAATATGGGCCCAATTGAGTTTGATTGGATTTGGGCGGTTAAGAAACTCCAAAGAAGCTGATGTTTCAATTATGTAGTAAGTTGCATTCATCGGCTGAACTTCCCATTAACAAAAATTATACAACACTTTGAAAATTATTCTTTTTTCTTTTTTCCCCTCTTTCCTTGTTGATTAATTTGAATACTTTAGATTATCTGAATTTGGATTCAATGCATGAAATTGTGTATTAAAAGGGTTCTCATTTGCAAGCTATAGATAAGCTAGGAGGTATATATAGTTACTCCCCTTGCCTAGCTAGGTGCATGTTTATGCTTGTTACGGGTTGCTTTCCATCTTATGTTATCGAGTCCTAGTATATCAAATTTGATCTCGAATCTTGTACTACAACCTCTCAAATATTCACCGACCAAATTAATTAGAATATTATTTGTGACGATTGATTCTGGCATTTCTTGTTGTATAATGAAATTTTCATTCACTCGAGAGTGATAATCAACTTATGATTATTGAAGAGTGAATGAGAATGTCATTATAACTTTTTGTAATTGCCAAAACCATGATCCTCGATCTAACCATTGTCAAGTTTATAAAATCTTTGAGAGAAGAGTGACTAGAATTTGTCAACAATCTCATGATCATTGTGGTGTAATTCTGCAAAATGATTGTGATTTTCTTACAGATTTGTCATTGATGGGAGTTGAACATCTGAATTGGCCTTCATATTGTTTGAATGTAAGTCATTTGCACTTCAATTTAATTTACATCCTATTTAATGCTTTCCTTTAAAAAAAACAGATGTGCCTCACTCTTATAAGGTGTAAAGCATAACCATCTTTCTTCTTCTTGATTCTCAATATACTTGATGTCTTTTAAAAAGACTTTTTAAATATTACATACTGCCTGAAATTAAAATCCCATTTTAAAAACTCAAATAAATACTCCAAGTACTTCTTCGATTCTTTTACAAGATATGTATTGGTTTCGATGTTGTACTGTGATCACTTCTACTATGGAGTATGTATTTTCTAAAAACATGTTCGTAAAAGCTATAGCTATAAGCTATAAGCTAAGGAGTATATAATTATATTCATTTTTTAAAAAGTGCTTTCATAATGTATACTTTAATAATATAAATAATTGTCAATATGTTTTGAGAGTAATCATTAGTTAGAGTTTAACGAAATCATCTGTATTTAAATAAAGGAAATCAACTTAAGTAGTTGTTGTCAAGGAGTAACCCAATCACAAATCACAAATTTCTAATTGTTTGCACCAAAAAAAACAAATTTCTAATTGTTTTTTTTTTTGGATCCAAGGGAGGAGTAAATCCAGAAAAAAAAAAAGAAGCAAACCAACAAATTTCTAATTGTGGTTTGGTTAAAATGTTTAAATAATACTCGTATAATATCTTTACACTTAGTCCAGTTTTTTTTTTTTTTTTTTTTTTTTTTTTTTTTTTTTTTTTTTTAAGTTCATATGAGCCACTAGGGCAGGGATGAGAATCGATCCCAGGATCACCTGGAATCGGGAGGAAAGCTCTTACCTCCCTCTTTACACTTAGTTCGTCTTTCAAGGTACATTACACATCTAAAACTTGAGTATAAGTAAACTTATTTATCTTCGTTATCATAAAGTACATTCACCCCAAATTTAGATAGTAGTATAGTACTCCCTCCGTTACCAAATACAAAGCTTATTTCTTTCATTTTCTTTTTTTGTACTTTTGACATCAATTTTCAACACTTTCTCTCTCCATCTTTTCAATAATTTCTAGCTACTTTTTCTTTCTCTCTATCCCTCTCTAACCCCATATACACATATGTACTAATCCTTAGACTTAAGAAATCTACATTTCTGTGAAAAAACCCAATAGATTTTGTATTATGTGACGGAGGGAGTAACATTTTAAAAAACTAAAAGATAAAATGAGAGGACATTTTTCAACCTTTTATTAAAAGTAGAAAAAATGAAAAATACATTTTACAATCAAAAAATGATATTTTGATTTTTTTAAAAAAATAAATGTTGTACGGAAGGAGCATGAACAGAAGAATAGGTTGTCGTAGAATGACTGGAGTAGGCCCAGACATAGCAGGGGTAGCCACACGTTCTGGCCTATAAGCCTACTTACTTATTGGGCCCCTCTATCTTATAGCCCTATTGGATACAGCCCAGCCCTCTTATAGATCCCCATTTCTGGTAATTTTACTCTTTTTTTTTCACTACCTCACTTATTATCTTGCATTTTTTAAAACCACCTTTTATTCTTTGTTTTTCTGGTTTTGTTTTTTAATTACTGCATCTGAAAGGGACCTTTTTATTTTATTTTTACTGTTTTTATCACCTAGCTTAAATAATCTTTTACTTTTTACTGGTATTAACAAGTTCAAGATTATATTTTGTAGCGTAGGGTGTCACATGAGCAAATAATATAGGAATTTGATCTAAAATCTTGTGTATCACCAATTAAGCTTGTTAATCATCCAACATCCACAATTCAGGGTTAGTCGGTCTTCTGGACTCTTGATATAAAAAAAAAAAAAATGTAATAAGTTGCCCTAAATCATAAGTTCATTGACCCTTGAAAAAATAGGTTTATCAACATGCCAACTTTCTTTACATTTTAAATATAAAATAAGCAACTTTATTATTGTATATATATGTAGCCTTGAGGAGTAATTATAATTATTTTTTTGTAAAACAATACAGTATTATTTTAGAAAAATTTTGTGACAAACTCATGGGTCAATTAGTCTTTTTTTATATTGTATGGAATATTTGATTAAATGCTTAATATTTTCACTTTTTACATCTTAGTATATTCAACCCTTAAAATTGCAAATATTATTTTATTTTTTTTTTTAATTTCTAAAAGATTACATATATTATATTTTATTTTAATTTTATTTTTCTTAAAAATAGAGTGGTAAACATGGTAGGGTTCCAAATTTCTATCAGGAAGAATTTATAGGGTACCTAGCTAATTAATAAGCTTCTTACGACCACTAGATGAAGGGCACATACAAAAATCATCAAAAGAGATTTTGTATCAATTAGTGCCAAATAGAATGATGAATAAGTACTAGTTATGTAATATATAGCAAACTTTCACTTTGTAGTTGTACACTTGTACATGACACAATTTCTTGTAATTAGTAATTAACCTTGCTTGCTTAATTTGTAAAAATGTTTCATGTTCGTTTCGCCTTCAAATCAAAATGATATCAAAGGGAAACCTTTGAATTAAGTAATATACGAAGCATATAAATAAACCATTTATACCTTGAATCAAAGCTTACATTTATACCCTATAATAACATCATGTAACTCCATTAATCATGACTTTGTATACTTTAATTTAAAGTAAACTTAATGTTCTCGATTACATTCATGAACAAATAATGGATCATTTTGTGTAGCCTCCACAAATGAGTATAGATATAAATGCTTAATTGCTACTTACTGATTGATAGCAACCTTGTTAATAGTATCTATAACAATAATATTGATAGCAACCATGTTAATAGTATTATCTACAACAATAATAATAATAGCAATAAATTAAAGTGTAAGCATCTTTATGATAGAACCAAACGCTATTGGATTTTGTAATCTACTTATATATGCCACATCTCGTCTTGATTCTCTTAGAATTGGCCAAGTTATAGTATTGAAAGTGATAGGACCTTATTTAGGAGTAATGATTAGGATGGTTATTGTTCATAAGTAAAATTATACAACCTAATAAGTGAGTGTACAATTATCATATTCTCCATATTATTCAAGGATATTTTACTACTTACCCAAGGTTAAGACAATAAGAAAGGTAAAGGATATGGGCCATATCTAAGATAATTATTAGCCATATCCAACGTGTTGATTATTCGTTTGTCTTCGCAACCTGTACAGTCTGTGAACGCATCTTTCTATAATCTCAATCCACCAAATTAATCATCGATCTCATGCTAGGGTTTGTTGTTGATTTTCTCTTTTCCTCTTACCAAACTATATATGTTTTCTTCAAACGTAATTTATAACTTATACTCTTATTTTATAGAAGTAATAATAATATCAGTTCAGTGAAAATTATATTCATGATTAAAAAAACAAGTTTTTTTTTTTTTTTTTTTTTTTTTTTGAGGTGTATGATCAGTAAGGGGGAGCAGGAGATCAATCTAGATTAGAGGAGCAGAAATGGAGACAACCCCACAAACACTTATAGTAATATTATTAATTTGCAGTATCATATCATACTATACCCCCCCCCCTCTCTTCTTCTTTCTTCCCCTCTCCTCAAATTTAATTTAATTTTTCAAAAAATAAATAAAAATAGTGCCCCATTAATTACACTTTTATTTTGTCTTTTAGCCTTGAATTCTCTCTCCTGCTGATTTCCCCTCCACTAAAAATGCTCTTTGCCTTCCTTCCATTCCTTTTTGTCATAAATTTATATCATCAATTTCTTCCTCATTCTCTGCAAATAATCTTCACTCTTATCTCACATTTTCTCTCTCCTTTTCATCCCTACTAATTAGGGTTTTTCATTTTTCTCCCCCCTCTTCTTAATATGATCACATCATAAACCTCAATCACTTCAATCTGGTACTTCTAGTGATCTACAACTTAACCAACGATAACAGTTTATTATCTTTTCTTAATATCAGGGGTACAACAAGAAAACTCTTTGGAAAATAAAGCCTTTAACACAAGGAAAGTGTAAAAAAAATATATAAAGGTACAGTTTTTTTTAGTTATTTCTTCATTTTTTTTTTCCTGGTTTATTATTTTTGGATCAGAAAAATAAACAGGAAAAATAATAAAGATATGCAGCAGCAGCAGCTTAAATAATGAAATTATTCTATATGATTGGTTTTTTAGGAAAAGTGTAAGAAACAAGCACCTACCCTTTTGAATATATAGCCTACTACATACTACTGCAGTTGATGTTGTCTTAGCTTCAAGACATCAAGTAGTCTGATCTAGTGTGTGTATATATATATAGCTTAGGTTATAACACATGAAAGTTATAACCTAAAGTTTTGAATTTTATGAAAGCTTTATATTATAAATATAATATAGAGTTGTATAGTAGTAGTATCTTGTTAGCTTAGGTTGTTGAAAGAGGAGAGGTGAGGTGAAAAAGTAAGGGAAAATTGAAAAAATAAAAAAGGACCAGATCCCATGAATCAGAAGAGTATGTATGTATGTACTGTTGTTAGTCTATTATAGCTGCTTATGATCATCATGATTATTGTCTTCATTTCTTTAGGATTTTTTCACATGGAGGAGTATATAAGAGAGAGAAACAGAAATTAGACAGAGAGAAAGAGAGAGAGACAATTTTTAAGAGAATTTTTGTTCCTGAATTTTGATTTGTCAAAAATCAATTTGCCAATACATTATGAGGTTGGTTGAGTTTTTTCTTCTTTTTTTTCAATTTTTTTGGTGTGTGTGTGTGTGTGTTTTTTTTTTTTTTTTTTTTGAAATTAAATGCAAAAAGGGTTTTTGTTTGATTTGGTTTTGTTATTAAATTGGGAAGTGTTATATAATCACAAGGGTGGTCTAATTCTTTTGTTTTGTATCTTCATTCAATGTGATCAACCAAAAATTATCAACAATTTTAGATTTCATTAATTAATTTGTGGGTTTTTTTAAAAGTTTTTTTTCTAGTATATATATCAGATTGGGAAATTATATTGAAACTAATTCCACCAAAGAAGTTTTTTTGCCATGTTACAATATTATCTAAACTTTATTTGGGGAAAAAAAAAAGACAACAAAATTATTTATTTTTTTTAAAAAAACATTGTATACTTGGGATAAACAAAGAATCGTCAAAAGTAAGAAACAAATCAAATATACTAATTTTATAATGATGAAAACCTCATTTTAATTATGAATTTATGATGTATGTAACTTTATTTTGTGAAGAAATTAAATCACGTTACAACATACTCTGAATAACTCTTTAGTTTAGGCTTAGCTAACCTAATTTCATTCAATCTAGATTCTTGATTCCTTTTAGCAATCACTAATAAAAGAATCTCATTACATTCATCTCTTTTAATGTCGTCTTCATGAAATTGGACTATTTCTTTTCATTTTGTGTTTTGTCTTTACATTCTATAATGTGACACAGAAGAAAACATACACTAAAATGGCATCATCAAGCTCCTACAACTCGCCGTGTGCAGCCTGCAAGTTCCTGCGTAGGAAATGCATGCCAGGGTGCATATTCGCGCCCTATTTCCCACCCGAAGAGCCACAAAAATTCGCCAACGTGCACAAAATCTTCGGTGCAAGCAACGTCACCAAACTCCTCAACGAGCTCCTCCCTCACCAGAGGGAGGACGCTGTCAACTCATTAGCCTACGAGGCTGAGGCGAGGGTCAGGGACCCCGTGTACGGGTGTGTAGGGGCCATATCTTACCTCCAACGCCAAGTTCAAAAGCTTCAAAAGGAGCTTGATGCAGCCAATGCGGATCTACTTCGTTACGCTTGTAACGATATCAACTCTACCACGGGCGCAATGCAGGGGATGGGGGGTATCCCTCCACCTCCTCCTCCTCCTCGGCCGCCTCTCGACCAGTTCGGCAGCTATTATCAGCCGTCTGACCTTAATTCACAGAATCACAGATGATGCAGCCTTACCCTTATTTACCATGGAATGACATGAATAATGTTCATCAAAGAGGAGGTGATGATGATCAAGGTAACATGTGATATTATTGATTTATAAAAAGGTTTCCTAGCTAATTAAGCTAATTAGAGATGGCATATATAATTAAGGTGAGAATTATATAACTCATCATATATATAGTATCTATTATTTGATATACGCTTCTCTTTAGCTAGGTTGTTACCCTTTTATAATTTGAACTTCTACTTTTTAGTTGGAGTCATTGGATTTCCAATTTATTTTTTTGTGGGTGTTATCATATTTTTGGGGCATATATATATATATATATATATATATATATATATATATATATATATATATATATATATATATATATGAAATAATTCAACTATTTATTAATTGTAATCCTTCAATTGTGATGTTTTAATTGTGTTGTTATGCAATATATGGTCTAAATGAATCTTGGCTATGAAATTGTGTTGTGTTATACGCTTGAGAAACTTCAAATTGGTGATATTTGTGTTAATTTTGTGAAAAAAAAAAAACCGAAATACCCCCTTATGATTCTCCAAAATCTCCAAAACACCCTCTTATAAGTCCCCAAACTAAGGCTCCCAAAACATCTCAAGGATATTCATCTTCAACATATCGATCACGGTTTAAAATTTGGTGTATACGCTTCAATTATCATAAAATTCTCTCTTTGTTTTCGATTTGGTCTATATAGCTTGACTCCATGATTTAGTTGCATTCAAGAGGCCGATTAGATATTAGTTTTGAAGTTTGAAGGTGTCAACTTTAATCAATACATTGATTTAGGCCTAACTAAATTTGGGGGGTTCAATTCATGGTGTGCTAAATTTAGGCCTAGTTGCATGCTTTGCTTTTGTACTCCTTCCTACAAGTGATTAGTATGAAGCTTAAAATTTAATCCTATCATTAAGCTGGTTTTTCGAGAAAAGGTCAAACTTTGATTATTTGATGCTTAGTCTAAGGTAAACCAAGGTTGTCATCTATGATCTCTATCTGTTTCAGCTTTAAGTTAACATGCTTTCAGATGACTTCCATGAGGAGGTATGATGATTGTAGACCTCTAGTTGGGTGATTTTGAGCCATGTTATTCATAGATTTTCTTATAAGTTAGAATAAAAAAAGACCCGTTAATGAAACTAAGGATAGGTTAAGATTCTTGATAAACTGATGTTTATGTGCTAGCTCCACATTTTTGTTGATTTGAGTTGAGATCATATGTCCCATATGTAGTTTTGATCCATCAATATATAGGTTAGGTTAGATAAGTTGTAAAGTTAATTATCGATGGACTCGGGTGATGTGATAAAATAATTAACGTTGGGACATGAATTGAATGGAATAGACCAACTTGTAAATTTGGCTATTCCCGAGTCATTGAATGATATTTTTGAAAGAAAAACCCAAAGTAGAGTCTTGAGTCCACTCTCGGATACAGGTTTAGAGTTCTTAATTGAAAAATGTGTGTTTGTGTGTGTTAAGGGCTATAAGTTGCACTAGACTGTCTTATTTAATAAGCTAATAATAGTATATAGCTCATTTCATTTATAAGCTAAAGGGAAATAAAGAATTCATACGCGTGCAAGTAGAGCTCCTTACTTGTCACCGTTTAACGGATTAAGTAAACACAAGATAAGAGTATATATTTATGCTAGTTAGTGAATTATTAAAGGAGGATTCCCTAGCTAGAAGCTCAGGTCTAAGCCTTAATTATATTCCTTTTACACATATTTAGCTAATTATATTCTCACTTTGTTGGTGCTTTGTTTCTTAATTTGAAGGACCACATCTTTGCTTAATATTTCTTCTAGATCATTAACTTGTTTAAGTTGATGGTTTATTTCCAAAGTTCGAAAAGTTAAATGCTTATGGCCGGTCCTGAAGCATCTAAACTTACTAATTATGGAAACAGAATAAGCTAAAGGGTTTTGATAAAATTAATTATCGATCACACTCTTTCTCGTCAGAGTTGATCAACTTGTGCACCGATTTACATTTCTTCTATCTTTATAGGGTATCGCTAGCCATCAACTAAAGTATAGCTCTAGATATATGCTATATTACATTACATAATTCTCAGCATATATAGCTATGTCTCTTCATAAGGTAGCTTGCCTCCACCAAACAAACACCACTGAAGTTTAAAAAGTGTCATATATATTCTGTCAAAAAGTATCAAGTTCTTAGTTTTTACCCACAGTTTATGGTTTTAACCAGCAGTTAAAAGAGTGGTATATGACTATATTTGTACATACATGCATATTTATAACTTAGATAAACTTGTAGAAAAATAAATGAATATGGCATAAGAATGAAGCAGGAATGTACATGAAGTATATATTGTTGTAATGTCATTTTCTTTGAGTGTGGTGGTGCACAATCAAAGTACTCAAATTAAACTGTTTTCTTCTTTTACATTTCCTTTCTCTTCATGATTTAGGCTCTGGATTCCTCAACATACTCATGCATATTCTGCTCCTTTCCTGTTCAAATATGAATGCTGTATTATTGAATAAAAATTCATGATGAATTTTCATTAAATAGCTTTAAATTCTTCTTCTTTATTTTAGGGTAAAATTTCAAATTGGTCACTCTTACCATAATTTTAGCTTTATATATCATAGATATCCTATAATTTTATCTAAGTGCTAGCATAGTGCCCGTGCGATGCACGGTTTATAAATCAAATTATTAATTCCGTAGGAAAGATATAAAGATAATTCAATTAGTAATAAAAGGCTAATTTACTAATGGTCGATACAAAAGTAATGGATTGTAATTTAAATAGTATTTTATGTTATTTGCATTTCTTTTAATTTTTATAATGTTATTTTATTAATTGAAAAATAAATGGATAATGCTCCACATAACTATACAAGAGAAGTAGACTAATTTATTTTCTAACTCCGTAGGGAAAAAAACTAAAATTTTCTTGTCATATCATTCGCTTTACCAACTATAATCTAATACATGTTTTACCCGTCGCATTCACCAAATCTATAGACACGATAATAACCATATATTTGACCCAACATTATTGTATATGATATATGGAGTAATATTTATAGTTAGGAATTAATAGATATGGAAAATATTTTAATTTAGATTTGGGAAATATGTGAATAAGAAATATCATAATTATATGATTTGGTGAATATTGTATATAATTTATAATAGGTAGTTGATGGTATTGACAAAAATAAAATAAAAAAAAAGATTAAAAAAGGGGGGGAGGAGGGGGAGTTTTGGAGGCAAAATACAACACCAGGAAGTGACATGTGTCATTCCTGATGTCTGATTTATTATTATGTTATTGATTACAATAAGTTTTTAGTTTGAAGTTACGAAAATATTACCTTCAATTTATTTAATTTGATCTCTTTACTTTAATACTAAATGCTTTTTTAACTTTAGGAAAGAAGAAAGTTGAATTGCCTTAAATTAGAATAATAATCTTTCTAATTATAAGGAGTAGTCCTTTTTAAATTTTGAGCTCAATTTTGAATAAATTGATCTTTTTGTTTTAGTTCACATTTTCAATATAAAATAACTTTTTTTAGTATTAATTGTTAACGTCACCAATAGGGCGCGCTGTACAAAGTGCGCTTTAGACCGCACCAAATGGCAATTTTGCGGTTTGGTGGGTTTACGGTTTGAAAATTGCGGTGTGGTTTTTTAAAATGACCAAACCACGGTTTGCGGTTTGATGCGCTTTCAAAAAATATAAAAGAACTAAAATATATGAGCTAATCTTTGACTATTGGTTAACTAAAGGTTAAAAACAAAAAATTAATATTTGAATTATAAATTAATAATTACAAAATAAAATAAAAGTTTGTTTTAAAAAGAATAATTATAATTTTAAAAAAGTATGGTTAAACCACAAACGGCTCCGCACCAAACCGCATTTTGCGTGCGGTTTGGTGCTTTTTTTAAGAACTGCGGTTTGAAAAAATTACAAACCGCATCGTGAACACCCCTAGTCACCAAGTTTAGTAACATAATTAATACTCCCTCCGTTTCATAATGTTAGTCTCATATGCTATTTTGAGTGTTTCAAAAAAATCTACCCATATTGAATATGTTCTATTTTTAACGTAATTTTTTTTGGAATTAATTGGTTGTGGATTAATGACATGGCTCTAAGTAAGAAAATCTCTACCTTGAATTATGCATCATGACTTATGCTTTCTCTAAAAAAAATCAAAAAACTTAAATAAGGTAAACTAATTATGAATTATTTTATACTTTAATGTTAGATTCCAAATATTCCTCTTTTTTTATTTTATATGATAGATTCCGTATGGGATAACATTATGAAACGGAAGGAGTAAAAAAAATAAAAAAAAAATAAAAAATAATGTAAATTGAATGCAATGCAATAGAGGTATAAAGTACTTCATATAATTTTAACAAAGATTGTCACAATAAATGAACAATAATACTTCGTATATATGTTTCATTTTAATTATGTTGATATGTTCCATGTATACATTATGTCATTATATATGCCATATGTAATATACTATAGATATTTATGCTTTAAAATCCTAAAATTACTTTTTAGATTTAATTTTCACCAATAGCATATACGAAGTACATTTTATAATTCTAAGAGTAATGTTTATTTCTCAAATATTTGGACTACATATGAGTGGCTATGCATGCAATTTCTATTACTTCTTATCATTTTAATTAAAAGTCATTTTGGAGATCAAGTGAAACAATTACTCCAACTTATTTCACCCTCTCACTTAAGGATTAAAGTTAACTCCAAATCACGTACTATTAGACAAATATACATTTTCTTCTTTCTTTCCTTCAATATTTGCTATAAAACATAAAGATTGGACATTTTATGAAAATTTTAAGTTAAAGAAAGCTTAGTGTTTGAATAGGTTTAAATAAGTTCACATACATGAAAAGATAAAATTTCATCATAGTACGTGTATTGCTTCTTTTTATTTAAAGATTAAATTATTTACTTATAAGTATATGGATTAAAGTAATTAGCATAAATATTTGAAACCCTACCAACAATATAAGTATGAATTTAATAATATTTCTTCAAAATCTCTTTTTTAACTAGAAATAAGAAATCAATAAAATATGAAATTTAAAAGCATTATTGTGATCTCTTAGATATGATCTTGATCTCAACCGTCCTCATAAAAAAAATAAAAAATAAAAAAAATAAAAAAAAACTTTTTTTTCTTCCCAAATGAATATATAAAGGGCCCACCTCTTGATGAATTTAATCTTAAACAGTGGTTTAGGTAACAGTTGAGATTTTCTCATCATGTTTTTGGATCCACAAAAAGGAAGAAAATAAAGGGTTATTCATTCCCACTTGTCCCATACAATAATTTCTTGCCTCTTTGTCCCAATTCTTTCACTGTTACTTAAGTCCTATATCTACAGACTACTTATATATTCAACAAACACCAGTTGCCAGTACTACTGCAGCCAGCCATTTAGTACCTTTACAATTTTATTATACACATTCTATTCTTCATGCATACTGTACTAGCTACTCTGAGCAAAGCTAACACATAAATATCTTCAATTAGTATATACTGAGTAGTTGAAGCATACCCTAAAGAAAGCAAGATTTAGCTCACTTGATAAGATTTTTACTTCATACCCTTTGAGCAAGGGAGTTCGAATCTTGTCAAGTGAATGCTTAATTAAGGGTGGCAATTCTCTTATAACCTTTTCCCTGACTCCCTTACATGTACTACAAATACTGGACCAAAAAATTAAGAGTGTTAAATATATACGTACGTACATACAAGGTTGCCGTCTGTACTAGGGCTCTATAATTTGATAAAATCCATATGTTTAAGATTACTAACTTATTTACACCAATTAAGTATATTTTTATTATAATTATATATTTATTTAGATAAAATATTGAGTAATTAACTTGTATTGTACTATACTTTACTGTTAGAAACTTGACAAATATAATAATAATACTACTATGCATGTATATATATTACTAGTGGACACTGGATAGTGAAAGTAGTAGTTAAGTAGCTATTGTAGTTAATAGAGTTGCGAAATCATGGATTGTTGATTGATTAATTAGCAGAGAATGATTCTTATGAAAAAGATAAAGTATAGTATAATTAGGGTTAGGGTTTTTGACTGTTGACCAAAAACATAAAAAGAGGTAGCTTTAGTGTTATAGTCAGATTATAAACGAAGAAAGAGCATAGTTGGTTGATTATTCCTTTTCTAAGCTACTGTTTGACATTGCATATGTTTGCTTAATTATAGCAATAACAACGGATAATTTGATGCATATTTATAGAATATAAAACTATATATTAATTAAATATTACAACATACATACAGTCAAATAAATAAATAAATAAAAAATAATAAATATAGTGACAAGTACTATTTAAGAAACAGTGGAACATTAATGTTGCAGACTTTATTAATTATTTTCATCAGAATTTGAAAATATGAATATTATGATGAATCAGTAACAGTTGAAGAGTTACATTCACATTCGCATGTCTCTTTTTAATTTCCAGAAATGTAATTGGAGGCTTGAAATTGGTGAGTGATTAAATGGGATATTTAAAGAGAGAGATTGGAAAATCCGTCCCCCCCTTTCTTTCTTTCTTTATTTCTCCTGAAAAGTTGAGAGCATGTCACGTCCATCAAACACTCTTCTATGTCTCTATGTCGTATGACTCTCCCTTCCTCGGCCTTCCCCTTTCTTTTGGCCTCCTTACATTAAAGATAGTCGTGTGCTGTGTCTCGTGTCAGTCCCGCGTGTCTTGGTACTATTGGTTAGCCCCAACATACGGCTAAGCACACTTGCTATGTGTAGTGCTGAATTTTCAAAGAGCAACAAACCCAACTCTAACCTATTCTTTTGAGCTGTATTTTTCTGTTTTGCTAATATTTATATTGGTTTATTCTGCTATGTTGACATCTGCTATGCTCAAAAGAACAACGCCTAAGTGTCATTGTATTGTGTTGTTATTGCATGTCTAAGTCAAACTTTAGTTTAGTTTACTATCACATGGGATCGTGTTGCACTGTGTCTTATTGATTCTCTAAAAAAAAAAAAAAAAGGTGGCGCAAACCATACCTACCTAAATGCATGCTTTTCATCTTTAGTTACATGTATGCTAAAAGGAATATAAGCAAAATTGAATTTAAGTTTGGATTAAAGTAAATTATTTTGGATTTCCATCTTTGGTCAAAACTCAAGAACCACATTTTAGGTCAAATTTGAATCCAGTTTAAAGTAGGCATCCCATATTATTACTTGATTTTAAAACACGCAGTATACTTGGTGCATATGAAAGTTGTAGAGGATTGAGAACTACTCCGTATTGTTTCATACTTAACGTAAAACTATTATGTTGAATTGTGAATAAGCAATAATAACAGTAAGCAATAATAATACAGTTAATTTGATATATTTGAGGTGTAAAAATACAGTAGAGAGCAAACAGTTAGCCCATTAAGGTTTCATGTTGAAGCTTTTTGTGAAACATTTCAATCACACACGCATAACGACAACATTAAAAGTTGTTATCACTCATATTAATTTAAGATTGAATCTTGTTAGAGGTTTGACAAAGTTGAATAATCATGAAAAGCTAGAGTCCAAATAAAACTTTCTATTAGGTATATCAATCAACTCCTAATTGAAACAAAAACTAAGACTATTAGTGGCTATATATTCAAAAATCCTAGCCCCTACATTAACAAGATCTCCATTGTATAGGTTAGCTTTTTAAGAATGGTAACTTTTTCTACTTTATTGCTTCTCTTGATCGTGATCTAAAGCTTTATATCTCCTCTTTGATTGGATTTATATGTTCTACTAATTTTGTGTTAAAAAATATATCATGAATTTTTTTGTTAAATTTATTATCGATGTCAATTGTGTATTGTTCATGCTAACCATACATATAGGTTTTAATATTAACAATCAAAAAGGTAATCTGGGTGTGTGATTGTAATGTTTCCACCATATTACAAAGTAGGTTTTAGGTCACTAATTACACATACATATACAGTTGATTTTAACATTGAATGTAACATGTCCACCATATTTCAGTCTTACAGAGTAGGTTTTAGGTCACTAATTACACATATACAGTTGATTTATTAATAGTGAATGTAACATGTGCAGTGGATATATACCGTAGATAATTACATCGAAGGCCTGCACCACCTTAAACTGGTACGGATTACTATCTAAATTAATTAACATTCACAACTATGTATACAATGAATGAATCAGTTCCTATATTGACACGTTGATGCTTGTTACATAACTTACATTGTGTCATTATATATGATGAGTTAAAGGAGGTCCACAAATAATGAACTAAGGTATGGCTCTACTCTGAAATGTGATAATCATTTTTTCCTAAATACAAAAAATCCACCAATGTCTTTATTTCCAATAGAAGATTGATCGAAGACGTAAAAAAGAAGTAAAGAGAATTGAGTTGATAAAACTTTTAAATGGCAGATCAGAAGATAGAAAAGACAGATAGTTAACCCCCACCAACTATGTGTGTGTATATGTTCTTAGTGTTTTGGATTTTTGAGGTTGGAATTTTTGAACAATCAATTTGGCTTTATTGACATGCAATATAATGTAGTTGAAAAAAGTTACAGTATAAACTTATAATCTGAAATGTTACCAAACATGAGTTGTTCCTGCCATTATTTGAATTCATGATAAGGAATTTTTGTGATTGAGATGAGATAAATATGTACGTAACTAGTTGTTTAAGAGATGACTTGTTTGTGTAATTTATTATGAGTCAACTTTTTACACTACTAATTGTACGGTTGCTCTAAGTTTGAGGAGCCAAAATTCTAATCAATACAAATTCCTTAATTAAATGTAGGAAAATGCTAAACGTAGGTAGTCGATGTGGATTGAAATTGAGTCTCTTTAAATTATTCATAGTATCATTACATCATGATAGTCCATGTTTTTTTTTTTGTTTTTCTTTTTTTTTTTTTTTTTTTTTTTTTTGAGGAATGATAGTCCATGTTCTCATTCCACTATAAAATTGCCAAGATGTTTTATATATAAAAGGTATTTGCGAATTATTTTAATATTTTTGAGACAGTTTCAAATAGTAGTTTGTGATAACTTCCTGCTTTGATTGCGAGCTGTGATATAATATGAATTATCTAATGTTTCCTGTGCTTTTTTACTTGCAACTAGCTTTAGTGATTTATAAATAAACAAAAATATAGTCATGCATGCATGTAGCACGCATCTTGTTATATTAATATTCGTCTTGATTTAGTATAATTTTATCATTATAATAATAATTTTATTATTATAATTATAATTTTATATACATATTGATAATAAACGATTAAATTAATACATTGGCAAGTGTAAAAGAAAAGTAAAAAAACAAATGAAATATTGAGTAATTGTTAGTTGAATACCTAATTAACCTTACTAATTCTAGCATATTGTACTTTGTATAAATATATAGGAGATCAATGAAATTAAATCATCACAAGCTAGATTGTCTCTCATGTTAGTATCATAGTATGAGCCAAAGAGGAATAATTGGAGCATGACTTCATGAGACATTGTGGCTCATTATTTTTATATATATTATGTATAAATTACATATATCCATTATGTTATACTACTACTCTCTCCGTTCCAATATATAGTTTCTGTTTGTATTTTTTCACTGTATTTAAGAAATGGGAGGAAAAGGTGGATGAAGTGCATTAAAAGTGGAAAAAAGCTAAACAAAAGTTAGAGAAAAGTACAAGGCAAGTGAATAATTTAAGGGGAAAAAGTGAATATGTACAATTATAGACAAAAGTTAGAGAGAGAAAGTGGAAAAAAGTATAAGGTAAGTGGATAATTTAAGGGTGAATTAGAAAGTTCAATGAATAAAGTTATAAAAAAATGAGGGTATAATGGTCTTTACCATACTATCTAAAAATAGAATTAGGAACAACATTTTGGATCTCCAAAATAAAAAAAAAAAAAAAACAGGAAATATAATATAGGACAGATGGAGTATTATTTATAACTCCTACAAAAACAAATCTTATGCTCCACAAAAATCCAAAGTACAACATATATACACCCACCACGACCGCCGTTCCAAGTGATAGCTCAAAAACTCCAAAAGTACTAGCATGAAATTCATTAAATTACATAATTATTAAAGACATTATCTTTCAAAATAAATCCAAAACTCCCTATATTTTATACATCACCACTTCAATAAGTTATTTGACTAATAATATATATTACATTGTTGAACAACACTTTAAACTAGTGCAAATATCAATTAATTGAGGCTTGAGTTAAGTGCACTAGTTTAACTACTTTTGGCTACAAATCATTCCTAGATTCGTAATCCAACTTCACAAATCACAATTTAGTGCATGTAATCATAACTTCATAATACATCGAAAGATCAAATGCTAAATCATTGATCAATTATTTCGGCTTACCTAAAAAGGTATTTAATTTCATGCATCATATACACAAAGTATATGACAAATAATGATATTCAATCTAGATTAGAAGAACTAAATCTATGAAAAGATTTCCAAAGATTATAATTTTTGAGGATATATATGACATATAATATAGCGTTCATATCATATAATATATGCAAAACATTATAATTAATTTAGGATTTGGACCTCACCTAACCAATAATAGAGCTTTAAGCACGCCAAGATATGAAAAGGACGGTTTATGTGTCTAACAAACTATACAACTATCAAATTTATTAAAGTGATGATATTAGAATTATTGGCTGATAAGTGACCAATTATGCACTGACCTTCTTTTGGAAGATTGCCAATGATGAAAAAATGATGATTAGTATTTCAATTCATATTTTTTATCTCATTATACTCTAACTTATATTCTAATTAAAGTCACCGGCATATAGTAAAGGCATAAAAAATCCTTATTTAATTTGCATGAAACAATTGATTTACACTATCTTATACGAAGTAGATCATTACTTTTGAAAGTTATATGACTTATATGTAATAAGTATGGTCAAATTGATAAGTTTTTTATTAGTTTAGTGATAGATTTAAATTTGACCCACTAATAATGAAAGGCAGCGACTTTAGTTCCTCTAAAAACAAAACCATCTTTTAATTAATTTGTGTCATACAATGAAAAATTCAAATGAGATCGATTACCACCTTTCTAATTAATGGTTATTCCTAATGTGCACTTCTTAATAATCAAATACAAATTATAATATGACAACATTTTATATTAGTCAATAAGATGGAACAACATTAGCAATCCAATCAGTTACCTAATAATAGATCATTCTATTGCGGACATATGAGAGATGCATGCAGGTTTAGTAGGATCTTTCTCCATATCATTTTAAAAAGTTAGTGAAAGCGAGATTAAAATACCAATTGTAGTAGTGTAAGAGTAAAAATATGATCCTCTATGACTAACTATAGTTAGAGCAAACTTAAGGGAACAAGCTAAAGAAAAGTAGGGCAAATATTAAACCATATATCTTGTGTGTGGTATTTCAATTGCACAATTGATTGTACAATGTGTAGAGTAGTAGAGTACTACTAAGATTTTTCTTTAAAAAATAAAACTATTTTGCTCATGGAGAATATTCATATAAGTAAATAAAAAAGGTTGTGAGAGTTATACCATATGCATGATCTAAGATTTAAGTCAATAAAGTCATGACCTAGTGTTTAAAACCGAGGGTCTGTATACAATAAGTTACAAGTTCAAACCTCAAACATTTATAATAAAACTTTTTTTTTTACTTTTTTATTTTCATTAATATTAACTATATAAATATAAAATATATGCAAAATTTAATTGTATCAATTATTTTGGAACAAAGAGAGTTTAATTTATACATAATAACGTCCTTATAGTTCATTTACAGTTTTACACCCATCTAATGTTTAAAAATGTAGGAAATAGTATTGAAAAACAACCGACCAACTACCCACGTCTAGCAGGTAAGTTATAAAAGAGTTGTCGCCGCCTTGGAGATATTCAGAGATATGGAGAATATTACGATATCCTCTTTACATTTCATATTCATAGAATATAATGTTTTTATTATATGCTTCTATTGCACCTTATGTAACTTTATACCCCTTTGACTCTCTTTACCTGATTAATTAGAAAACCCCGCAGAAAGTCGAGCTTATTCACCCAAATTAAAATTAATAAAAATTCCTTCAAAAAAAATTAAAGTAAAAGACCTTTGAGTCAACTCTAGCTGGAATATTATCAACACAACAATATATTTCCATCCACTGATAATTTGTCGTTGCTCCCTTTCAGACACCATATTCGAATATTGCTATATTCCTAAGACCTTAATATCTGGTGCCCCATCTTTCATTTCATTTTATTTTGATTCCAATGTATTTCTGCCTTTACTTGTTCAATTCCTTACCTTATTCCTTAGAATACTCCATTCATTGCTATAAATATATATATTTTCTACGAGTGTAACAGTTATTATCCGACGTACTCATGTTATTCCTAATTATGTTTTTTTTTTTTGGTTCATATGAGCCACTTAGGCGGGGATGAGAATCGATCCCAAGATCACCTGGAACCGGGAGGAAAGCTCTTACCAACTGAGCTATGTCTCACTCTCTTTATACCTAATTATGTAGTATACGATTATTATGACAATTTTTTGTAACATGATTCTACTTAATTAGAGTACCAAAAAATTATAAGGAATTCCTTATAAAATCATGATAAAATCTTAATTACGAGAAATATGATAAAATTATGAATACTTGCAATGTAAAGACAAGTATAACACATCAATAACTATATACTAAAAGACACACCAGCAATGACACGTGCCATTTCCTGGTGTGTCCTTATTTATTTATTTATTTTTAAAAAAAAAACATATTTTAAAAAGATCTTATACTAAAATAATGACTATTTTCATTAATATAGTAATTACTTAAAAAAAAAAGATATAGTATATTCCGTATCTTTAAACATACAAGATTGACAACTATAAATAATAAAAAAAAAATACTCCGTAATCAGATTTAACATATTTTGTGACATTTTGTACTACAAGAAAAATTATCAGTTATGATTTACCTAAATATTTATCTAATTATGTAACATTAACTTTATACTAAAGAGCAAATTTTGCTTGCCAAAATATTTTATTTCAATATACTTTTTTTTTTTCCTTTCCATTTATTTCCTGTTATTATTATGGAAATTCTAAATAAATTGTTAATTTTAACAAATATGACAAGAACTAATATTTGATTTGATTAAAACAAGTGTGACTTCATAGTTCGATTTCCACTTGCCAATTTTTTTCCCCCGCATGTTCTATTTTTTTTTTTATTTGTTATTGTGTGAAATAAGGTTTGAAGTATGAAACATTATACCCCTCTATTTTGTAATTGAATGAAAACCACACATGCATTGAGATGGTAGTATCTATATGATTATATTTAAATTCATGTATATATCATAAACATTAGTCAATGTGGTGTATATAATTTATGCAAAAGTTAAATTGAGAAAAATGACAGATATTCTTATATTTACTTGGGTACAATGTATACCTAAATTACTTTTTACTCATTTTGATAAATATTGTTCATTTAATTATCAATTGAGCAGGAAACACCTTTGGGTGTATTTTGCTCCTTTGTGTAAATAATAATTTTCATAAAACTGTAATTAGTGATACGTGTAAGATGTTTTGTTAAATATTGTCAAACTGATTAATAATAACTTTCACAATAACCGTGTATGACATGGGATCTAAACTAGTTTACGTAATAGTTCAATCAGAGAGTGAAGGATAGCTTAACTGGTTAGAGCAGACTATGAACACTTGAAAGTGGGGCGTGGATAAGATTCGAACTCGTGACCTTTGTGTCACATTGGTTCTAATACTATGTTAAAGGATCAACTCAACCAATAGTTTAAGTTGATGGTTGAAACCCAGGAATATGTTTTTTACTTTATCAATTTATTAATGAATTTCCAACTTTTTCCAAGAATACAATATACTCCTAAAACATATGTTACCGATATAAATTTAGGCATAAACCTGTATTAAAAGTAATGCAACTTTATAATATCAATACTTTATTTGTATTACAAAGTACTTTATTTATGTTTTCTTTTATAATATGAAATACTTATAGATTTGTAGTTGCATGTATTGTTTGAAAAGACTATGTTTTAACACTAACTGTTAATGTTTGCCATCTTTATTCATCAATCCGAATCTCAAAAACTCATCTCAAACAACACGTACATAATATCCAACTTTGAGACTAAAAATTCTTCAATAATTCAATTCTCTGCCAAATCCCATATGATATGTATAACATTATATTAAAACTTTAATACAATTTCACAATTCACAATATAAAAGCACCGTTACCCAACAAGATAAACCCAAACACTCATTATCCCTTTTCATGCATGCAAACTCACACTCTCTCATCTCACCACGTGTCCACCTCCTTCCACACGTCATACCTCCACCTCATATTATAACCCTCACTTCTCTCTCATTATTTTCTCTCTCATCCAAAAACTAAACAATCTCAAAAAAAAAAAAAAAAAAAAATGGCAGATCAATCTTATCGCCAAGATATTTATCTAAGAGGTAGTCAAAGTCAAGGTCAAGGTCAAGATCTTCAACAAAGAGGTCAAGAAGCTGTTCAAAGTTTCAAACATTTCTTACATGAAAAAGCCCCTTCATCATCTAATGTTGTTGCAATTGCTACTGTTTTACCATTAGGTGGTTTCCTTTTGGGCCTTTCTGGGCTGGCTTTTATCGGCTCGCTTATTGGGCTGGCGATTACGACACCGTTGTTTATTCTGTTTAGCCCGGTTATTGTACCGGCTGTTTTGACTATTGGGCTTGTTGTTTTGGGCTTTCTGGTTGCAGGGGGTTTTGGGATTACGGCCCTTTCGGCTTTTTCGTGGATTATTAATTATTTTAGGGGGTACGAAGCGGGTCATGCGGTGGGTATGGATATGGATCATGTTTCAAGGTGGGCTCATGACAAGGCTGGTGATATGGGCCATAGAGTTAAGGAAATGGGCCAGAGTATTACTGATAGAGCCCGTAGGGAATGATATGGGCCTATTGGGCCGTGTAGGCCCAAGCATACTTTAGAGTTAATGAGGGTAAAATGGTCAATACGTTGTTTGTGTGAGTTGCCTTTTTTCTGGGGCATTTTTATCTTCCTGTTTTGTTGGATGTTTTGCATCTAATAATGTCATAATTTTATGCAATTTACTATTTTGATGGCAAGTTTTAAGTGGCAATTGTTTTCTCTAGAGAAATGTTGCTTTGTGATTGTGCTCTTAGATTAATTTCTTGATCTAGGTAATGTCTTTTTCACTCAATTTTCACTTTTTTTTATCTTGTTTGACTCGTATTCAGAAAATGATGCTTTGTGATAGGAATGTAATATAACTTCATTGATCTTTATTTCTTTTCACGTACAAAAAGATTCACTACTTGCTACATTTTAAGATTTTTGAGGGTAAGGAAGGAACAGCCAAACCTAAATCAAAGTTACAAGAATAAAACAGGTGATAAAAGTTACACTATCGTGTCCTAGATAGAAACAATGAAAACTACTCCCTCTGTTCCTATTTATTGGTTACATTTTAATTGTGCATGTTTGTTAATATACTTGTTTGACCATTAATATCTTTTGTAGTATATTTGTTAAAAATTATCTTCATAATTCATATAAATATGTTTTGTATAATAAAATATTTCGGAAAAATTTATAGTTAATAATTAGTAAACGGCTTAAAAATACGGGGTATTACAACTATTATATGATATCATATGTCTAAATATCTTGTATTATCAAAAGGGATTATGTGGTCGTATTCATTCAAACCAAAAAGTTAATCTAAAAATTTGTCAACAATTTAGGCATTGTCCCGACATAAAACTAGTATATATATAAAGAGGAGTTTTTTCCCGAGATTTTAGGGTGCCACGTTGGATTTTTTTTTAAAAAAGAAAAAAATTAAAGCGGCTCATAAGATTAAGATTTTAGAAAAAGTGTGTTAGGATTGTGATTTAAAGTGTGCCACATAGGATAATAAAATAAAATAAAATTGGTCAAATAATTCGTTTGATAATGTAGGATATTTGAACATACGATATCATATGGAGTGTACTTTGTATAGTTTTGTTTGTAAATAAATATCTATGTTATTATTCACTGAACTAAAAGTGTTTTTACCAAACTAAAATTATTTTTATTGATTAAAACTTATTTTACTGATTCTCTAATATTTATTTAAATAAATTAATAACAATGCATTTTGTATGCGGCTAGCCACACCATCTGGCCGGACAAAGTAACCCCTATAAAACTGATCGAGTAACCTCTGTAATACTAACTGAGTAACCTCTAGCACTGACTAAGTAACCCCTATCTATAACACTGATTGAGTAACCACTATAACACTGACCAAGTAACCCCTTTAGCACTAACGAAGTAACTCTC
Source organism: Chenopodium quinoa (assembly GCF_001683475.1). Taxonomy (NCBI): domain Eukaryota; kingdom Viridiplantae; phylum Streptophyta; class Magnoliopsida; order Caryophyllales; family Amaranthaceae; genus Chenopodium; species Chenopodium quinoa. The sequence goes on from NW_018742907.1 coordinate 1,577,394, forward strand.
TGATCTTGTAATAGTTGGCGACACGGTTTGGCCAATTACGTATAAAAGTTTGTGATTAAATATATTATAAATGGATCTTATTTTAACGAACTTTTTAAAACGAATTTGATGATGGAAATAGAATTGAGTTATATGATATTTATTAAAAATTATGATTAATTATTTATATATGAAATATTAGAATTTTATCGATAATAAAACTCTATGCAACAGTTTTATCTTAAAAAATTTATCCAAAAATTGCTTACTTAGCATCATATGTGTCACAATAATACCTATTTATCTCCTACGTGTCATGATCCTCCCTTGGGGTGGACGAGATGGCCATGGCCATATCTCTGCAAGCTATGTATGCCCATATCTCGCACCCGCTCGACCTGGGCTCTGGTGGGTACGGCTGCTAAGGCATCTGAAAGTGCATCAACCATCGCACCCATATCCCCCGCCTGTAGTAATCATCCATGACTTAGTAATATGATATAGAATTTCAAATAATTTTGGAAAATAAGAAAATGGAATAAACTCACAAGTCCGCTGATAACATCATAAGCTGGATGGTAGTGCGTGGACGGTGGCGTGTAGGTAGGGTTGATGAAAAGGCGTGTAATCTTCCTGTACCATACCATGTAAGGATCACGCGGATCCATAACACCCTGAAACAGGTGACCGTCAACGACGGAGTCCAACCGCTGGTCCCAAAGCTCAATGAATTGATGATGCTCCTGTGCCCAATTTGTCTCCAACTTTCCACGACGGTCAATGCCGTGGAGGCGGATACTAGTGTCACAGGCCATGGGGATAGGCTGGTGAAGTCCGAACTGTCGCAACACTCGGTCCGGTAGATGGCTCTCCACGACCTCGAAACAGATCACGGGGGTCCCGGCAAGCCACTCAGCACGATGCTCGAGCAAGTGTTCCGGCATGGCCTCTACCAACACAGCAGAATAGGGATCCCATGTCATCTGCAATAAGGAAATATTGTAAATAGGTTAGGGCAATGCCAATAAACAGTATAAAGAGTAAACAAAAGATTACAAATTTATTGCAAGATTCCACCTGTTCATCCGTGAGTCGGTCGAGGGCGTCACGGTAGTAGAGAAGACCTCTCGCTGTATGCGCATGTGTCAGTCTAGGAACCACCCACCTGTGGCAACAAATTATTTAAGAAGTTGTACTAGCTAATTATAACAAAATGCGGCAATACAAGTGTAATGTTACGAACTTACAACCGTATGCCTGATCGGGTTCAGGGAGCGGGGGAGCATCGTACGCTGCGTACTGATCGTCCTGGTCCAGCTGCCCCGGACGGTTTACAACAGGCCTACCTGGTCTCCCTACATGGATGTGCTCCCAAGCCCATAGCTGTTTAAAAAATAAAATAAAAAGGTAAAGCATAAATAACGTCAAGTCATTATCAAACTAGGCTTAAGGATAATGATGAGGTTTACCCGTAGCACAACCAAAGGACCTCCGATCAGCTGTGCTCCACGCTGTGATGCTCTACACAGATGGTGATATAAGACCGCCAAACAAGCACTACCCCAACTGTATCCACGGATCTCATCCCAGTCGTGGTCTAACAGCTGCAGGTAAATAATCTGAAGATGGCTTCCGCTCTTGTTTCCAAAGAGCACGCCCGAGATGAGCAGGAACAAGTAAGCTCGGGTGTATCTCTGCACTGTGGCGTCGTCAGCGTCCTGAGGTAAATGTCCAAAAGTGTCGCGTAGCCAACCGATCCTCAGCGCGCTGCCCCTGATCTCGTTTGGCTCTGGCTGAACCCCTAAAACCCGACCTACTAAACCTGCGGGGTCAACCACCACACCCCCTGTCACCGCATTCCCATGTATGGGAAGGCGTGTGAGTATCGCGACGTCCCACAGCGTGACAGTCGCCTCCCCCACAGGAAGATGGAAGGAGTGTGTCTCTTGTCTCCATCTCTCAACTAATGCAGTGATAAGCCCTCGATCTATTTCTCTATAGCCCACGCGATGAATACCACCGAAGCCAGCCCAGTCGACGTACTGAAGAACGCGTGGATGGACTGCCCAGCCGGACCTCAAGTGCCTGCACCCCGACATTTCCGCTATGTCCACCTGGTAATTCATTTAAAAACCGTAAATAAGGGTCAAGTATACATCAAAACAAGACAAATCTGTACACGAAATGGCACGTGAGAAATTACCGTCTGCTCCCATATTTCAACACTCCGATGACTATCATGCAATGTAAGGACAGAAGGGTCAAGTGGTCCTGGTATCCAATCGTGTCCGGCCATGATATTTGTTCATTTAAAACAATATGGCCAAACCAATTAAAAACAGAATTACTATATTATGAAATTGACATGACTGACACAGGTAAAAGGCAAAGTCGAAAAATAGGTCACCAAATCTGAAATATAACTTAGACATGATCCAAGCGTTACAAATGTTACATAACGTCAACAATCACCTACTACATGAATCTACTGTTCTACTACTATAGCTAAAAACAAATACAAGCTTATGTTTTGGTTGATCTAGTTGGGCACGTTTTGCGGTTGTGACCTTGTTGGTGACAGCGGCTGCATTTATTCCTAGGTCGGTTAGTGTCATCCATTTCATTGAGTATGCGCTTTGACTTTGGCCGACCTTTTCCTCTTACCATGCCGCCGTCCGGGATGAGTCTAGGTCCTGTGTACTGCATCTAAGTGGTCTCACATGGAATAGGCCAGAACTGTGGTGCATACGTGTTCATATACGCATCCGATTGCAGGAAAGGGTCCACCCACGGCCTCTCTGACAGTGAATAAGTCGCACGCACTGCTAGAACATGAAAGCATGGAAGGTGGAATATCAGGGGTTTGTTGCATGTACATGTTCTCAACTGGAAGTTAACAATGTATCTATGGCCTCCCTTTCTACCAAGTCGCTCCCCCCTATGTGTCGTCACTTGGTAAATGTGCAGCCGACGGTTATAGGCATCCACCTTGTGGTATCTTGCTTTTGCTGTGTTCTTCTCCAAAATAGCAGTGACCTTTGGGGGATATAGGCACCGTTTCTACGTATATCTCATTGGGTACACCCTTCATTGCAACAATGCTTCTCAAAGCTTTTAAATGTTTGTTTGTAGAGACAGGTAACACTTGAACCCCATGGCCAGTCTCACACCTCATTTTAAGGTTCAGTTCAACATTCATTGGGTTTGAGCCGATACTACTGTGAACCTCATTCATCAGATCATTCACAGTCATGTTCGGTTCAAGTGTTATAAGTTCCATATTCCCTCCACTGTACTCAACATTTGATCCATCGCACATAATTTCACCTCCCCACCGGCATAACAACACTACATTTTGTGAATCCATATTCTACATACCAACCAAAACACATTTAAGGATAATCGAATTCTAAAACAACGTAAAAAAACCCTAATTTAACAATACATAACATACATAGCTTTGATAATGGAAAGTTATATCAAATTTCGAGAACCTACATGTGTAGCTAATATGACAACAATGAAACAAGTCCATTCTCACTATCAACATTTTCATCACCAATTTCATCACCAATTTCATTAACTCTTAGTACCGCATACAACTATCAACATACTAATACCGCATTACCATCAACAATTTTATCATTATTTTCACAATAATAAATCACATTACCATCAACAATTTCATCAAGAATTTCATCAAAAACAAACCACATTATCATTGACAATTTCATCAAGAATTTCATCGACAATTTAATCAACAATTTCGTCTATATTTTTCCTCAACAATGTACCACATTATCATCAATAATTATCAACAATTTATCACATTTCATTACTAATTAGCAACAAATTAATACAATTTACATCACAATTTGCTACAACATACAACAAATATCAACTACCAACTAATCAATGTAAAATTCAACATTGTACTACGAATTTAGGGTTTACCCGGATTTAAAGAGTGAGTGAGACAATGCTGGCAACAACTTTCGTTCACTTTGGCGGCGGCAGGGGTGGCGTTGGCAAGGGCAGTGGTTCGGTGTCTGTGAGAATGAGAGTTAGTGAGAGAGAGGGTGTATGTTGCGTTTGTGAGATTGAGAAAAAAAAGCCACTGGAATTCGTTATAAGTCCCCGCAAGAAACGCTGCCTGAGGCAGCGTTTATTGTACAGATAAAAACGCTGCCTCAGGCTGCGTTTTATGCTATACAATAAACGGGGCTGCCTGAGGTAGCGTTTCATTTAAAGATATAAACGTTGCCTCAGGCAGCGTTTTCCTGTATAAAAAAAAGTATGAAATACGAAGTTTGAGAAAAAAGTCAAACTACCATAAAACGCTTCCTCGGACAGCATTTTATGTCTTGAATTTTTTTTTTAAAAAAAACTGGGAGTAAAACGCTGTCCGAGACAGCGTTTCACCCCAGAAGCTTAGTTTGGGAAATACTTTTGCTACGAGACCAATTTGGTAAATAATTTGCCAATAAAGCTCAATTTGGGAAAAAATCCTGGAAAAAATGGGTGTCTCTCTAACTGGATTAATAGAATTATGAATTGTTTGCAAAGTGTTAAATTTGCTTTTAAATTAAATGGGCAAATTTCGGGCTCTGTTAGCCCTTCTCGGGGCTTGAGGCAGGGGGACCCTCTTGGGGCTTCAGGTAGGGGGACCCTCTTGGGGACATTGTTGCTATGTCTTGTCTTTTGATTTCTTTTATTGTTGTCATGTAAAACGAGCCGGAAATACTCTAGCTCATTTATTTGCTAGATGGGATACTTGAGAAATGTGATGAGTTTGTTTGTTTAGGACCTTTTCCCCAAAGCCTCACAACTTTGGCGGAACTTAATATAATCTCGCTCCATTTTTATTTTTATTTAAAAAAATAATAATTAATAAATAAAAACCCAATATTTCCTCGACAAAAAATAAATAAAACCCAATAAACATTATCATCAGTCGTGACGCATAAATAATGCACGTTTCCGTTAGAAGAAACTACGAAAGTGGGAGAGCACAGCATAATCAAACACACACACCCTCTCCATCTTTCTTGACTTTTTGTAAATTTCTCAATTAAAATTCAAAAACTTATAAATGTTGTCCAAATAATCCAATTATCATCAAATTAAATCACCATCAAATCCATTAATACTGAATAACAACATTGTATGAATTGATGAAGATTATGATCACATTATTATTAGTGATTCGAATATTGTGATCATATTCAATCGATCGATCATTCATCCATTTTATACATGATATTGTAGGTAAGCGAAAATGGCAGGCGCAGCATCAGCATTGTTCTTGTTAGATGTGAAGGGACGAGTTCTAATATGGCGCGATTTTCGTGGTGATGTTACATCTGTTGAGGCCGAACGCTTCTTCACCACCCTTGTCCAAAAACAGGTTTTCTTTTCTTGTTATTTAGATTTATGATTTCATAACACGTTGATTGTTTCATATTATTGCGTGGTCTAAGACCGCCAAAATGGCCAGTCCCTTACTTCTTTTACGTCATTGTGAACGTGAGACAGTGTGTGAGTTTATTACTAGGTGTTTGTGATATGACAACATTTTCTAAGGGATCACGGGAGCAGTGCATTAAATTGTGAGAATAGTTTTTGGTTTGTGATTTTGTGTTATAAACTGATAGTTTTAAAAAAAAACACTTGTTACATTTGCTTAAAGTACTTTGAAATATTTTGATTTTTTCATGGTAAAGTCTATTATAAGTGTAACACCATTTGTAAGTGTCATCATGATAAATTATGTAAAAGAATGAACAAGGAACAAAACTAACGAATTTTTTATGAATAAAGGATGATGTGATCTCCCAAGGGCCAGTGGTACATGAGAAAGGGGTGACATACATGTTTGTGCAGCACAAAAATCTTTATTTGATGGCAGCCTCTCGTCAGAATTGCAATGCTGCTAGTCTTCTTCTTTTCCTCCATCGCGTTATTCAGGTTAATTTTAAATTGATGATCCCTTGATGCTCTATTCGTGTTTTGAAGCCTTCAGACCTTGAAAGCAAAATGTGTAGTTTGTAGCACTTTGCTAACGTATATTGTAGTGGGACTGCAATTTACTATTGAAATTGCAGACGATTCTTACTTTACTTCAGGATCAACACTGAAGTTGGTGTATCCCATTTTAAGCTCTCCATTGAGCCTGTCATATATGATAATAGACGATAAATGATTCTAGATACACACTTATAGATGTAGGGAATTCTGTAATAATCATGGCTTGAGGATATCTGTTTAGGCTGCCTGTTCTGTATGCAGGTATTCAATCATTATTTCGAAGAATTTGAAGAGGAATCGCTGAGGGACAACTTTGTTGTTGTGGTAGGTACTGACAGCAAACTTTGAAAACAGGACTTTACATATTACTCATATTAATCATTAGAGAAAAACTTCGATTGAATGGCTAGCATTTGTGAAAGTTATCCTTTCCTTTTCCCTTCAGTATGAGCTTCTCGATGAAATGATGGACTTCGGTTATCCTCAATACACTGAAGCCTTAATCCTCAGTGAGTTCATCAAAACGAATGCTTATAAGATGGAAGTTGTGCAGCGGCCACCCATGGCTGTCACAAATGCAGTTTCTTGGCGCAGTGAAGGGATTAAATACAAGAGAAATGAGGTATCTTATCTTATTCTGCTTCTTACATATAGAGGCTACGATAATGACTTTGTGAAGTATGATGCTTTACTCATGGACTCTATTTTTTGTGATCAGGTCTTCTTGGATGTGGTAGAAAGTGTAAACATACTAGTGAACAGCAATGGTCAGCTTATCCGTTCAGAAGTTATTGGGGCACTGAAAATGAGAGCATACTTGAGGTGAAGAAACATCTTCTCTTCTCTTGTTTAAGATGTATTCCAACATCTCATTTTCAAGTCACTTGTACATTGTCAAGTCAATGTTACCAAAGCATACGTGTAACCTCTGTATCGTACTCTTGGTCCTTTTCATGGGGGAGCTGAGCTGTTTATTCAATATTTGGCCTCTCTTTTCTCATAATATACTATAGAGCATATATATACTTGGTAAAAATATTCTTTTGGCACTTAGGATGTTGAAATGTTGCTTAATGTGGTTTAATCTCAAAGATTTGGTTGCTTAACTACTCTTTTCTTTAGACTAATAGATTGACCCTTGAATATTTGATGCAGTGGTATGCCTGAATGTAAACTTGGCCTAAACGATAGAGTTCTATTGGAGGCTCAAGGTCAAACGACAAAGGGAAAAGCAATTGACATGGAGGACATCAAATTTCATCAGTATGTGCTCATGGCTTATCCCATTTTTACAGGGGTGTTTATGTTTGATTTTTACAAGCAGTTGAACTTTATCACAAAACGTTTCACCCTTATCAACTGAACCCCATCTTGTGATCATGTATACTTCGATTTTCTGAGTCACTCTATTATGAGTTTCTGATAGCTACAGTCTTCTTCAGGTGTGTGCGTTTGGCACGATTTGAGAATGACAGAACAATATCCTTCATACCTCCTGATGGGTCCTTCGACTTGATGACATACCGACTAAGCACTCAGGTTTTTTATCTTGCTTTCTGCTGTATAGTTGTTTATGACTGAATTCCATAATTGCTCACTCTTAAGTTCTCTTGCACGAGATGCAGATTTTGAACTTTAAAGTTCCTGTTTGTGGTTTCTGTTCTGTCTGATAACAAGTATAGATTCTAAGATAAAGCATTTGTCGGCTATTAGGTGAAACCACTTATTTGGATTGAAACTCAAGTGGAAAGGTATTCAAAAAGTCGTGTTGAGATCATGATCAAAGCGAAGAGTCAGTTCAAAGACCGAAGGTACATCTCTGGATTTTTTTTTTTGCCATTTCTTCATACTGATCTAAATATGCGTGGGAAGCATCAGGACATAAAGTTTATCAGCTGTTTGGCACAAATTTTTAAGCTTCTTTCTTAAAAATTAAATTCACCATAGAGCAATAATAATTTCTTAATTTCTTGGCATGTGGTACTTATCTCTTTCGAGCTAGTATACTATCATTGTAACAATGAACATTTTATTTGCAGGTTAGAATGAATTCAGGACAATTCATTTGCTTATATACTGCTAGACAGAACCATGTTACAATTACTATATCTAACTATTGGGCTTCTTGTTGTGTTACCTGTCATCAGCTACGCAAACAATGTTGAGATCGATTTGCCTACTCCACCTGATGCTACAAATCCTAAAATTCGGACATCAATGGGAACTGCAACATATAAACCTGAGAATGATGCAATTCAATGGAAAATCAGATCTTTTCCTGGAAATAAGGTTAGACTTAATATCTACTGAACGCGCTGCAGTTTTGGGAGTGCCATTAAGACTTATATATATTATACTCAACTTTCTTAGGAGTATCTCTTGAGGGCAGAATTCACACTTCCTAGTATAAGTTCTGATGATGGCCTTCCTGAGAGAAAAGCACCCATGCGTGTCAAGTTTGAGATACCTTATTTTACCATCTCAGGAATCCAGGTTCTTTGTTCTATCTTCACTTTTCTATTACTAGACTCACTACATTTTGGTGTCATCAGCTTAGTAAGAGCTTATTTATATGAACGTGTGATTGTTGGTTTTTCCAGGTGAGGTATCTAAAGGTTATTGAAAAAAGTGGATACCAGAGTCTGCCATGGGTAAGATACATAACAGCAGCAGGTGAATATGAGATACGTTTGCTCTGAAAGCTACTTCCAGCATGTGAATAGAAGCTAGGCCATCCATTAACATCAGAAGTAAGTATTGTAATCCTTCCTCAATATATATGAAATATTTTTGCAAAGTTTGGTCTTTTGTCTGCAACCCTCACAGTTTCAATTTCTGTTGTTTGAAGGATGGCCAGTCATTGCAAGATCGCATATCAATTTGGTGCATCAACAATTTTAATAGATGTTGCCGCTACCAGCAGTCAAATCGATGATTAGCTAGCTTTGGAAAATGACATTAGGCCATGAACAAGTTTTGATTGGTGAAATATTATCTACAGGAAACAATTTTGTCTTGATTGACGCACAAATTTGCTGTCATGAATGAACATATTTTGTTACCATACGCATATGAACCACAGCAACTTGGATTTGTTTTCGCGAGGTTAATAATCATACTTCCAAACATCAGAACTCTAGCTTATTTTTGAGCATATACATGCTGTATGTTTTAGGAAATGTGTATCTGTGAAAGAAAATTGATTATTGACACTTGCTCTACCTGTAAAACTTTCTTGCAGTCCTGGTTTTTTGATGCATGCTCTTAAAATTCTGAAGTAAAAGTAAAGAGAAACAGGAATGTCCTATAAATTATACTTTCACTTGAGATGGCTGAGCTTTCTTTTTTGGCAACGAAGCTAGACTGAGCATCAACCAAAATCATCGAACAATGCAAACCCAGTTAGGAAAGACAGAGAACATGAAACCTTATTAACCGCAAATTAAAAAAGCCCAACAACGAACCCAATAGACTACAGTCTTAAAAGAGGGCAGACAACTATGCTGCAAGTATAAACATATGCTCATTTTTATTGTACAATATGCTCAATTTATACTGTATTGGCCTGCTAAACATATAAAAGATTTTTGTGACTACAAATCCAAGCAAGAGTGACAGCAAGCTTCATATTCAAACGCTCGACCAAGGTGAGAGATGTGCTTGTGTAATGCAATATATGCCGCCTTATCTATGGCATGCAAATTATTTGTGTATATTCATCCTGCATATTTCTGTTTACTGCAGTTCAAAGGGTATAAACTCACAACCCAATCCAGTAGTCCTACAACCTACATTTACTCTTATATCCCATGTACCTAAAAAAATTCTCTAGGAATATTATAACTTTACTAGAAGCTATATGAGTTTCAAGGCTTAAGAGCCCTAAAACAGAGATACATGTTAGAAAGTGTTCTTGAAGGTCAATTTTTGCTAATATACTAAGTCTGGAGATTCTTCTCTTCCTCTCCCTGGAAATCAATTCTCAGATTCATAAGCGCATTTCTGACAACCTCTTAATAAATAGATCAAAATTTGAGTCTCGGTCTAACATGCTTATCCTCACAAATTTGAGGCTCATGCCGAAATGTTTTCCACTTCTTGTCAAAATCTTGTGGCTTCGGAGGAAGTCTTCACAGTTTTCAATCTCATCTTTGCACTTCAACCATGCAAAGGCTGAAAAACCATAAATATGATGATCAGAAAGTGCCATGAGTTTTTAGCAGCAAGGGTCAGAAATTTTAACAGAGGATGAATTTACCAGGTTGGGTACTAAACAATCGACCAGTGTAATTGCAGAAAGCAGCTGGGAACTCAGGAGTACTGAAAAGCCTGCTCTCTTCCACTGCCTTTCTCAACTGCTGCCATCTATGTGCTACATGATGATAGCTGGTCTCAAAAAAGTTCCGGCTATCACCAGCAGGCTCACAGCTATCCGAGACAGCCTGCAAAATTTTTGCTGCTCGAAGCTGTGAATCCTTGGAAACTCCTATGCTATTTAACTCTATGAACTTGGTCATTCTTTTAGCTACTTCTTTATCCTTGACAATAGCCCAGCTGCAGCATAGCATTTGCACTTTCATGAGAAAATTATTAACATCTTTTTTTGCAAGAAAAACTCGAAGACATTCATCTTATATGTATGTTTTATTTAGCTTTTAGACAAGAAGTGATACATCTCCAGAGATCAGGGTAATTGGCCCATATCAAGTAAGGATTAAAGAGTATGAGAAAATTGGAGTATAAATTAAAGGAAAACATAATAATATAGTGCCTGAAGGTCTTAGACAAGAGATTGACTAATTAACACCAAAAAAATTTAGGATATGCATGCTTTGATTTGTACAAAAATTATATTTATGCCTTATGCAACAGTTTCATTTTCCAATAATGATTAACAATTATAGACTATATTAAAATCTAACAAATTGCAAGAACCTTTGTCACTAAAATTACGTATGCAAAATCAATGTTTAGGTGGAATCTCAGGAGTTAAGACAGCTGCTTACCCAATACGCATTCCAGCATGTCCAGTGGTTTTAGAGACAGTGAACAACATAATTTCATGATCAGCTGGTGAAGTGATAGGAGTGTACTGTGGCCAGTAATAAGCAAAGTCATGAATCAACATCCCTCCACTTCGATTGACAATAGGTTGTCTCATAAACCCATCTGGATTGTTAGGAGAAGTGATCAGCTCAATGTAAGGCTCATCTTTATCGAAAATGGCTGCATCACCAGCCCATGTGTAGAGCCCAGACTTCAGATACTCGACCACTTGGCGGTAAAACTGAAAGTTAAAGAGATTATCAGCATCCGATATACAAAAATTTCCTTATTCACAGTAACATGAACTTGCTATCTATTCTTGTCAAGTTGTCAAGACTCCACTAAGCAGATCTATCTTTGGTAATACTCTGCTTTATTGCTCGTCTGTGATCATTAAACTTCCAACGTTATTCTTTTTAAGTGTAAAATACAGGTCCATTTATCTGGGATCTATCCTGCATTTGAAGGATCAAGAACCAAGTATCCATGTCCACTGAGGTGTCAGATGCACGTCTGACATGGGTAGGATATCATAAGCCGAAGAATTGGGGTGGAAATACACCACAATAGCAATCAAAGAATTATTTTTAGCTTGTCAAAATCAAACTTTGCTATCATCCACTAAGCCTAGAAGTTTAAATACAAGTAATGCAACTTTATCAAGTCCAAATTTCTCATGTAGTTCAAGTGGAGACATTCATGACCACATACAAAGGAAACAAGAAGCTAGGAAGGAAACACAATAGGGCTCATGATTATGTAATGTAAATGTCAATCCTAAGAAACTCACATAATGAAAAATGAAAAGAACAGAAAAGAAAGAGACATCTACTTATCAATTTTGTCTTATGCATAATTTCATTATTAGTATAGTAGACAAGAAACTTTAACTTTATTAAGATTCTAAACATCATGATAATGTTTCATCAAAACAAAAGTTTTCCATTTCCTCCACCCCTATTTGACTTTTTTGATCTAGAAGCAGAAACATCATTGACAGATTGTTGGTCACTAATTCTTAGTGTCAAATACACTCGTGCAAGCATGAGGTAAAAGATTGACTAAACAATACTTGCATGGCACCTTAATTATAAAGCATAGTTCAAGTTCTTTCTGTTGATGTAAAGGTTAGATAAAATTTTGAAGTCTAACACAGCTTGTATCTACTTATTTCCTAAACTCTGCTGCTAATAATTGTGACATGACAATCCTCTATATATATGTACTAGATTTCGCAAAATCTTATTTATATCCAGGAAGGCTCACCTCAGATATTATTAGCATTCTCATTTTAAAGGCCTAGAGAAAAAGCTATATTATAACTCTAACCTCGTCACCTTAACAATTGTGGCTACATTGAACTTTTTTTATTCATTCTTCAAAGAAGGCAGTTGACACCCCAACTCATAATTCAGGTGAATTGAAGAGAGCGCTACCTGAATTCCCACTCATAGGCCATGTACTGGCAAGCATGCTACCAGTTCAACAAATAATTTGAAATTGAAGGGGTTTAAATCAATTCAATTCATGTTCACAAGTTCTGAGTTTTGTCTTATGATAAATATATTGATGTGGAGCGGAAAAAGTGCAGTTGAATCAAGCGTAGTTTATGGTCATTAGAAGATTTTAAGAATAACAGCAGCCAAATCACAACTCATGATTCTAAGAGAAGAAAAAGAACATGTGGTTAACTCACAGAGTAATACGGTGTAGAAGAAACCACGCTTATTGGCTTTGTCCCTCCAGGTGATGAGAGAGCATATAATGCAGCCTGGAACAGCTGTGTTGAGCCAGTGCCAACCACAATGTGCCGGTCCTTTGTGACAGCATTTCCTACAATATCATGCAATCGTATAACCTCCTTTGCGAATTGTGGTTCTAGAAACCAACAAAGGTTCTTGATATCAGAAAAATAACTCATAGAATGCCATCCCGAGATCAAAAGTGATGTTTTGTCTCCCGCTTGTTGCCAATACCTCTCATACATTGTCGGATCGCCACTGATATGCAACCAGACAAAAAAATAAAGTTAGAATAATCCACGTAAGGCCATGATGAGTGAAAACATATCATTCTTCCTAATAACTCATGAACCTAATTGAATAACCAGCCATAATATCTACACGCCGCATTTAATGAAACCATGTTCTTTGATTAATCACCCTACTTTAGTGATTTGAATATTGCTCACAATACTAGAGGCCAAATTGTCAGTCATTAATAAATTGTGCCTTTTTTTAGTTAGAACTCAGAGGGTGTGACTTTTTTAATCTAAACACACAAGAATCATCTGATACAATGCCATCACCGCTTCTAGACACTCATCCATCATTCCACCCAAACTCGAGTATTAAATAAAATCAAAGGGGGATTAGTGATCCAAAAGATGAGTGATCCTAGTACCTTCCCCTCGAACATGACTCCATAAACATAAACTAAACAAGGACTTTAAAACTAACAATCTTACCTAAAACATTATTTTATTTTTAAAAAAAAAAAAAAAAAAAAAAAAATAGATTTCAGAAACAAAAGTGCTAAACTTTAGAGAGTCAATAACTTAGAGGAAATCACTCTCCACAATAATGCCTCTCTCCATGCTAGAATATTAGATCATATTACAGATATTAGACTTTCAATTGTCAAGCACTTATAAATACTAGCATAAAATTACTTTTAACTTGTAGCTTCATAGAGCATGGTGCTCAAATTTCATTGTATTGGCAAAGTGTAACAGCAAAAATCAGTATCAAATTTCATTGTGGTGACTGGTTCATTACAATTTTGCACACAGTGCAGATGCAACTCTGAAATTATGTGCATAAACTATTCATGCTTGTTACTTTCATAAAAACACAAGGATTCAAAGAGTGTCTTGCTTATACGTTCACCACATTTCTAATCCAAATGAAAACAGTTGACAAATAAGTAACAACTTGCACAGCCTCATTTAGTCACAATAAAGTGGTAATGTTATCAATTATTTGTACTTCATTATAAACAATTTCCTAAAGAATCCTATGAACATCTTTTTGACACAAAAATGGGATCAGATTATATTAAGGATCCTATGAGCATCGGTACTGTGTAGTAATGAATTAAATTTTGTTATCATTTTTGTCTCCCTTGTAGGTGCCTCTGAGCTAGACTCTATTGTCATGGCTATCTACATAAGTGAGGTGCAACAGAGATACTGAAAATGAAGGAAGGAAATATTTGCTATAGAGATGTACAGATGTACTTCATTTATTTTAGTTGTAAGTTCACAACTTCTCCAAAAATATGCATCAACTCTAACAAGCTTGTTTAGGTAAGTTTATCCACTTTGCCTTCTCTCAAAAGTTAGGACTCACATCCTCTCTTTATGTTTTCTCCCTTTTGAATCTTCGTAAACTAAAAGCAATGCTGACTTACAACTGGGACGGAGGAAGTATAAATTTTTTTTAGAAGTTTAATATCAACAGTAGGAGAATCAAGGTCAAGTTATACATCAAGTTCATCTCTGTTCAGCTAATTAATGAGTTCCTAGTGTTGGTCGATCCCACCAATAATAGAAAATAATTCAAAACCTTGAGTGCTAAAGCTCCCACAAGAAAAAAGCACATACATACTTCTTACCAGTTTACTTTATAGACCATTTAGTGATCATATTCCATGCATGGAGGGGTATGGAAGCCCAACAACAGGTGGACCCAAAGTACTCCATCAATTTAATGATTGAATATGTGCAAAAAAAAAAAGTATGGCCACATGTTCGTTTTAAATCACTAAGTGCACAAGGGGGAGCCATACGAATAGTATTAGAAAGTGACTGGAATTCCAATTAGAACAACGTTTCGTACTACAAAGATGACTTTTTTCCAAATGCTAGCACTTTGTAATGCATACATGAATCAAGCAGAAACATCACAACTACCACGACCATATTCAAAGCAAATCAACAATGAAAAGACAGAGATATCGTCCTCTATGATTGGATACCTTAGACAGGACCCAAAAATATTATGCCCCATATACATAAAGGGGCTTAAGCTCACATATGAGCAAAGATGGGGTTTCTTTTTGAGTGGTGGTTCACGAGCTTAAGGCGGCGCGTTTTAATCTTTAGATTTTCCCAAGAGGCCAAAAGACAACAAAAGAAAGTGTTATCGGGTGTAAAGTCCCAAAAAAGGCAAGTTCATGCATATACCAACTCAATACTCTATATCTTGCTAATATTATTGTAGTAGAAAGAATACAGGTAGAAGTAACAAAAGTTTGCCTTTATTCACCTTACCATATTTTTAGGAGGTTATTATACAATTATTGTATTATTAAGTGTATGTAACATTAAAATCATCAAATGGAACTTTGAAGAGTTTGAGGTCCAATGCTGAGCACACATCACTGAGTCACTGACACAATCATTGTAGCTTGTGCAGGTCAAATAGGCCACCACCCCCATGGCCCAACCCCAATGCCCAAAAATGGGAGCATGTTTTAGAGAGAAACTAGAGAGAGAAAAAGAGCAAAGATCAAAGATTTTTAAGAGGAAGGAGGCAAGCTCTAAGCACAAAGAAGGCTGCCAAATTCTAGCACGCACCATGGGGAATCTGAACCTCAAAGAAAGGACTTGTCTTTGTCTATGGCAGCACAAAAGGCACTTGGAAAACGCAATTCCAACATCATCCTTATGCTTGGAATTTGGAAATACTTCTCCTACAAAGGATATCCCAATGCAATTTCCTTTCTTTTCTTGTTAATAACTTATGCCAAAAGTTGTTTCATTGAAAGGCACCTATCACCGAGACTTTTTTGGAAAATAAAATAAGATTTTTAATGATTGAACCAAGAGGTAAGTCAATGAGGTGAGATTTGCAAAGCCTAAAGAAGTTTTTTTGCTTAACTAGCTAGACAAGTAAGGGTGGTGAGGGAATGGAAAGTCTTAAATGTACCCTTAATGAGTAAGCATTAGTGATGGTTTTATTCGCTCCCTACAAGTTGTCTAACTGTTAGGTAATTAGTAGGACTTTGTAAACTTCAAAAAAATCATGTTTTCGACAACCTCATTTTCACGAGTTTTTGACAACCTCAAATTCAGATTTCCCATGTTTGGATTGAGACCTAGGGCCACTAAATAATGCATTTAAGGACTTTAACCAAAAATATGATATTGAAACTAGTGCATAACTTTACATGTATAGTAGTATGGTACTACGTGTCTACGTATGTTGGATGTCTAAGAAATTTGATTTTTTATGGGATTTCTACGTACCTCAATACTATCAACATCGAGATAGGGTGGATATGATGTAAACAATGTAAATTACACATATTGCAGTGGAGAAGCATTACTTTAGACATCCATATGGAACATTCCATCACAAACTACCAAAGTACTCACAAAATTCATTACTTTTTCCACAAATTACTAGCTTACACCAGATGAATCATAAGAGCATATCAAATAGGTATACTTTCATACCCAAACCATGATAGGAGTTTGTTCAATTTTGAATGAAGTTAACTAGAACTTGTATAGATGTGCATGTGTATTTCATTTTAATACAAAACCTAACATTTAAAGGAAGATTTGAGGATGAATATCTTTTAGAAACTCCATCTCTTTTCAATCCATATTGGATTTGAATGATGTGGTATCAGATGAGTAAACCCCAAATCCAAAGCGAGGACATTTGATTACTTCTAGTCCTTTTTCATTGGAATAGTGAATTTAACACAACTTAATTGATAAGTTTTGATTAGAAAAAAGTATGACAAAAACAAGCCGTCAATCAGCAAAAATCTATTTTAATGAATCAAAAAAAAAATTAAGTAATACAAATAGGTTTTGTTCATTATAAACCAGTGACAATCAGCAAAAATCAGTTTTGAGCAATAAACATCATGACTTCACTATGTAAAAATTAGTTGAAGAGAACGGGGCCCGATTGAATGAAATGTCCACATCCAAATTGAGATTCCAACTTTCAACCTTAATTCTAATCATTAATGGAAGCATCATAAGTCAAGATTAAAACCAATCCAAGACTTCCTAAGAAATAGAAAAAACCAATCAATAAATAAAAAAAACCATGCACCTTAAAAACTAAGAACATTTATCTAGAAACCCCAAATAAATATGTAAAAGTAGAAACAAGCTTAGGAACTCGTGTTACTTAGCTTAATATGGTTGGAATCCATGGATGGACTTGGGGGGTCAACCAAGAAAAAGATTATTTTTCCTGCTTTTCTAAGTGAGAAAATTAAAAATAAGCAAACTATTAACAAATTAGGAAGCAACTTCCTCCATGCAATGATCAATTAATGTTCATTGACATCCCTAGTTAAAAATTAATCCTAAGTTGATAGACTCATACATATATTAATCAAATCTTACATCAAATAGTACTCTATTTCAACTTAATTAGGGTGAAAATGTCAAAAATACCCTTTATTTAATAATAACACAATCTTCTAATGAGTGTATACCCCTTTTCCTCCAACAATGTGCCCCTCTCCTTAACATAGTCAATCAATTAACAGTAATCCCACCATGCAAATCCCATAAAAAGAAGCTAATTAGAAAAACTCCAAAATTAGAAGATTTCCTAGATAGTGAAATCAACCAACATCATACAACCTAGGGATAATACAACATCTACATCGTTGCCATAGTACGACTAATACTCGTAATAATGCAGAGAAAGGACAAAAAAGGAATGAAGAACTTACTGATCAAGGTTAATAACTCTTCCATCATCAACAGTAATAGCTTTCTTCTCTCCTGCAGCAACCGCCAGTGAAGAAGATGAAGAAGAAGTAAAAGGAGATTGTTTATGAAGCTTTTCATTTGCACAAAATCCGTTAAAGATCCTTTCAGTAGCAAAATTGGTATTTCCATCATAATACGCTAACTTTAGCACTAACCATACATTCAAAGCTACTGACACCATTAATAAATGCCTCACTGACCATCCTTCTAAACCTTTCCCCATTATTATATGTATTTATTTATTTTATTTTTAAACAAGATTGAATCTTTGAGTGTTTTGAGCAATACCCAGTTAAAATTTTTAGATTTTTGACAATACCCAAATATTAAAATAACTAATTTCAGGTTTATCAGTAATACCCAGATGATGAAATACGCAATTGAAAGAAAATAAAAGGGAGTAGATTTTATTTTAAAGAAAATTAATTATGAAAAATGAAAAAAACGTGTAAATTGGGGACGAAGGTTCCAAAAAAATCAGGTTTCACTCCTCAATTTATAGGTGAAAGAAAAAGAAAAAGATCATTTTTTTTTAAAGAAAGAAATGAAGATTTCGAAGGGAAAAAATAAATCAAAATGGGGTGTTTGTGTTTCTTATTTAAAAGGGTTGTTGATTTATCTCACATTGGAAAGAAAAACAGAGAGAAAATCAGGTTTCACTCCTCAATTTATAGGTGAAAGAAAAAGAATCAGGTTTCATTCCAAAAAAATCAGGTTTCACTCCTCAATTTATAGGTGAAAGAAAAAGAAAAAGATCATTTTTTTTAAAGAAAGAAATGAAGATTTCGAAGGGAAAAAATAAATCAAAATGGGGTGTTTGTGTTTCTTATTTAAAAGGGTTGTTGATTTATCTCACATTGGAAAGAAAAACAGAGAGACAAAGTAACATCATGTGAGATTATAGATTTATAGAGCTTGGTTTGTTTTTCGAGAGAAGAAAAACCAAAATAATAAAAAGTGAATTAAATTTTGAAGGTATTTATAGCAAAAACATATTGAATGAATGTCCACTGATTTGAAAAATGGTAGGATTAAAGAGAGATTTTCTCACAATTTTAATAAATGTACGAGTGATAATAACATAGCTAATTTTGGGGTTATATAAAGAAGAGAGGTGTGATTCTTTTTCTTTAATTTATGCGGCGTATGTTTAGGATGATAAGAGGTCAAAATATAGGATATATAATTCTAAAATTGTATTAGTATTTTCAAAAAAAAAAAAAAAAAAAATTGTATTAATTAGTATTGTGGTTCTTTGTTTAGAGGGGATAGGGAATATTTTGAGATATTATTGGAGATTAAATCAAAATATTTTACATGGACATAAATTTATATACACACAACTAACATTATATTGACTATTGAATATAATGACTCTAATTTTAAAATAATAACCTTATTTTTAACATAATAAACTTTATTAAAACTTGTGTGACCTTTAATGTTATTGTGAACTTAAAGTACGATATTATGTTGAATATAGTGATCTTAATTTTAACATAATGACCTTTATTATTCATATAGACCAGTATATTAAAATTTTCATTAAGAAAAAAAAAACTTTTTATAGCCTTTGTAATGTCACAATTACTTTTATTTCAACATAATAACCTTTATTTTAACATAATGACCCTTTTTTTTAATTAATAAAACAATCATAGTGTTTCTAATGTTAGTGGTTTACAATAAATTAGTGTGAACCATGTCCATTTAAGAATTCGTACTAATATTTCCCTTCGTTCCCAAATATTCTTCCCATCCATTTTGACTGTCTACGTTTGCCAATGCAACATTTTGACCATAAATATTGTTAGTTGCTTATTAATGAAAAATATAACAATTGAATATTAATAAACTATTTATTAAGACGAATCAAATTAGACTCAACATGACTATGTTATGTCTTATATATTAAGAATAATTTAGAATATTCTTTCACCTTATGGATAGTGTCAAGATTACAAATGAGAAGAACAAAAAGGGACAGAGGGAGAAAATTAATTTTATACAATAACGATAAATTTAGGTACTTTGTCCGTCACTTTGCTCTTCTTACTTTTTTTTTTTTTTTTTTTTTTTTTGGGGCTCACAAAGATATTTTATATGGGAATAACAAACATCAAAGAGAATAATATTAAGTCATGCTCAGTTTTTTAAAGTTAATAAATATATAGAAAAAGATACAAAGTATTAAGAATTTATAATATATAGAAATTTTTAAGAAGATAATCAATAAGTTAAATTTATTTAATGGAATCACATCTTTGATATACAATCGTAATGTGTTTATTAGGAAATGATACGGAGTAAATCTAATTTATTAGACTCTGTTTTAGAGTAGTATATAGCTTAAATAAATTGAAAATAGATGATAAATGTACTTTACATACCCTAGCCTACTCTCCTCCTTTTTCATCGAGAGTATACATGTCTTTTCCTCCTAGTATTATATTATCCTTATTGGACGTTTGGTAAGTGGGAATGGGAGTTCAGGGTTTAGAGGGTTGGGAATGGGATTTGAGAATTTATGGTTGGGAATTCAATAAGATATTGATAATCCCTTGTTTGGATTGTGAAGGGAATTGATTGGGAATAAATATCAAATTTACAATAATACCCTTACTAATGTTATATCCATATGCTTTCATTAATAGCAAAATGGCCTTTTCCGTTTTATTCCCTATTCCCTATTCCCAATTCCCAATTCCCATCTCTATTACTTACCCTCCTTAGTAATAAATTCATGGAAATAGAGCAATTTTATTCTCATTCCCAATCCCACCATAATTTCCCTTTCCACAAAACAAACAAGGCAATATATATATATATATATATATATATACTTCACCTCCTCAATTTTCGTTCCCAAGCTCTAATTCCCACATACGAAACACCCCCATATGATCCAAAATGTTTGACTTTGATAACAAAAATTTCAAACATAGAGGGACAGGGGTAAGGATGTCAATGGAATAGTTTTTGTGAAGACCTAAGTTCAAAAATAGAGATGGTTTAGTGGGTGATATGAGACGACGAATACACAGTTAATATTTGCACTCACCATAGATGATGGGGCAGATCGTAGAAAATTAGGTTATCTTGCCCAACCCCAACCCCATCACCACTTGACTCGCCTCTTCCTTATCTCATACTTGCTCGACATGCCCACCTACAAAGCCATATTAAATATGGATATCTTTTCTATAGTACAATGTAGGCCATATGTTTTGATGATAATTGTATTAGTTCTCACATGTATTTCTAATTCCTATACTAGGTTTAAACACAATATAAAATAAAACATATTTTTCTATGTAGTTAGTGTTTGGGTCCAATTTCCTTCAATTGAGCCGGTCCACAAATGATTCAATTACAAAGCCTAAAAGAAGGTTCAACTCTCCTAATACATGCAAAGTCAGTCAAAGGCCCGGTCAACATGGCAAGCCCATTTGACCTCAAGGCCAAATTTATCTATTTGATTAAGGTATAAAATCCTTGACTTCTCTCTCTCTCTCTCATTTCATTTACTTAAAGCAACAGGCATTAATTCTTTTGCATAGTTTTCTCTCTCTAAACATTGTACTGACTTCGGCATCGAAGAAGACTTCCTCAACACAACCCCCGAGGCCAGTTTACGTATGTTTGCTGTGCAGGAAATCCTCGTCCTAGTCATCACTTGGGCCGAGTCCAATATTCAGCCCACAAAAAAGGTCCAGATGAAGGACCCATTGTTTTCATCCGAAACAATTTAGCGCCGTCTGTGGGGAAGACATTAAAAAAAAGCCAAAAATCCACCATCTTAGCAACATGACTAAGAGCGGAAAGAGTGCCAAGAGCACCAAAAAGAATGGTCCTTCTTCCTCGAAGAAAGACCCAATTCCATCTTCGCCCCCGAAGAAGGGACTACCTTCTTCATCATCTTCCGAGGCTACCTCATCAGGGAATGTTGCCTCGGACAAGTCACCTCGTAACACGGGTCAGCCGTCCAACTCTTGGCGGCTGAGCTGGTCAAATGCTAGGAGTCTAACTCCTAGCCGCCATTCCCAATCTCGCCCAATGGGGACGTCTTAAACGGGTCCCACTTCAAAGGAGATGGCAAGAGCCCTCGCTACCTTCATGGACTTCATGAAGGATCAAGCGAATCAACATCTCCTACCTCCTACTCCCTTGGTACACGCTGACTCCATAGAGCAGTCAAGGTACCTAAGGAGGAGAACAGGGCAAGAGGAGGGAGAGTGAGTTCCATCTTGTAAGGAGCTCGAGCATTGGGATGAAGATACTTGGATAACTTAACGGGAAAGAAAAAGAAACTCACAATTCTTCGAGAGGTCCGAACCCCGAAGCTTCAAAAGCAGCAACGCCGCATCCACGCGGCAAGAGTCTGCCCGCCGAAACGTTCACGAACGTATCGGCCCTAGGGAGGGGAGCATATACAGTCGCCTCACCTACCCCGTAGGGACTGCACCTTACCCTGCACCGTCCCAGCCGAGGACGAAAACCACTTCTACCTCTCTGAGAGGGGGAAGCGAGGTCCCAACGGATGGGAACAAGGGGAAGGCAGTGATGGTTCCCTCCAATGTAACACCCCAATAATTCTCTCTTTAAACCTACCTTTAATAAAATCCAAGAGAATTACTGACGTGCTACTGCCACGTGTTCAAACGTTAAGGCTTATTCAGAATTTAGCAGCGGAAAAACTAACTCAGTTATAAATAAGTTTCAATACCAATGAACAAAACCAAATTAAGTCTTACAAGTTGGAACCATTAAGGCCCTTGTTCAAAACCCAACAAAAGTAGTAAATAAATCAAACCAGAGTTTAAATAAATTCAAACTTATGAAATGAAATAAACTGTGAACAATAACCAACACTCCACTCAAAATCCCACCACCTTGATGTAAGTCTAGACTATGCAAACACCTGTGATTAACCTGCTCCCCAATATTACAAATGTAAAAATTGGATCATTACAAGATCATTGAAAGGAGAAGGCCATGACCAAGAAAAGACACACAAAAGCACACAATCAGCAACGCTGAGTACATACAAGCTACAAAGAATAACAAAAAATTCCTAACATCCTACTGATTAAAATCAACACACAACAATTTAATAATTGACTCAAGAACATGACTCAACTGTTAATATTACTAAGACTTCTCTAATTAGCTCTGATTATTTCATGTCATTTATTTTTTTTTCATTGAATTAAGCAATAGACAAGGTTGTCTCCCCATGCTCCAATTCGGAACATCAATAAAAGAAAAACCCCATGCCTCCTTTCGGAAACATCAATAAACATCCAATGGCAGATGGGCGCGACTCCGTGGCCATAGCTAGTATGAAATCTCATCTAACTCCTTATAGTTTTAAAAGTATTTGAAAACAAGAGACTCGTAGATCAGACGACCTCTAGAAAAGTGCACGGCTAATACCCCCTGTACCCTAACCCATGTTTTTCATTACTCTAGATGTGCACAGATCCAGTGTTTTATTGCTCATCCATCTTGCACTTTACGTGATTTACAAGTTTAAACTTGGTGATGACTCAAATGCAAAACAATGCAACCAATCAAACATTAATCATTCAAGCAATTCAAATTTCCAATTCAATTCTTGATTTATTAGTGACAACAAATTTTATTATTGAATCCTTTAACTACCTCGGTGTATAAACACCTTAAGTGCATAAGGGACCTCAAATCCTCAAACTCGTCTTATAAGACTTTAATTCTCCCTTTAATCATTCCATTTCATAAACATGAACGAGTAATAAGATAATTCATTCCACATATCATGTACCTTTGCCTCTTAGCTCATCTTGCAAGTTAGTGCATAAATAATACTTACAAGATAAATCAATACGCATTTCTCATACATGAATCAAAACCAATCAAACTCACTACCATACAATTTCAACCAATCCACAAGTTTCCTAACATGATTCTAAATTTTCCAAATCCTTAAACATGCTCCTAAAGTCAAGATTTTTTGTATCCTTGTACGTACCTTGAGTAAACGAGTTGGTTGGCCACTTTAGGAACTAGAAATTGCCCTCTGCAAAGTCCTCTCCTAAACCAAACAACAATAATTCAATCAATACCCAAGCAATATAATTTACAGCAATACTGAACTACTTTAAAGCCCCTTAAACCATTGAAATAATGCCTTTAAATTATTCACGGTAGTCAAGTTAATAATTTAATAGTTTAACTATAAGTTTATATGTTAAAATCATGAAAATATAGCTTATAACATGAAATTCCAGCAACTTTAAAGTAAGGGAAATAATTTGAAATTTTAGTTTAAAATTACAAAACAACCTCATAGACATCTCTACTAAATAATCATTATATAGTAGGTTAGTAGGTTAAAAACCTAAAAATCCATCATAAAACCATGATTTAAAACCTTTAAAACCAAGACTAAAAATCTGAAAATTTAATTTAATAATAAAATGTATGAATATAACAATCTAAACTTGAAATATATAACTAGAATTCAATTAACTAGTTTCATAAAAACTCAATCAAACTTTCAAATTTCACAACTTAAACCCTAAAATAAACATAATTCAAATTTGAAAATTAATTTTAATACTAACAATAAAAATTATATGCTAATATAATCAACATAGGGTTAATCCAATCCCCTAATACGAATTTAGCCCTAAAGTCCCCAAATAATCAAGTTTAAAGCCCTAATTTTACAAATTATGTAATCTGAAAATTTTCTCATCAAATTAAACATGGTAAAATTCGAAAATTTATAGTCTTTTACAACTCATATGCATAATTAAATCATAATAATAACAATCCAAGAACAAAATTTAATAAAGATTAAAACTTGAATTAAATTAACAAAAGAGGGAAAAAGGAAGAAATGAAAGAGAAGGAGGCGGACTGGTGGTCGTGGGTGAGCCGCGGTGATCGCCGGAGCAGCGGGTGGGCGCCGGTGGTGGCCTATCGCCGGCGGCAGCAGCACAACAACAATTTTTTTTTTTGTTTGTTTGTTTTGCTTGATCGTGAAAAGCAAGAGAGGAGGAAAGCAGTGAGATGAAATTGACGTGAATGAGGGGAAGGAATTTGAGGGGTTTTGGGGGTTTTTCAAATGTGCATGTGGGCTTGGTTTCCAAACTTAAGTGGGAGTAGAAATTTGTAGATTGGGCTTAGATGGGAGTTTAAGCTCTCTTTATTTATATTTGGGCTACTAACACCATTGATAAAATATGTTGATGTAAAGAAAAAGAGAATTTAAATTAGATTAGTGCTTATTGATTTAATAAAGTTCAAATAAATTTTGCATAAAATAATTTATTTAATGAAAACGAAATAAAATATTTATTTAAATAATAAAGAAATATATAATAATTTATTCTAAACATATGGGGGATTACATCCAGTTCCCCATTCTGGAGTTGGATTTTGGAAGAACATGTGCCGATAGTGAAAATCCCGGCACACATCACTTATGATGGTACTTCGGATCCGAACGACTACATTGCCTCCTACGAGGGGCACATGTACTTGAATCCCAGTTACGAAGAGACCTGGTGCAAATACTTTCCAACTACTCTCAAAGGTGTTTCATAAGCGTGGATCACCAAGGGAGTAAAGGAAGGTTTGATAACTGGTTGGAAAGATCTTTCCAACAAGTTTAAGAGCAAGTTTTCTACGGCAAATCGCCTGGAGAAAACAACTGTAGAACTGATGAGTTTGTAACAAGGGGAGGACAAAAGCCTCCGAGACTATTAGACTCGCTTCAGCAACAAGTCGTCCAGAATCACAAGTCTAGACCAAGGGCCAGCCGTTTTTGCGCTGCGAAACGGGCTACAGGCTGGAAAGTTCCTCGACTTCATGGTCATGCATACCCTGCAGACCTTGGAGGAAGCCCTTTATGCTTCGGATAAATACATTCGAGCCGAAGAGTGGAACAAAACCAAGTCCCAATCTCAAACTGGGACTAGTAAGGTAAAAGGACAACAGTCCAAAGGCTAGGGCCAGAGGAAAGGGAAATCAAAAGCCTCAGAACCGTCCTCAGCAATTGAGCTGAAAAAAGAAAAAACCCATTCGTAGGGAAATACGAATCCTTCACTCGTCTCGCTCTTCTGCGTGCCAAAATTTACAGCATAACGAAGAACGAAGAGAAGTGGAAGAAGCCGAGGCCACTTCCATCGTGGCATCAAAACAAAAATAAGAACAAATGGTGTGAGTTCCATGAGTCTCCTGAACATCACACCGAGGACTGTATCCATCTGAGAGATCAGGTTGAGGATATGGTCCGAAAGGGCTACATGAAAAAATATCTCGCGGATCACCGCGAGAAGAAAAAAGCCGAGCAAGACTCTCGGCTGCAACTGGATTCTAACCGGAAAAAGACAAGCCGGAGGATAAGGAGCATCTTGACATCCTTGTAATTTCTACGGGGACGAGCTTTCAAAATGCTCGAAAGCGCCACTTGAGAGGTTTAACCCACCAAGTCAATCATGCTGCCGTCCAAAGTCTCCGATGCTGAACCTTACGTTCACAACTGAAGACTGCCGGGGGGCGGCATACCCCCATGATGATCCGCTGGTTATCATCACGGGGATTGCTAACCACAACGTCTGGCGAACCCTCGTCGACGGTGGCAGCGGAGCAAACATCCTATTTCGGGATGCTTTCGACCAGCTAAAGCTGCAGTCTAAGGACCTAAGTCTGGTACCCTACCCGGTATCTGGATTTAACTGTTCTACGACATATCCGGATGGGAAAATCACACTTCCCGTCATCATCGGCAGAGATCGAGCAGCTCGGAACGTGATGTCCGGATTTTTGGTCATGGATGTTCCATCTGTTTATAATGTGATCATGGGGAGACCCATGATCCATCAGATTTAAGGAGTGGTCTCCACGTACCATCAAATGATGATATATGTTTCTAACGAAGGCCACTCCGTAAGAATTCAGGGAAGCCAAGAGGCTGCTCGAAAATGCAACTACCTCGAGCCATCCAAAGAGCGTCGTGAAGACAACAATGATGAGGAAAAATAAAAAGAAAGAGACCGAAGCACCAAGAAGCAGAAAGGCTTAAGTGCTTCGGCCCAAGGGAGCCTTGCCCAAGAAAAATCTAAGGGGAAAGGAAAGGCTTGCTCCTCATCCGAACCGAAGGATTCGGAAAGCCAGCCGAAGTCTAGGACGCCTGCCGACATCGACAGCAGGCCAGATTGTGAAGAGTCTGATTCCAAAGAAATGGAGTTGGATCAGCAGACTGAGTCAATTGAGTTAACCAAATGAGATCTAAACAAAATGTGTTAGCATCGGGCTTGGACTCCATCCGAATATCCGAGTTGAACTTATTCAACTCCTTCGGGACAACAGAAATGTGTACGCTTTCTCAACAGCAGACATGCCCGGGATTGATCCGAACCTCATCTCCCAAATTCTCGACGTTGACCCAACCTGTCGACCGGTTAAGCAGAAGTAGCGGAATTACTCCGCTAATAAGAACCGAGACATCGCAGCCAAAGTTATAAAACTTCTGGATGCAGGTTTCATCGAACCCTGTCAATATCCAGAGTGGTTGGCCAATGTGGTGATGGTTCAGAAGGCAAGTGGCACCTGGAGAATGTGCGTTGATTTCACGGACCTAAATAGGGCTTGTTCGAAGGTCTTCTATCCCTTGCCGAGGGTCGATCAGCTAGTCGACTCGACAAGTGGCCATGCTCTGCTTAGTTTCATTGACGCATTCTCAGGGTATCATCAGATCTTCATACACCCCGACGACTGAGCAAAAACGGCATTCGTTACGAACGTTGGGGTGTACAACTACAAAATGATGCCCTTCGGATTGAAAAATGTCTGGGCAACACATCAAAGGCTGGTTGATCAGGTCTTCGCCGAGCAAAAAGGCCGCAACATGGAAGTCTATGTTGACGATTCCATCGTCAAAAGCAAAGAGGACAAGGACCATGTCGCGGACCTGGCCGAAACCTTCGCCACCCTTAGAAAACACCAAATGAAGCTGAATCCGAAGAAGTGTGTCTTCGGCGTGAAGTCAGACAAGTTCATAGGTTTCATGGTCAGCAAAAGGGGGATTGATGTCAATCCTGCCAAAGTACAATCATCGCTTGAACTTCCCGAGCCAAAAACAAAGAGGGATGTTCAGCGCCTCACTGGGAGAATGGCAGCCCTATCCAGGTTCATCTCTAGAGCCTCGGACAAGGGGTTACCCTTCTTCAAAGCGCTGAAACTCCTAAAAACCAAGAGCTCATCTAGGAAGATGAGCAAAAATAAGCCTTCAAGCAGCTCCGTGAACACCTGGCTCAACTCCCAACGCTGGCTTGCCCAGCCGAAGGAGAAACTTTATACTTATACATAGCCGTTAGCCTTGCCACCATAAGTGTTGTTCTGCTGAAGGAAGAAGACAAAGTTCAGAAGCCGATCTACTTCGTCAGCCACACTCAAACGGATGCCGAGACCCGCTACCCCCTGCTCGAAAAAGTTGCCTATGCAGTAGTGGTAGCCACTCGGAAGCTGGGGCCTTATTTGATTATCATCAAATAGTGTCTTAACTGATCAGCCACTGGAAAAAGTCCTCAGCAAAGTGGAAAATTCTAGTAGGATGGAAAAGTGGGCCTTTGAACTCACTGAATTCAGCATCAGCTACCAGCCGAGGACAGCCATCAAGGCACAAGCTTTAGCAAACTTTCTGGCCGAATGCTTGTACTAGGAAACGCTAGACGAAGAAAAGAAGACCTGGACCATTTTTACGGATGGATCCTCCATCGTAAATGGTTCGGGGGCGGGGGTAATACTTACCTCGCCTGAAGGCAAGTCCTTCGAGTATGCACTAAATTTTCATTCCGAGCTTCGAACAACGAAGCAGAATATGAGGCAGCGATTGCTAGCCTAGAGTTGTGCATATCGTTGGAAGCCAACCATGTCTGCCTGAAAACAGACTCTCAGCTCGTCGCTAATCAGATCCGAGGCGAGTACAAGGCGAAAGAGCCCTTAATGATTGCTTACCTCGCAAAAATCAAAACGATAATTGCGAGGCTGAGAACTTTTGAAGTCGAGCTGATCCCAAGGAGTCAGAACGCATAAGCCGATGCACTCTCCAAACTTGCAAGTTCAACTCTAACCGAGCTGAACCGATCTGTTTATGTGGAGGTGCGGCGAGAAAGAAATGTCGACGAAGCACCTAAAGTCTGTCGCGTCAAACATGAACCGAGCTCTCGGATTTGGGACTCAAGGCCAGGGATCTCCTCGACTTCGTGCTTCCTCAGCAGTTTTGCTCCCTGATCCATGAGTGGGGACAGATTCTTCTCCAATTCTTCGAGGACGATATCAGCATTCGTCTGGGGATCCTTCATGTCAACCATGACCCTTGCGACCTCTTCTTCGGCGGCTCTGGCTCTAAGCCCACCGAGGTTTGCTTGAACTTCGGCCTCTTCATGTTTGAGCCTCAGCTCCTCGTTCATCTCCACAACCAGAGTGTGGTTCTGAACAGCCTGCAGAGGTTAGGAAACAGTCAGCCGAAGTAAAAGAGTTGCAGAGAAAAAAAAACAAAAAAGAAAGGAAAGCTTAAGTAAAAAATGCTTAAGTACAAGACACTTCACTTGCATCAGCAGCATCTGAGTCTCAGCAAAAGGGTCAGGCACCCTTACGCTGGGCTCGGCTATGCCAGCAGTAGCCCTAAGAGACCAAGTTTTGGCTCTTTCTAGCTCGGGCAGGCCAGACAGGCCATCGAAGAACGAGACAGCCGAATCATGATGCGACCAAAGGATGTTTCGGGTGCTGTCGGGGATATGAAACATTGGAGCCGATTCGAACCCCATGTCTGCAGACTGGAAGGTTCGGAGGGAGTTGTCCAAAGAATCTGAAGGCACGCCGCCCTTCACAGCCTCGGCTCCCTTCTCGCTCTCAGCACCCTCCAAGGTTTCAGCATCGAAACCCTTAGGCTTACCATCCAAGATATGCACCTCTTCTTCAGGATGAACTATCAGGTTGTCCAGGGCATCAACTTCTTGTTGGATCTCGTTCGCAAAAGGCTCGGCCAGATGCCTTGAAGACAGAGGAGGAGTCGAACCCTTGGACTGAACCTCTTGAGCCTCGGCCAGTGGCTTAGAAGAAGAAAACTTCTTCTCAGCCTTCTCTTCAGCAGGACTGAGAGGAACGATTTGTTCTTCCAACTTCTCCTCCTCCGTCCAAGGCTTCTTAGCAGGCGCAGGAGCAGCTTGAAATTGCCCTAGTCCAACTATGGCCCTCCGCTTCGGCCTAGTCATTTCTTCGCCTGAGGACAACTCCTGGACAGTTTCAGCAGGTTCGTCCTTGTTCTCTTCTTCCTCGTCCGATTGCAGAAGAAGGAACAAGGGGGGCAAGTAGCCATATAATTACAAAAAAAAACAATAAAAGCAAAAACAACAAAAAAGTAAAGTATGAAAGTTTATCGAAGTTTTGAGCAGACGCTCGTCTTCGTCTTCACTTCCTTCAACTCCTGGAGCAGTTGTTTCAACTCGCTTAACAACAGTAGCAGAAGTCCCAGCAGCAGCGGAACTCTCAGCAGCAACAGCAAAGGCACGAGTTGTAGCAGCTTGTTCCTCGGCAGTCAGAACAAAGAATGGGTCACTCTTCTTCCACCAAGGTTTCTGTTGCTGATACTCAGCCACGCTGATTATCTGAAACCTCTTCTCGTGCAAGCTAAGAGGCCGATCCTTCAAATCAGTGATCTTCGGAGTGATCGGATTCCTCTCCTAAGTGATCCCGATCACCTCGTAATCGATGCCCAAATTCTCTTCGTACATCATTGAAAAGACAAAACAACAGTTAACTTCGGTGAAGAAAACAAACATCGAAGAACAAAAGAAATAAAAAATAGTCCTCGGCCCCAACTGAGCTCCTTACCGCCTTGGTATCTTCGGATGAGGCTGATGACAGCAAGCATCTTCTCTTGGAAGATGTAGTGGCAACAGGGCAGCCAAGTAGTAGGGACAGTCTTTATTCGACCAGCAGCCAAGCGCATGGTGGACCGGCCGAAATGTTCCATTTGCTTCAGGTGCGCCTTCGAGAACTCATCAGGACCAATGCTGGCCATTTCAGGATCAGGCTACCTCAGATACCTCGGCGCACCGAAATAATTTGGGTGTTCTTCGTCCTGGGGCGCCCTTACCCAGATCCATTGGCCCCTCCAATCCTTGTTCGAGGTAACATTTGGCCAAACCGAAAGGAAGCCTTTCTCATCCTCAATCTGCCACCAACCAGGACCATGGTGCTTGTTGGCTTGGACATTCGCGACTAGCTTATGCGTGCAACGAAAGAAATGGACGCTCGGCGTAAGCCCGAAAACAAACACACCCAAAGATACGACATCAGCCTTTGGATACTCACAGGGGTTAGCTGGCACAACGAGATGTTTTACCCATTTAGCACTGAAGTTACAAAAGAATGAAGTGGGAACCGAAGCCCATACTGCAACTAACGGGTGTAAACCCTGATGTAGCCTGGTGGAGGGCGGTGAATCCTTTCATCTGAAGAGGGCATTCGGCACCAATACCCATCTTCCTCCATAATTTTGTAGCAAATCTTAATTTTCTCAGCAAAGTAGAACTCGGCGTCATTCCCAATCCACCAGCCATAAGGGGGAGACGACATAATACCCGCGTTCGCCACCTGGTCTAGCCATTCCCTTTCCTCAGGAGGCAGAGGCCTAGATGCTGAACCTACGCTTTGGCCAGAGGTGCTAGCTGATCCTGAAGCCGGAGGAAAATTCGTCAAAGGAACGACACTAATTGCAGAGCCGCTAGAAGCGGCGGCAGCACCAGTCCTAGCCCTAGGGTTCTGGTCGCTGAGGGGAGGCATCATCGCCAAAGGACGGTTCCGCCGCAAAGTCAATTGCTAAACCTCTTCCTCTTCTTCAATGCTTGCCTCAGCCTCCACTTTTTGCTTTCCATGGTCGCCGGCCATTTATCATAGTGGTGGTGCGATAATATGGAAAAAAGGGGGGTACTCAAAAAATCAAGAAAACCGAAGAAAATTCTGAGAAAAATACCTTGATTAGACCTGGAATTTGCCGATCTATAAGTTCGGAGCAACAAATTTCAGTTTTGAGCTTCAAATTGCAAAATATGAGTGAGAGAAGAAAAAAGGTTTAGCAGCGGTAATTAGCGACAAAAAAATTCGAGGTTAGCAAAATGAAATGAGGAGAGAAAGTAGGATGAGAGGCTTGAATACCTTCCAAAAATGAGAAGCTTGGGAGTCCGCGCCACTAACACCCCCACTAACTCCACTTCAATGCTCCACCTTTCCGTCTTCTTCATTGATTAACCACCCACTAAACCATCCAAATTCCCAACTAACTCCAAATTGTCGATGGCCTCAATAACCGCAATAATTTAAATGCTAATTAATCATTTGCTTCCCTCCACTTTGCAAGCCAAAACCCAACTCATCAAACTTCCGAATTGGGTTTAGGGGGCAAGTTGTTTGGGTCCAATTTCCTTCAATTGGGCCGATCTACAGATGATTCAATTACGAAGCCCAAAAGAAGGTTCAACTCTTCTAATACATGCAAAGTCAATCAAAGGCCCGGTCAACATGGCAAGCCCAGTTGACCTCAAGGCCCAGTTTATCTATTTGAGTAAGGTATAAAAGCCTTGACTTCTCTCTCTCTCATTCCATTCACTTGAAACCTCAAGCATTAATTCTCTTGCATGCTTTCACTCTCTAAATACTATACTGACTACGGCATCGGAGGGGCCTTCCTCAGCACAACCCCGAGGCAAGTTTACTTGTGTTTGTTGTGCGGAAAATCCTCGTCCCAGTCATCACTTGGGCTGAGTCCAGTGTTCATCCCACAAGAAAGGTCCAGACGAAGGACCCATTTTTTTCACCCGAAATATTTAGGTAATTAAGTGTATTTTGTATCATATATCCATTTATTTTTTAGCTCGTATGGAGATTTTCAAATGAGCAAACAAGTAAATATCAAATGAAGAGGCCAGGTTGATTATGTTGGAAGATTTAGAGTGTTGATGGTTGCGCGCTCGCGAACCATGAGTAGCGCCCACGCTGGGTAAGTGCGGTCGCGCTGAGGTCGCGCCTAAACCGCGGACCTCACTGGAATCTGAAGGTTTGGAAGGAGAAAGTTGGCGCGCCCGCGCGTCATTTGGGTATAGGGAGGAGCGCCCTCTCCTCCTGGTTGGCGCGCCCTCTCTGACTTTCTGTATGAAAATTCGCAGGTTTAGGGAGGAGCGCCCTCTCCTAATATAGGAGCGCCCGCTCCTCCTGGTTGGCGCGCCCGCGCTCGGGTCGCGCCTAAACCGCTCCCCCTTTTGCCTCCTTGGTGAATTTCGGAAGTTCAGGAGAGGAGCGCCTGCTCCACTCTGAGGCGCACCCGCGCCTCCTGGTGGAGCGCCCACGCCTGTCATTTTTTCGCGAAATTTTGACGGTTAAGTCTTTAATAAAAGGCTTGGTTTTCTTGATTCCAAGATACTGAAAATAATTCTGATCTTCTCTCCAAAAAGTATTCTCTACATTTCCTATCAAAAACTTTGCAAACTTTTGTTAGAAAAACTCTTGCAATCATTCCAAATTGTGTGAATTTATCATCTTTACTTCGATTCTAGTACTAAGAACGAAGTGGCTGTCAATTGTATCTCAAAGAAGATTTCCGGTTTAAACCCAAGTACCGTGTGGGGGAAATAAATTTCTTTAGGAAAGTATTCATACGCCTTTGACAGTGTATCAAGGTCATAGTCTCAAGGGGCATTGCTATTCTCATGTTCATGTATGTTTTGATTGGCTTGGAGTAGAGGCAAGTTACATATTCTTCACATTAGTGTTTTGTTTAGAAATTTCTGTAATTTCTTAAACTTATTAATACTTGATTGTAACACCTTAGATGTGTTTGTTGTAATTACTTTACTTTGTTATTGTAATCACATTATTTAGGTTTTGTCCCACACAAGTTTTAAGTGCTTTTCTAGTTTGAATTCACTGAAAACCTAACAATCTAAAGAAGTTTAATTTAGAAGATAATCAAGTATGTCTAGTGTGAAGGAATTAACAACAAACTTTGTCAAACTCAAGAAGTTTGACGGTGTTGAATTTAGGAGATGGAAGAAGAAAATGTATTTTCTTCTTACATCTCTTAATGTTGCCTATGTTATAAGTACTCCAAGGCCAGATGAACATGAGAATGAGACCTTGGAAAGCGTTCGGGAAAGGTCAAAATGGGACAACGATGATTTTATTTGTCGTGGTCATATTTTGAATGGTATGGAGGATGATCTTTTTTGATGTTTATCAAAACATCGAGTCAGCCAAGGAGCTTTGGGAGTCTTTGGAAAGCAAGTATATGGCTGAAGATGCATCAAGTAAGAAATTCTTAGTTAGCAATTTTAATAATTTTAAGTTTGTTGGTGGTCGATCCATAATGGATCAATTTCATGAGTTGCAACGAATCTATGGTAGCTTAGAACAACATGGTATTGCTATAAATGAGTTGTTTGTTGTTTCTAGCATAATTGATAAATTGCCCCTTAGTTGGAAAAATGTGAAACATGATTTGAAACACAAGAAAGAGGACATGACATTGTCCGGTTTGGCCACCCACCTTCAAATTGAAGAGGGGATTCGTGCCATGGAGGGATCTAAGGATGGAAATCCTAGCTCATCTACCGTGAATATGGTAGATGAAGGAAGGGCTAAAGCCTCTACTAGCTTCAAGAGGAAGAATGATAATTCTTCCAAAGGGAAGTCCAAAAGGCAAGCAAACAATAAAAAGTTTGCTTGTTGGGAATGCGGTAAAGTTGGACACCGCAAGAAGGACTGTTTTTCCTTTAAGAAAAGGATGGAAAAGGCCAAGGAGGGTCATGCTAGCACTAGCAAGGACCAACCCACCAAAGGATGATGACTCATGGTGGATTGATTCGGGGGCCTCAAGACACGTGTGCAAGAGTAAGCATTGGTTCAAAACCTTTCAAAAGGTTGTTGATGGAGAAGACCTCTACATGGGGAACAACTCTACCATCAAGGTCCTTGGAAGAGGGCAAGTTGAGCTTATGTTTAGTTCGGGGACTGCAATAGTTCTTAGGAATGTGTTGTATGCTCCGGAAATTAGTAGAAATCTTGTATCCGGACCTTCCCTGAATAGCCTTGGCTATAAGTTAGTATTTGAAGCTAATAGATGCATTATTACTAGGGGTGTAATGTTTATAGGTCGTTGCTACTTAGAAAATGGTTTGTTTAAACTCTCTTTGAGAGATAAGTGTGTATTGGATGATATGTGTTTGAATGTTGTTGACAATTCTAATCAAGTTGATTTAAATTTGTTTGATTTATGGCATTCGAGATTGGGACATGTTAATTATAATAAAATGTTGTTTATGTCCAAACAAGAGTTGATTCCTTGTTGTGATATTTCTCCTAATAAGTGTTCTACTTGCATGTTGAACAAGATCACTAGAACTCCATTTAAGAGAGTTGAGAGAAGTTCTAACATTTTAGAACTAATCCATAGTGACTTGTGTGATTTTCATAGTACGCCTTCTTTGGAGAACAAAAGATACATGGTAACTTTTATAGATGATTATTCTAGGTTTTGTTACATGTATCTTTTGCATTCCAAAGATGAAGCTTTAACCAAGTTTGATGTTTATAAAAAAGAGGTAGAACTGCAAGTAGAATCATTTATTAAGAGAATTAGGACTGATAAGGGAGGGGAATACTATGATCCAAGTTATTTCCAATCTTTGGGTATAATTCATGAGACTACAGCTGGTTATGCACCACAATCAAATGGTGTAGCTGAAAGGAAAAATAGAACCCTAGAAGAAATGGTTAATTCCATGTTATCTTACTCAGGTTTGAGTGAAGGGTTCTGGGGTGAAGCAATGTTGACAGCATGTCACATTCTTAACCGAGTTCCCACAAAGGGAAAAGAATCTACTCCTTATGAACTTTGGTACAAGAGAAAGCCAAACTTGAAATATTTCAAGGTTTGGGGTTGTAGGGCAATCGTAAGAGTGCCCGGCAACAAGAAAAGAAAGCTCGGTGAAAGGGGCTTGGATTGCATATTTATAGGGTATGCTGAGCATAGAAAAACCTATAGGTTCTATGTAATAGAACAAAATGACTATATATCTGTTCATTCAGTTATAGAGTCAAGAGATGCAATTTTTGATGAAAACCGATTTACATCAATGAGTAGACCGAAAGATCTACAAATTAGTGCCAATGATAGGGAGATAGTAGAGTTGAATGATCAACTTGAAACTCATGAAAGTGCATTCGATAATGAGAATGTTGAAACTCCTCAATTGAGGAGAAGTACTAGAGAAAGGAAAATTAGGAATCCTCTAGATGACTTCATAATTTATTTGGTTGAAGGATCTAGAGATACCCTAAGTTCTACTACTCCATATTGTTTCAATGTGGATAGTGACCCAAAAACTTATAGTGAAGAAATTTCTTCCCAAGATAGTGCATTTTGGAAAGAGGCTATAAATGATGAGATGGATTCCATCATGGTAAATAACACTTGGGTCTTAGAGGATTTACCTTCCGGTTGCAAACCTCTTGGTTGCAAGTGGATTTTCACTAGGAAAAGGAGACCGGATGGCTCCATAGTGAAATTTAAAGCCAGATTGGTTATCCAAGGCTTTAGGCAAAAGCATGGTGTTGATTATTTTGACACCTATGCACCGGTTGCAAGAATAACCTCGATAAGGTTATTGATTGCAATGGCTTCGGTATACAATCTAGTAATCCATCAAATGGATGTGAAAACGGCATTCCTTTATGGAGATCTAGAGGAAGAAGTGTACATGAAACAACCCGAAGGGTTTGTTTTGGAAGGACAAGAAGATAAGGTGTGTAAATTGGTTAAGTCCTTGTATGGACTTAAACAAGCACCAAAACAGTGGCATCGAAAATTTGATGACACAATTTTGTCTTTTGGATTCAAGGTGAATCAAGCTGATAAGTGTATATATAGCAAATTTGATGACAAAGGTCATGGTGTCATCATTTGTCTATATGTTGATGATATGCTTATCTTTGGTACAAGTCTACAACAAGTAGAATTGACCAAGGAATTCTTATCCTCATCTTTTCAGATGAAGGATTTGGGGGAGGCAGATGTCATTTTAGGCATCAAGATAATTCGGGACAATGGAAGACTTATTCTAAGTCAATCTCACTATGTTGAGAAAATGATCAATCGGTTCAATATGTTTGATAAGTGTCCTGTGAACACCCCCATGGAACCAAATGTCAAATTGGTTAAGAATTAGGGGAAAACGATTTCCCAATTGGAATACTCAAGGATAATTGGATCCTTGATGTATGCCATGACTAGTACAAGACCGGATATTGCATTGGCTGTGGGAAAACTAAGTAGATTTACTAGTAACCCGGGTGCACAGCATTGGTTTGCAATAAGGAGGGTCTTGAGGTACCTTAAGGGTACGTTAGACTATGGTCTATCTTATAGTGGATTTCCTTCGGTTTTAGAAGGATATTCGGATGCAAGTTGGATCACTTAAAAAGAAGATGATTCTTCTGTAAGTGGTTGGGTATTTATGTTTGGAGGAGGTGCCATCTCTTGGTCTTCTAAGAAACAGACTTGCATTGCCGACTCCACTATGGCAGCAGAGTTTATAGCTCTTGCTTCAGCTAGTAAGGAAGCTGAGTGGTTGAGGAATCTCATGATAGAGTTGCCTTTATTGTCAAAGCCAATGCCACCGGTGGCAATCCATTGTGATTCCAATTCGGCGTTGATAAAGGCTTATAGTCAAGTGTACAATGGTAAGTCTCGGCATATTTCACTAAGGCATAGCCTAGTGAAAGAGCTTATCCATGATGGGTTCATAAGTCTTGACTATGTTCCAACAAAGTTGAATTTGACGGATTGCTTTACAAAGGCAATGCCAAGACATTCCATCATATTTGCTATGAATGGAATGGGGTTATGTCCAAAAACACAAATTTGTGAAACCCAATCTAACGCTTGAATAAACATCAAGTCTTAGATTCAATGTGGTTGAATTGCATTTTTGTTGTTTGTTAGCAATATTTGATGACTCATATTGCTATGGTACTTGTGATGTGTAAGGTAGCGTCATTTAAAGTTCTCAAAGATTTAGAGTTGAGAAGCTCTAAATGTAAGTGTCTTGTCACAAGGGCACATTTACGTATATGAGAACCTACCTATATAAGTTCGAAGTTTAGCCGCTTCAAGAAGTCTAGTTGGACATATAGACTTTGATGAACTTATGAAAGATACGGACACATGGTTGTTTAAAGGTGTCAAGTGATGATTAATTCGATTTGTCTTATGTGTACTTCACCTTCGAATGATTGGATATATCCGCGTGATTCAATCCATTTGGAAATCATGGGATATGATCATCGTTAAGTGTGTTGTACTAGGTGTCAATTCAATCCGAAGGGACATTGACATTGATGCATGAGATGTGGTTTAATTGTAAGAAGTGGAGAATGTTTTAAGTAACACTCTAAATAGGGGAGGATTGTTGGAAGATTTAGAGTGTTGATGGTTGCGCGCTCGCGAACCATGAGTAGCGCCTGCGCAGGGTAAGCGCGGCCGCGCTGAGGTCGCGCCTAAACCGCAGATCTCACTGGAATCTGAAGGTTTGGAAGGAGAAAGTTGGCGCGCCCGCGCGTCATTTGGGTATAGGGAGGAGCGCCCTCTCCTCCTGGTTGGCGCGCCCTCTCTGACTTTCTGTATGAAAATTCGCAGGTTTAGGGAGGAGCGCCCTCTCCTAATATAGGAGCGCCCGCTCCTCTTGGTTGGCGCGCCCGCGCTCGGGTCGCGCCTAAACCGCTCCCCCTTTTGCCTCCTTGGTGAATTTCGGAAGTTCAGGAGAGGAGCGCCCGCTCCTTTTTAGGAGCGCCCGCTCCTTTTTAGGAGCGCCCGCTCCTTTTTAGGAGCGCCCGCTCCACTCTGAGGCGCGCCCGCGCCTCCTGGTGGAGCGCCCACGCCTGTCATTTTTTCGCGAAATTTTGACGGTTAAGTCTTTAATAAAAGGCTTGGTTTTCTTGATTCCAAGATACTGAAAATAATTCTGATCTTCTCTCCAAAAAGTATTCTCTACATTTCCTATCAAAAACTTTGCAAACTTTTGTTAGAAAAACTCTTGCAATCATTCCAAATTGTGTGAATTTATCATCTTTACTTCGATTCTAGTACTAAGAACGAAGTGGCTGTCAATTGTATCTCAAAGAAGATTTCCGGTTTAAACCCAAGTACCGTGTGGGGGAAATAAATTTCTTTAGGAAAGTATTCATACGCCTTTGACAGTGTATCAAGGTCATAGTCTCAAGGGGCATTGCTATTCTCATGTTCATGTATGTTTTGATTGGCTTGGAGTAGAGGCAAGTTACATATTCTTCACATTAGTGTTTTGTTTAGAAATTTCTGTAATTTCTTAAACTTATTAATACTTGATTGTAACACCTTAGATGTGTTTGTTGTAATTACTTTACTTTGTTATTGTAATCACATTATTTAGGTTTTGTCCCACACAAGTTTTAAGCGCTTTTCTAGTTTGAATTCACTGAAAACCTAACAGATTATTGGTTGTTGGGCGGTAAAGTAGGTAAGAGTCGGGTATGTTACTCACACAAGTGGTGAAGTGGGGATGTACATATTTTATTGTGTATTAGTAGGGTCAAGGATGAATTTAAGTTTTGATAGATATATAACCACCCGTCGTGAGTTAGGTATTGGTATGAGATTTCTAGACGGGTAAGGATATGGAGAAACTATCCTTCGTACCTGCCTTGGCTCATTAATATCCCTAAATAGGAGGAGTATGTATTGACATATGTTGTCCTGGGGGGTGGATTTTTTTGTATTTATAAGGGGTGTAATGTATAGTGAAAAAGAAAATGATCATGAGTACATATTATAATTTTTCTTTCAAATGCATATTTTTCTTCTTACTTGATAGAGGGTGTTTTTAGGAGGAAAGAGAGTCAATCAAGACTTGTTTATATTAATTCTCATTCAAAGATGAAGAGATTTCTTCGTAATTTTTTCAATTAAAATTTGTACATATAAATTTTTGTAGGGCAAGATCTAAAATTAGATTTTAGTATTTTTTGTGAACCATTCCTTGATAGTAGTCAATTAAGATCGTTAATGATATTCGTTACACATTATAAGTCTTTATTCAAAAACATACAAAGTAGTAACCTATAATAGCATTAGTAGATTGGCCTTGCTTCTCCCCATCCATAAATTTGACTCTCTTTCCGTTTTTAAATTCTTCCTCGATCTGTATGTAACTTCTACTTGTTCCATTATTGTAATCAAAGCATTATTCTCCAATTCTTCTTATCTTTGAACATCCAATAAATGTATTGTAGACTTTGAAGATTTAAATATCCAACAATCCAAGTTTTGAGGATTTGATCTTGTGACCTCAAGGTTATTAGCTAGGTGGATTTTCAACCAACTACATCATCAAATCATACTTGCTCGAATTATCAGTCATATATCCTAGTTATTACAGACTTACAGTATATTTGTAAATAAACTGCATTTAGTTGATCTATCTCCAAACTATAAAAAGGCTTAGCACCCTATATTTTATTATACGAAGTACTATATAGATACATCTACAATTAGATCTTTATAAGATGGTGCAAGTGTCATAATTATACATGCCCTAACATGGGTTTCTGATTTGGATTGGAACAACTTAAAATATTTTGATATTAGAATTGAAGTGGGACTTTCAACCCAATAAGAATGTTAAATTATGGGACGGCTTTAAACAAAAGGTTTTTAGGTAAGTCAACATTTTCCTTGGTACATGGAAGATTTAGTGTGCACAAATGCGCAATGTCGCAATTACTTTGCTAAGCTAATCTTTAACTAGGCACTTAATAATTTGTGGCATGCTCTATTCTCCTTCTTTTTTTTTTTTTTTTTTTTTTACTATTCTTTTTTAAATTATTTTATTCATAGCTAGGAAGTATGACTTGAAAAGATATTTGTGAATAATCATGCAGTCTATATATTCTATAATTATATGAGCTTATTATGACTTATTTGAAGCTAAATCAATTTAAGAGTATATGTCACTTATTTTGATCCTAATTCATTTGAAATCATATCATCTAAAATTATCTAAAATAATTTTTTTACAACGTATAAAATCATTCAAAATAAATTGAAGAAAACATAACTCGCTTAAATTGTTGAAATAGTCACATAATTGAGACAACAAACTTTTTAATGACCAATAATATTATGATTTTTTTTTTTACAGTTGTTAAGAAATAAAGATGGGTTATATTGTAATATTATCATTTGAAAATTGTCTAACATCACCCCTAAAAGAGCTAGTAGTGCTGATTTGAATAAAACTCGTACATAAACTTTGTACATCCATAATATATTAAACATTCTCTTCAAATTTAGTAAGAAATTAAAAAAAAAAATGGAAGTCAAAAGGACTCAATTAGACTACAGACTTTTGATTAGAAATTTAAAAAAATAATTGTCATAGAAAAGCTAATTACGTGACCAAGCATGAGCAATTAGTAAAATACTTAAGGGATTGACTTAATTTGGTTGGTGGGATGAATCACCCTTTATTCGCACTAGACCAGTAATTAATGAGTTGACATGTCAAACACACCACCCCACTTTTCAGCTTTCGGAAAGAGTTGACATTGCATTGTTAGTGATTGTTTTCTCTTAACAATTTCTTATTACTACTATGTGCCTAATAAAGTAACTATAAATTTATAAGAAAGGAAAATGAGAGTAAGAAATAAAATAAAATAAAAGAGCTACTATTAACAATAGTATATCTATCAAGTTCATAGTACAAAATATGGGTTAATGTATTCAACAAGATCCCACACGATTATTATATATATGCTTCTAATTAAAAGTCATTAAAGGTAGTCAAACTAACATATGTAAATAGTTTAAAGTCAAATTGATGCAAATAAAAAGAACGGGAAGAATATTCTTTCTTTAATTTATGTTACCTAACAATAATATTCCCTCCGTATTTATTTAAGTGCATCACTTTAACTGACATACGTGCCAATACACAATTTTTGACTAATTGAGACTAGAATACAATTTATGCATGACTACATAAAGAGCAAGTTGTAGCTCGTGCACGGTGCTGGTCTTTATAATGATACTTCTCATGCTAGTATGACTCTTTCTTAACCATAATCATCGATTCTAAATTTAGTGTAGTCACTTTTATTAATGTTGAGGCCTTGTTTGGTTGACAACATAAAATGAGGGAAACGGAAATTCATGAGATTTGGTAAATTGAGAAGTTGTTTGGTTGACACATAAAAACAAAATGAGGAAAGTGGAAATTCATGAGAATTTCAACTTCCCACAAAACAAGGAAAGTAAATTGCCTAGCCCCTCCCTTGGTCAATCAAAATTCATGGAAATTTTGAATTCCTAAGTTGTCAACCAAACAAGTTGATGAAATTCCTAAGAATTTTATTAGGGAAATAACTTTCCATGTAATGCAATTTCTTATGGGAATTTTATTAGGGAAATTAGTTTCCATGTAATGCAATTTCTTATGGAAATTAAATTCCCATGACAACCAAACAAGGCCTGAGTCTCACGTTCGTATGACTCATTCCTAACTATAATCAGCGATTATAAATCCAAATTCTGTTGGACAATATTACAAAGTATTAATTCCCTTATAAATGACATTATTAGTTAAGTACGATAAGCTATAGTAGTATAGGGACATATCATGATATAAAAACATGAAATAATGATCAATAGCTCAGAGGTATGTAGATAGGGACTGTACTTCGCAGACAAAGAGCATGTTAGTTAAAACGATCTTCTACTATATTTACGAAAATCTTGTACCTAATAAACTCTCTTATAATTAAGAATAGACCATAACATATAAAACATGAAAGTGACTAAACCTACTTGTATTTATCTTGTGTAATTGTATTAATATATATACTCCTTTGGATTTCAGATTGGTCATTATTTGGGTCCACAAAATCAGATTTTTTTAAAAGGTAGTTAAATTATGTGGGCATCCTTTATATGTTTGGGACCAAATGTTTAATCATCGATCTTAAATTCATTGATAGTTACGTCATATTGATCCTTTAACCATACAACACTATTTAATACTAGAGGCCCTAACTAACAATGCTAATTTATCAAATATGCCAAGACGCATTGATCTATTCCATGAGTCACACGTCCATTATACAAAAAATAAGTATACATTTAGATGTTGAATTTTTTAGTTGTCACGTATTTGCTTGTTTTAACAACCTTTATTCAAATAGATCGATAAATATCCCATTTTACTTTATAAGATTTACTAATCGATCTTATGTGGCATATACTCGTGTTGTCTCTTAGTTAAAGAAAAAAAAAATGTTCCCACAAGCCACAACTAGACAATTATCAAATCATGTCATACGCATGCTTACTTGCTTAGTTATCAACAAATTACAATATACTAGTATGATATTCTATACCAATCATTGATAACTAGCCATACATATCGAAGTAGACGTCAATATAGTAATAACAACTGTTTTGGTATGAAAACAATAGGACCTTCGGCAGGCCCTTTTCAAGGGAGAAGACTAATCTCGGACCAATTGATGAATTGGCCGAGGATTTCCTGCACAACAAAACACACGTAAACTAGCCTCGGGGGTGGTTGCCGAGGAAGGCCCCTCCGATGCTAAAGTCAGTTCAGTGCGTTGAGAGAGAAAAACTATGCAAGAGAATTAATTGCTTGAGTCTATTTCTGAATGAATGATAAATGAGACAATTGATGGCTTTTATACCTTTGATCAAAATATGAGGACTGGGCCCTGAAGTCAGATGGGCTTGCCATGCTGACTGGGCTTGATTGACTTTAGCGTGCTTTGGAGAGTTGAACCTTGCTTTGGGCTTTTGTAATCAAATCATTTGGATTGGCCCAATTAGGTTGACTGAATTAGACCCAAACAACTTGCCCCCCCCCCCCAGACTCGATTCGGAAGGATGACGGGTCAGGTTTTGACTTGC
Organism: Chenopodium quinoa; assembly: GCF_001683475.1. Classification (NCBI taxonomy): domain Eukaryota; kingdom Viridiplantae; phylum Streptophyta; class Magnoliopsida; order Caryophyllales; family Amaranthaceae; genus Chenopodium; species Chenopodium quinoa. The sequence goes on from NW_018742907.1 coordinate 1,621,256, forward strand.
AAAATAGAGGGAAACAAATGATTGTAATTTGAATCTGGAATTTGGACAGTTAATGACGTTTGAACTGTTGTTTAAGGAGAATAATTAGGGAAGGTGGAAGGTTTAGTGGGTAGTTAACTTGGGAAAGTGTTTAACGGTTGTGATTAAGTGGAAGTAGTGGGGTTTTTGGCGGTTCGGACTCTTGGAATTCTTGATTCCAGAAAGTTTATTTAAACCTCCCTCTCCACTTTCTTTTAATCACTTTTCGCAAACACTGATACCCTGAAATTCGATAACACCCTTGAGAACCTAATTTCACTCTTTCCTTTATTCTCTGCAATTCCGAGCTTTGAACTGAAATTCGTTGCTCCAAGCTTATTGATCGGAAAATTCCGAGTTTGATAAAGGTAATTATCTCTGAAACTTGTTCGGATTCCCTTGTTTTTCCAAGCTTTCCCCTTTTTCCCGATTTTCTTGATTTTCGCACAAATATGGCTCAAGACCGAGGAAAAAGATCGATGGTCGTTGAGGAGGAGGGGAAGTTCCTCAAATAGGGGCTCGGCGCAGCCAGCCACTTGGGCAAATGCCGCCCTTGAGCCGCCGAACCTTTCTCCCTAGAAGAAAGGATAGGGCTATGGCTGAAGACGCCTCCATTGCCGCGATACCACTAGCTTCAGTGCCTTACCAAGGCTGGGAAGAGGCGAGCACATCCAGCAATGGCTCAGCGCATGGTCCTCGTTGTTTGCCTTCTGGGGCCACCGAATGGCATAACCCGCCCAAGAACTTTGGGCTGATGAATGCTGCTCCGTATGACTGGTGGGTCATTGGGAATGCCTCCATCACTTTTCCGAGCAAATCAAAATATTCTACGGCATAATGGAGAAAGACGGGTATTGGTGTCAAATGCCCGTAGCCAAGGATAGGATTCATAGGCCCCCACCTTGTTACATCAGCGTGCACACCAGGCAACTTCAATTTGGACTTAGATTTCCTTTGCATCCGTTCATTGTACATGTGCTGAATGGGTACAACATTTCGTTATGCCAATTAACCTCGGTCAGTATACGAAGAGTCATGACATTTCTTTGGGTTGTCTCTTCTACGGATTTGAGCCGAGCATTCATGTTTTCCGCAAACTGCATAAGCTGATGCCTAATCACCAATCGAATGAGCACCATGGCCCTGGATGGTGGAGAATTAAGACCTAAAAGGGGTACTTAACCACTTGGCCGAATGACACGTCCGATAAAGATTGGCGAGGCCAATGGATATGGATTCGGGCTCCTACAGAGGAGGATCACCCGAATTACTATGGAGGGCCGAGGCATATGAGAATGCTAGATCCGAAGATGAAATCCATCGGCCCAGATGATTTCACAGCCGAAGAGACAGAGTTGTTGACTCTCTTCGGAAAAAAGAAGAACCCAGGGGGCACTGGCCAAATGACCTTTGTGCCAGAGACTTGGCTACCCTGTTATCACTATATGTTCAAGGAGAAGATACTAGTTGTTGTCGGCCTCACCCGAAAGTACCACAATGGTAAGAAGCTCGGCTAGGGCCGAAGGCCTTTGCTTTTCTTTTTTATATTTCTTTCTGGTTTTATTTGCTTCTTCTTCATGTAGAATAACTTGTTTTCTTTCGGTTTTTCAATGTTATACGAAGGGAATTGCGGCCTTGAATATAATAGACTTGGCATCAACGTTGCTCGACAAGTGACGAGGAACGCCCCGACCATAATCGATCCTTCAGCTAGGTCCCCTGCACTGCGTCCGTCAACGCTTGAGATAGTCAAGCCAGCTGAATATTCCGGGCAAAAACCCTGGTACTTGAAGAGGGACCCAATTTTTCTTGTTGGGTCCTGAAGAACAAGCAATTGCTGCTGCTGCTATTAACGTAAGGGCTGGAATTATTGCAAGAAATCTCGAGCAAAGTGCCGAACCGCAAGCTTTCGTTGCTGAACCCAACGTGCTCAGCATTAAAGACGAGCTACTACTGAAGACCTCGGTGAGTCTTAGCCTTTTTTCTGTTTTTCCTTTTTCTTTTTCTCCTTGCTTGCTCTTTCTACCTAGGTTTTCATTTGAATTTTTCAACTTGTGAAATTTTTTCTAAGTGCTAAGCTTCGGCTTGGAGATTTTTTTTGATGATATACTGATATCGCTCTTTGCCCCCCTGTCTCTTCTACTGTAGTCTAACGAAGAAGAAGGAGACAAGAGAGAGCCTGATAAAGCACCATCATCTTCTTCAGACGAATCTTCAGACGAAGATATGGCCGGGCAAAGAAGAAGGAGAGTTGTAGTAAATCCGAGACAGTTCCCGGTTACTGAGCCCCCAACTAAAAGACCTCGGCTGGATGAGGACCAGGCCGAGGTGGCCAAAGAGTAGACTTCTCCTCCTCTCGAAAATCGGGAGGAAGAAGTTCAGCAAAGGACTCCTCCCATTCCATCTCAATCTCCTCGGCACATGGCTGAACCTTTCGCTGCTGAGGTTCAGAAAGAGGCTGATGCGCTGATTGTGCAGCCCGCCGAAGACGATGATGTTCAAATTCTGGATGGGAGGCCAGATAACTTTAAGGAAGCCGAAGAAAGAGTTGATGATCCCTAGAACTTTGACGTTCCGTCAACCTTTGCTGGGAATTCTTTCCGGACTCTCCAATCTTCGGATATGGGGTTTGAGTCCGCCCCAATTCTAACTGCTCCAAAGCTGTTAGGAACAGCATGCTCTCTCACCGAAACTCGGCTGTCAAGTTTTTTGGTGACTTGTCTGGCCTTTCAAAACTAGAAAGGGCTAGGGTCTGGTCTCTTCAGGCAGCTGCTGGAGTGTCCGAACCTTTTGTGAGGGTGCCAGACTTTTCGTTGAGAATCACAAGCTGCTAATGTAGGTAGCCTGTTCTTACTTAAACTATTCTGCTTTAAGTGCTTTTGCTTCCTTTTCATTAAGCTTGTTTCCTCAAATTTTTGCTAAGTCCTTTTCCTCGGCTAACTTATCTTCGAACCTTATAGGCCGTTCACAACCACGTCATGGCTGCTGGTTTGAACGAGGAATTGAAGAATAAAGCCGAGGAGGCTGATTACCAAGCTTGGCTGACTGAACTTAAGAGCAAGAAGGCAGAAGAAAAATCTGCAGCAAGCCAGTCTCGGATGGAAGAAATGGAAGCCAGTTTCCGCAACTTCTGCCGAGAGATTGAGCAAACCATATTTCCTTGGATCGAGGAAGGCCAAGCCCTAATCCAGGAATATGGGGCTGTTGATGTTCTGAGCTTCAAGGCTCGGATAGAAGAAACAACGCGACAAGAGGCAGAAGTTCGGCAAATGATGGCCAGGGTAATGATCTATCCGAAGTACAATGCTTTACTAGGCAATACTTCGGAAATGCAATCATCACCCGGAACTGATTCATCTGAAGTACAATGCTTCATTAGGCAATACTTCAGGGCTTTATCAGCTCCTATTTTTTAGGCAATGTTTCGGATGCGCCTATGGCCTCTTTGCCTGGAGGAATTGATTCATCAGAAGTACAAGGCCTCATTAGGCAATACTTCAGGGGTTTATCATTTATCCTCGTCTTGGCAGGTTTTACGGCTTGCCGAAGTATAAGGCCTCATTAGGCAATACTTCGGGCAGCACCGAACTAAAACCTTGAATTTTTTCAAAAACCATTGAAGACAGAAATAATAGAAACTTGCTGAATTTGAATAAATGGTGGCTCAAAGGCCTTTCATTAATAAGAAAGATGTACTTACATAGATTGTTCTTCCACGAAGGGCTTTACACATCTTAAGTACATCGGCATTCCAGTGATTTTTCAACTCAGTACCATCCAACTGCCGAAGTCGGTATGTTCCTCGCTGAATCTCATCATATATTTCGTAGGGTCCCTCCCAGGTGGCTAAGAGTTTCCCATGAATGCGGCCTTTTTGCACGACAATAACATTCCGAAGAACAAGCTCCCCAATTTTAAGAAGTCTTGCATGGACTCTTTGGTTGTAAAATTTGATGATTCTCTGCTTGTATGCAGCCATTTTATCTCGAGCTGAATCTCTGATCTCGTCTAAGAAGTCAAGGGACTCTTTCATGAGTTGTTCATTTTCTTCGGGTGAGAAGAGATTTACTCGTAGACTTTTTGAGCCAATTTCCACTAGAAGGACGGTTTCGGATCCATACACCAGCTCAAAAGGTGAATGCCCTGTTGCCTCTTTTTCTGTTGTCCGAAGTGACCAAAGAGTTCCTAGAAGTTCCTCTATCCACTTGGACTTTTGATCTTCAACTCTCTTCTTGAGAGCGTTGAGGATTTGTTTATTTGTAGCTTCGGCTTGACCATTACTTTGCGGATGACAAACTGCAGAATATGCCAATTTAATGCCGAACTGATTTGTGTACCGCTTTAGCGGCAAATTATCAAAGTGCCTACCGTGTTCGAAGACAAAAACCTTCAGAATCCCGAAGCGAGTGATAATGTTCTGCCAGATAAACTTTCTGATAGTTTACTCTGTAATGTTCAAAGCTACTTTGGCTTCGATCCATTTCCTGAAACAGTCTATGCCGACTATCAGCCATCTCTTTTGATATGGAGCGTCAGGAAATGGTCCCAAAATGTCCAGTCCCCATTGAGCAAATGGAAGAGGATTCAGGATTGGTTGAAGATCTCGCGATGGCCGATGGATGACTGGTGCGAACTTTTGACATTTTTCGCATTTTCTGACCATCTCCTTAGCATCTGAGATCATGGTTGGCCAATAATATCCGGCTCTTAGCGCTTTATGGGCTAAGGTTCTTCCCCCTATGTGGTTTCCGCAGATGCCGAGATGAATTTCCCGAAGGATGTAATCAGCATCTGTTGGACCCACGCATTTCAATAGTGGGGCTAAGAAGGACTTTTTCAAGAGCTCCCCTCTGAAGATGATGAACCTTGAGCTGATTCTTTTCATCTTAGAGGCTAAGTTTCTGTCTTCGAGAATTTCTCCTTGAAGTTTGTAAGCTAGGATGGGGTCCATCCAACTCGGTTTGTGTGTGACACAACAAACCTCAGGTTCTTAGTCCACACTTTTTTCTCGGCGCACTTCCACATATACAGATCGGTTCAGCTCGGTTTGAGTTGAACTTGCAAGTTTGGAGAGTGCGTCGGCTTGTACGTCCTGACCCCTTCGGATCAGCTTGACTTCAAAAGTTCTTAGCTTCGCAATGATAGTCTTGATCTTTGCGAGGTAGGCAATCATTGAGGGCTCCTTAGCCTCATATTCACCTCGGATCTGATTTGCGACAAGTTGAGAGTCTGTCTTTAAATAGACATGCTCGACGTTCAATGCTATGCACAGCTCTAGACTAGCAATTGCTGCTTCATATTCAGCTTCGTTGTTTGAAGCCTTGAATGAGAATTTTAATGTATATTCAAAGGATTTGCCTTCGGGAGAGGTTATGACGACTCCTGCCCCCGAACTATTCACGGTGGAGGATCCATCCATGAAAATGGTCCAGATTTTCTTTTTCTCATCAAGTGTCTCTTGATAAGAACACTCAGCTAGGAAGTCTGCTAAGGCCTGAGCCTTGATAGCTGCCCTTGGCTGATAGCTGATACTGAAATCAATGAGCTCGAAAGCCCACTTTGCTAGTCTACCAGATTTCTCTACTTTGCCGAGGACTTGTTCCAGCAGTTGATCAGTTAAGACCACTATTTGATGGCAATCAAAGTAGGGCCTCAACTTCCGAGCGGCTACCACTACTGCATATGCAACTTTTTCAAGTAGGGGTAGCGTGTCTCTGCATCTGTCAGAGTGTGACTGACGAAATAGATTGGTTGCTGAATTTTTTCTTCTTCCCTTAGCAACACCACACTTATAGTGGCTGCCTGGCTGGGCTAACTGCCACGTATAAGTACACAGTTTCTCCTTCAGCTGGTCTTGCCAATGTTGGGAGTTGAGCCAGGTGCTCACGGAGTTGTTTAAAGGCTTCTTTTTGCTCGTCTTCCCAAATGAGATATTTTGATTTAGGTAGTTTTAGCACTTTGAAGAAAGGCAAACCCCTTGTCCGAGGCCCTAGAGATGAACTTGGAAAGGGTAGCCATTCTGCCAGTGAGACGCTGAACATCCCTCTTTATTTTCGGCTCGGGAAGATCCAGAGCTGCTTAAACTTTGGTGGGATTGGCATTGATCCCCCTTTTGCTGACCATGAAGCCGAGGAACTTGCCTGACTTCACGCCAAAGACACACTTCTTCGGATTCGGCTTCATTTGATTTTTTCTAAGGGTGGCAAAGGTTTCGGCCAGGTCCGTGACATGGTCTGTGTCTTTTTTTCTTTTAACGATAGAATCGTCAACATAGACTTCCATGTTTCGGCCCTTTTACTCGGCGAATACCTGATCAACCAGCCTTTGATAAGTTGCCCCGCATTTTTCAATCCGAAGGGCATCATTTTGTAGTTGTACACCCCGACGCTTGTAACAAAGGCCATTTTTGCTTTGTCATCGAGGTGCATGAAGATTTGATGATATCTAGAGAATGCGTCCATAAAACTAAGCAGGGCATGCCCACTTGTCGAGTCGACTAGCTGATCGATCCTTGGCAAGGGATAAAAGTCCTTTGGACATGCCCTATTTAGATCTGTGATGTCAACGCACATTCTCCAGGTGCCATTTGCCTTCTAAACCATCACCACATTGGCCAACCATTCTAGATACTGACAAGGTTCAATGAAACCCACATCCATAAGTTTTTTTTACTTCAGCTGCGATGTCTTGGTTCTTTTAAGCGGAGTAATTCCGCTTCTTTTTCCTAATTGGCCGACATGTAGGTTTGACATTAAGCTTATGAGAGATGAGGTTCAGATCAATCCCGGGCATGTCTGCTGCCGAGAAAGCGAACACATCTTTGTTGTCCCGAAGGAGTTGAATAAGTTCAACACGAACATTTGGATCAAGTCCCAGTCTAATGCTGACACATCTTTCAGAATTCCCTTCGGTCAACTCTATTGACTCAGTCTGATTGTCCAGTTCCATGGATTTGGCGCTGGACTCTTCTCAATCAGGCCTACTGTCAATATCAGTAGGCTTCCCAGACTGTGGCTGATGTTCTGAGTCTTTTCGGCTCAGATGAGGAATCAGCCTTTTCCTTCCCCAAAGATTTTTCTTTTGTTGGGGTTCATTGGGCCGAAGCACTTAAGCCTTTAGGCCTTTTTGTGCAACAATCCTTTTCTTTTTCCTCCTCATCATCCCGGTCATCGCGGCGACTTTTGGATGGTTTGAGGTGGTTGCATCTTCGGGCCTCCTTTTGGCTGCCCTGAATTTTTTCGGAGTGTCCCTCGTCCGAAACATAAATCATTTTTTGATGGTACGTTGAGACAACTCCTTGAATGTCATGAATGAGGGGTCACCCCATGATCACGTTCCCCACAGACGGCGTCAAATTATTTCATAGGTTAGAACAAATAACAGCCTTCTTGAACTGATTCATAAGTTAGAACAAATATTGGCTTACTTGAAATTAGTATTTAATTGATAAGATTATCAATCTTTGTGACTCTAGAATGATAGTATAAGCCATATTGTATATCGACTTATACAATATAGTGATGTACAAAGTATTACAAAGTACAAAGTATATTATTATATAATGATATCTTAACTCATGGTGACCGATTAGATCATACCAATGTACTAATATGTAAACGTGATTGTGGTATTATGTTACGGAGTAATATTGTAGATATTAACTAAAACGACTTATGTAGTTTTTTTTACTTATATAGTTATACTCCATAGTCCATAGATCGGAGAAGGAATAGTAACCAATCACCAAAATGGGGAAAAAAACAAGTTGCAAGTATTATCCAATCATATGATGAACACATTAATTGACAGAAAATAAAGCATGCATTGATTGAAGCTGACATTTGTGAATGGCTATAAAACCATTAATATAGGTAAATTAGGTCCCCTATTGGGAAGTTGACACGTGGTTAGGCAAAGACTAACATTCTCCAACTTAAGAGATGCTCATGCTTCGATCTAATTTACAGTGTGTATGATTCTGCATCACTCATTTTTACCTTCTTTGGCCCTAAAAATGTACAAGTTTGTTCTTGTTATTGCTTTGAACTCATAAATATCATCTCATATGTAAATTTCCATAAAATTACAATTTATATAGGCTACAGAATTCAAGTTTCTAACATTATGAATTTACAATCATCATAAAAAATTGCAATAAGTTTAGGTGAATCAAATGAAGCTGACGTGCACTAATGCAAATGCACTATTCATGGTTTTATCTTGAAGTTGCTTGCTTATATAGGTTATGTCATCATTCCAAGCACATACATCAATAAGTATGCAGCGGTTATTGCAAATTCTTTAAACGTGTGCATGTTGGGCTATACGTCGTGCTCGAGTCGCATTTTAGGCTTGAGAGACAAGGTATGATATGAGGCACGGAGTAACATTTAGGGCATGGCCTCAACTTGGGTTGATCCACTTTACCAACTTCTATTACTAGAATAAAACAGAGCAATTAGCAATGAGTATGCATTAGACCATTAGTAGGAGAAACAATCTTGTTAAGCGTTTCTGTAGTAGCCTAGTTGGTGATTAGATTAGATTTCAATTCTATGTGGTTTTATGTAACCCATTTTAGCTATTGGGCCAGGGTTCTTGCGTACAACATTATTCATTAGGATATAGCCCACTTTTTTATATTGGGTAGAGGTGATCAAAGTTAGCCCAACCCGCTGGCCCAGCCCGATTTTGGGCGGGTTTTAGGCAGAATTTTTCGGTCCCAAAAATTTATTTTTTTTGGCAGGTTTGGGAATGCATTTTTAATTTCCTTTTTTTTTTTTGCCCGACCCGAAAATGGCCGAAAAGCCCGCACGACCCGACCATTTTGGACGGGTTTAGGCACAAAAATCCCGGCCCGAGAAGTTGCCTGATTTTTTTGCTTCGGCCCAGCCCGAACGCTCTCCACCCAATGATCACCTCTAATATTGGTCCAAAAACCTTTATTTTCCAAAATTAGTACATCGCCCTTTTTTCTTTTTAAAGATATACAATTGTAATGATCTCCCATCTTGTAGATATACCTTTAAAGGTAGGTAAGATAAACTGCCCTATCGGACCGAAATCTTTTACATGTCAATCTCGTCGAGTTTGCGGGCTAAATACTTTGAAAGTAGGGAGGAAGGGTAAGATAATTTTCCACCCTCAAAGTGTCCCTAATAATTTCAAGGTTGGAAGACTCAATCCTCACCACTAGGTCAAGCTTTGCTTGGTATATCACCTCTTATATACTATGTAGTTATATTGTATTACACATTTACCGTTGCAAATATGATACATTCAGATTATTAATGTGATGTACTTTGAAACTATACTAATTACTTCCTTTGCTCCTAACTAAATACATCAAACTATTATTTAGTGCGAGAAAAATTTGGCTTATCAAAAATAAACACCTTGTACTCCGTCATAGCTATGCCATCATTTTTGTACAATAACAAGTCCAATTGGAGCTAACCGAATTGAAGTCTGATTACATACAAATGATCTTACCTAATTAACCAAGTAAAAATAAAGTGAACAAAACACTAAAAATTACGTCTTTAATTTGTTAGTCATAGGGAGGTGATAAGTAATCACGGTGTGTTTGGATAAAGAAATGGGAAAGAAAAGAAGGGGAGGGAGGTGTGGGGGAACGGAGAAAGATTAGGTTTCCTTCCAAAATCTCTCTACTGATAAAGAGATTAATTTCTTACAATTTAATCCTTCCATTTCTCTCCTCTCTAATTCCCTTCCTTCCTTACTTATTATCCAAATGAAAAATAAATCATCCCTGCATTTCTCCTCCCTCCTTTTCCCTCCATTTCCTTCAATCCAGTCAATACCTGGATCAATTTCTGGTTAACATTTTGGTGAATCTATTCATTCTTTCCTAAACGGAAAAAAAGGTAATGCCCAGAACTTATGAACATTTAAACATCACATTCAGCCAAGCTGTTTAAATAGTTTGTTTGTTTTTTTTCTTGTAAAGATGAAAGAAATTGAGGTTTGTACTCAAGAAGAAGACGCGCAGCATATACCCAGAATCAAGAAGACTCTTTCGTTTGGGACCAAAATTCCCAGCTTTACTATCATGCCAGGTTTCTTCTTCCTATCTTCTCAAATTCTTAAATTTTTTGTGGGATTTTTAAGTAGGTGTAATTTTCAAACCATCAATCACCCATTTATCTTAATTTTCCAAGTGATGTAAAGATGAAGAAGAACGTATTGCAAGATTCAGTAATTGGACATTTTTACTTTTTTGATTGATTAAATGATGTTATTGCCCCTTTTCCATAAATTGATACAGTACCATTAAGTTAGTTAAGTTGTGGATGACAACTAGCTTAGTTTGGTTAAAGTCTTTGCTAGTGGGTTTCAAAAAAACAAATGTAATCAAATTTCGTTTACATCATTGTCCCGTCTTCCTGCATCCAAAACAAATACTACTAAAAAATCTTGGCTGGTTGAGCTATTAATGGATAATCTAGGGTTTAAACAATTTGCATTTCCATATTAATAAGTCAAATTGTGTGCATTTGTTGTTGCCTTATATGAGTATTTATGGTTGCAGAAGTGGGTTTTATCATGACCCTAATGAAGGGTGGTATTACAATACTAGAGATGGATTTTACTACAAATTTGAGGATGGAAATTATATACTCTTTGATTCCTATAATAAGGTATAATGTTTGTTTTCTTTTTTTGGTCGCCTCGATTTTCTTGGGAGATAGATGATTAGATGGTAGAATCACATCTTATTGTTATGCAATGTAAATTGTAGTGTTATCAATCAGAAACTGAAGGCCAGGGTGAATCTCAGCTGCAAGCCGAATGTAAGCAGGAATATGATCAAAATTACCAAGAAAATGATGATGCACCTCAGCAAATAGGTATAGTTGAATTAAATCCCTATGTTAATTGAATTCTGCTCCTGTTAGTTCAATGCTTCACAAAATGAAGTTGTAGCTTACTTTACATTCTGCCTTCGCCTTTGCAGCAGTCTTATTGTTTTTAAGTTTTTAAAAGTATTGGTAGTTCTTCACCTCCTTGTGGCTTCCTGTGAACACTGGTGCACCACAAGTCATCTGATAATTGTATTAGAACATTAAGTACATTTCTTGAGCAGCTAATAACGGACTAATATTGAATGTCGCTAGTATTCTTTTTTGTTTTTCATATTTTGTTGAAAGATAATATCTTTTTAATCTCTCTAGTAGGCGAGTGCACTAGCAGCGAGTTGCATGGAAATCCTCCACCGTCAGAATGGTAGGCAGCTACTTTGAGGTAAACCTAATCATTGCAGCTTATTCATTACTTCTATTTCTAAATTGTAAACCGTTGTCCCTTTTTCATTTTATTAAGGTTAGAAGATACATTAATCGAACTATATTTGTCGGGCTATCAAAATACAGCATCTAATCCCACTGATTACCAGCAGTTTCCTGAGGAAACAGATGACAAGGATGGTTCTGTGTCCACAACTGATGGTCAGTTTACTCAGTTATATGTTAGTACATATGTAGTATTAGACATCAAGATTTCATCTCTGATATCTCTGATGACTTCTGATTATTCTAGGAAACAACAAATTGTATGGAGATGGAGATGATGAGTTGAGTATGGACCATCACACTACAATTGATTCAAGTGATAGTTCCATAAATGAAGCTTCTTTTTTTATTCGAATTTCTCAGAATACTCTAGTCAGTCCTTGACAAACATTTGCAGATTTATGTTGGTTCTTTACAGTTTTTACTTTGTCAGGTTATCTTATTGCGTGTCTATTCTTCCATTTGAGTTTGATGTTATAAAATCACATTGGAACTTTTTGAAGATCCAGTGTGATTTTTGCAGATCGATTTATATGGCTGATTTGAAAAGGTTTTTTCTGTATGTCTACCATGAACTGGCTTGTTTGTCGTCCTGATCCTCTGATTATTTTCTGCAGAAGCTTCTGGGGAAGAAGAAAGCTGGCTTGCTCAGTATGGTCAAGTTGTCCAATCGCAAAATGATTTTGGGACAGAGTTTCACATTATAGATTTGTGGGATTGGTCAATGGTAAGAGAGATCCAAAAGGAAGGAACCTTCCCAGTGGCTAAGCTGGTTGGGAGATTAGTGCAGCCTTCTTCCAAGCTTCATCCTTCCATGCCTTCTCATGGTCGTCGTTTGAAAACAGCTCCAATATGCAAGGCCCGTCTTGATATGGTGCAGGTTAGATCAGGTTTGCTGTCAACCTCATTTTTTTTAGGAATTCGACAATATGCTTTATATTCTATCATGCTCTTCCTTCACCACTTACTTCCCGTTATGCAACCACTCCTAATATTCTCATAAGAAAAGAAAAGTGATTTCATGATAGTTTTGCTGATGAAAGATATCGCTGGTGCCAACCTACTGATACGTTCCTGCCCTTTGACATGACTGCCTTGCTGGAGCATTGGGGCTTTCCTGATCTTATTTTAGTTATTTTTACCCTAGCTGAAACCTGAAAGCAATTTACCATGTAACAACATTTGCTCTCAAATCTGGACAGCTTATCATTCTATGTTCCTCCCTACAGCTTGGTGAAATTCATTTACCTTACTGATCATATTTACTTGATCCAATCATGATTAATGAGCACTTAATTCAGTTCAATAAGCATAACCTTAAGGTTCGTTAAAACAATCCTGTTGTCATAAAATTGGCTTTTAGGCATTGATCAACTTGTGTGGGTTTTGATTCCGTCAGTTTGTCCTTGGATATAGCCTAGTTGCAAACTTTGTCATCAGAAATTAGTGTGATGAATAATGATCAACTTCGTCAGACAAATTTTTTGTGATCAATATCTAAAGCACTTTTGTGTTGAATCTTTTTTTCTGCCAAGTGAAATAAGTTTTTTCCCTTCTTTTTTTTTTTTTTTTTGATCTGTCACTTCCTTTTACTCTCTTTACTTCCTTTCTTTCTTATCAAACATGTATCTGCAACCTTCTTATTGAAAGAGATCGTTATGCAGGGCAAGTGTATAAGCTGCGGACCCCTAGTGCAAGATATCTAGCCACATTGTTGAATTATGATGCTTCGAATCCAACCAGTGACTGGGGATTTCCTGAGCTATCAACTGAAGGGACTAATAAAACATGTGGTTCCATAACAGCAGTTAAAGTTCTCTCTCAGCAGTATACAAGTTCATGCCATGATAATCCCCCTGTTAATGAGAAGGTATGTTCATGGCTAGTACCAACTGAAGTTTTGTATTATTTATGATTTATTGAATTAACTAAGAAAACAATACTGTTATTATAGAGTATGAAGAATATTGACAATCACATTGAGCATGTAAATGTGACTATATCATATCACAAGTCCACTGCATACTTCGGGTGGATATGTAATCAAGTCCGCCAACCATCTTAGAAGCTAGACTTCTATTTAAAGTGCTCTTTGAGAATTGACAGAGATTGATAAAGGGAGACTAGGGAAAGGCGAGAATTAGGAGGCACTAATTAGAGGGGAGGAGATGATGGAATCTAATTATGGAAAAGAGAGGGAAATTGGAAAAGGTGAAGAAAACATCATTGCGGTAGGGAAGAAAGATGTAGTGAGGCCGGTTTGGAGATATATTACCAATTATAACCTGCCTGTTGTGATGATTAGGTCTAGATTTGGTTCATACTACTGATGACCTAGTCTTGCCTTTGTTGGATGAGAGATAATGCAGATGAATCACTGGTGAAAATTTTGGTATATATCCCTGCTGAGAGAGTGTTTTATTAGGTGTTTGACTAATTTATCATCATTCTTGCAAATTTACTCATCGCGTTATTTTAATGGATCCCTGCACCACTTGCCAAATTATCCATCGTTTTTCCAAGAATTCTTTGACATATCGTTTCTTTTGTTTTTTTTGAAAGTTATACATCTCACGTCTAGAGCATTTTCGTTCTCTGAAAGTGCATTGATCTCAAATTCTCAAGAACTGCTTATTGTGCTTCTGAACATTATTTCTTTTTCCCAGCACAAAACCAATGTATATAGGGACAGAGCTGCTGAAAGAAGAGCACTGCATGGCAGTTTTGGTGCAGCCCCTGGGCAGAAAAGGTCAGCTGAGGATGCTAGTCCACCTTCAACTGAGGAAGCTGCAGCTGAAGCCTTAGAAATGTCCCTTGGAGCTGGTAGTTATGCCCAAAAAATCCTAAAAAACATGGGCTGGAAAGAGGTACGTCTTTGTTCTGGATAATAAGGACAACACATTTTGGTTCTTGTTTCAGTTAATTTATTTCCAACTCAGATCAGTCCTACAAAAACGAATTCGTTCATAGTTAATACTTGTACTACTTTGCAGTTTCTTCTAGCATACTACGGATGTCATTTGTGCTAGTAGTTCCTTATTGCTTAAAGAGTAATTCTGCGCTTTTGTACACAGGGTGAAGGACTTGGCAAAACTCAGCATGGGCTGAAAGAACCTTTACGAGGCATTGGAAATAAAGGTACTGCTGGATTGGGGTGGAAATCTAGATGAAGTGAACAAGCAATGACTCAAATTGACAGACTTCTGGCATAAGTTTGGCAATGTATTTCTGGCAGTTAGTTCATGAGACTAGCACTGTTTGTGCTGCCGAATCCTACCAAAGCCCGGGTGCCTTAGTTTAGTGTTAGTTTACCTGGAAACAGTTGGATGCAGTTTTATTTGTATCAGTGCTCTTATATACTGTACTGCGTAGGACATTTGACTAAGATTACTCATGTAATCCGTAATAGATAAGAATGTGGAGAGGCATGTTCTGTACATTTGCTAATTGCTTAAAGGTAAGAGTGTTTGTAGCTCAGATTGCTGAATATAATTAACTCCTAACATGAACTAGAATTAGTCCTGCCAAATGGGTCAGGTTATAACTTTCGTATGCGAGTTGTCCAAAGTGTTTGGTTTTGGGCTGACCCAATGGGTTAATCGCTTTCTTTTAAAAAAATTTGGATTATTTCTTTGATAGAATACATAGTAGACATCAAAATTTAAAGAATACGCATTAGGCAGTACACATAATATACATTAGATATAACGAGAATTAATTAATATAGTTGCTTAAAGCCAAATCCAATCAAATGACATCTACATTCAACAAAAACCATCATTTCAAAAGTTCTCATAATTTCCTACAATTACTATAAATGTGGCAATTTTAAGGTTCATAGGGCAATAAACATGTTTGGGTTCAGACACTATTAGGTAATAATGTAATATAGGTACAGCCGTATAGGTCACAAAAATTTGTTCAAACCACAGGTTTTGGGTCTGGTTTAAATTTTGACAGGTCTAGGTAGAATACTTCAACTTTGCATATTGCAAAGCAATTGATTCACCAACTGTTACAGCAATTTAGCATCATACCCATCAATTTGAAACGCAATTGCCTGTAATGGGGAAAAAGAATTCCCTTCTCCCATAACGAAACAAGCTCAATATACAACATACAAGCAGAGCCAACAGACTTCACTTTCCTTTCAAAGAGAATGTTTCTTTGCTAAATTATAGTGATAGTCTACAAGGAACCAAAGATATAACAATAATGTACAGGGAACACATGATGAAGAAAATGCAAATGAATCCTCAAAAATTGACTTCAGCATTGATCAAGCTCAGTTTGTGGTACATCCTCAGCTTCAGTCGACTGTGGCTCATCTGCAACCATTGGAGCTGAATCATTCATTTCTTCAGCTCCGTTTTTTTGTTGCAGCTCAAGCTTCAATCTCTTGATCTCAGCATCCCGCTCTTCTAACTTCTCTTGTAAGATGACGACCTGCAAAGTTGGATGGCTTACTTGAGATCTTATAAAAGTTGGAGACAGTAATACACAATCCATCAACCCAGATTACCCCATACATGCAATTATATATTATAAGCAAAGTTCCTCAAGATCAAATAATGAAGGGGGATAGGGCACAAATACTCAATTTTTAACTAGTTGAAAAAAGAGAGTATTTCATTCATTGAAGACAAAGTGTTAACTTAAAAATTGAGAGTATTAGCTACATGGTTTGCAATTCAACAGGTAAGACTTCAAGGAGAATTGCACGAGAGCTTATAAAGATGAAGTGTCTGCAAAAACGTGAACTAAAAAAATTCTGGATGTCAAGTTCCAAGTGTTCTCCCTCCATCCCTATAATTTTACGGTCTCGTAGATGCATCTAAAACGCATATATCTCCATCTCTATACATGTAAAAATTATTTAAAAAAAAAAAAAAAAAAAACATATATTAATATAACATACAATGAGACGAATCTAAAAAGATCCCACATGACTATATTATCTCAAAGTTTTTAATTTGACCCAAATATTAACCATGAGGCAAAAAAAAAAAAGGACGGAGGGAGTCAAATATGACAAGATAAGCTTGAACTAAAAATTCAAGAAGAGGAGATGAAAAGCATCTATAAGTTTGCAACAGGTAACAAAGATAACTCCTTTAATAGCCAATTAAATGGTTTAATTTGTGATCTGCAGTACAATGATAGCATTCTTGCCTCACTATCATATTACAGTTCAACAAAGGTAAGACTCATAGTTTGCACGAAAAACAAAGGATAAAATCAATATTCTGATCGACAGGCATCAAGTATATCAGAAGCTTTAGAACCACCAAATTGTAAATAAATAGATAATTTACCATCTCATTTGATCTCTCAACATCAGTTGTCAGCACCTCTACGCTTTTACAAAGTCCTGCCAAATGCAACAGAAGCATTTCATCAGAAAACTGGCAGCATATAAGTATATAACAACACATTAATCGTGTAGTTGAACAAAAAAAAGATTTGTCATCCTATCAATCTGAAGAAATGAAGTCATAACCCAAAGATGCTAACATTCCCCCCCCCCCTTTTTTTTTTTGTGTGTGTTGGGGGGGGGGGGGGGCAATTAACTCCAGAAACTAGTGCAGTTAACTCGTCAAGTTGATCTTTCATATCCACATCAGCATAAGATATGTCAGGCACCTCCACCCTTATCACAGATAAGACGTATGGCCTGGCCTTGAGCACTCTAGATCATCCGCATATAGATCAAATCAGTCATACTGAGATCTCGTGAGTACACACATGTAGCAGGAGAAAAGGCACAAAATTCATAAACAGAACAAGTTCCTTTCTCAAGTTTTCCTAACATTGTCAAGGACATGAGATGACATGCAAAGTTGAGCATGAAGTACACATGCACAAATTTCCTCCAAATCAACTTACAAGGTTACTGACAACAGCAGAATCATGAGCAGAGAAAAAATCAAAGTTATACTTCAGCCCTTTATGTAATTTAGATGCAAACTGGAGGAAAAAAAAAAAAAAACCTTTAGGATAGAATATTTTTTAGATATACCAGTTGAGGAATGAGATAATTAGGAACAAAGTAGGGGTGACATCGATTGAGTACAAGATGAGGGAGAATCGCTTAAGATGGTTAGGCCATGTAAGAAGGAGACCAAGTGACGCTCCGGTAAGAAGGCTTGAAGAATTGTAAAGTGTTGGGATCGCGAGAGGTAGGGGAAGACCTAAGAAAACTTGGAAGAGGGTGATTGAGAATGACATGAGTGCTTTGGGGATTGAGGAAAATATGGTGTTGGATAGGGCGGTGTGGAGGGAGAAAATTCACGTCAACGACGCGTCGTGATTATATATATACTTTCTAAATTTATTTTTGTATTTAATTTTATTATTTTACCCCACTAATGTTTTATGAACTATATTGTTTTCCTTTGTTAAAGTTTTCACAAACCTTTCTGTTTCTTACTCAAACCTTTAAAACTTTCTTAAATTTTATTTATGGCTCTCTTTTAAAACTCCCTTAATTTTTCTAGGATGCTCTGTTGTTTGCTCACTCTGCTCACCTTTTTTCAAACTCTTTCAAATGATTATCTTGTTAGGACCCTTTCTTTATATCGTAGGTTCCTTATGACTATTCATGTTAGGCGACCCAAATCATTTTAGGACTAAGGCTTTGTTGTTGTATAAACCCAAAGAAACTAAAATGTGTCACAACCAAACAATAACAGGAGGCAAATCACACAAAAATAGTAAAACTGAGCCTATCTAAATAAAAAGATTTATAATTCACAGAACTAAATCCACCAAGAAAAAATGGTTATCATTCTGAATGCATAGAGATGCTGGAGATCCAGCCAAATCACTGACCTTCAAATTGATTTCTAAGCTCTGCATTCCGAGACTTCTGCAAAGCAAGTTTCATAGACAACTCATGCATCTGTGGAGTTAAAACATAAGTTAGCAAGATACCAAAAGGGTTTTATCCACGTACAAAAGGAAGACAAGAATCATATATATCTTGTCCCCAAGTTATCATATAACATGTTATCAACCAACTCAACAAATTTTCATGTGCCAGTTGGAATGTTACACTTGACTCCAGCTATTCAATAGCCTTAAGTAAAGAAACTCGAATCTATGAAATGGGCAACCTTCATCATACAAAAAGCACCAATTTCCTCCTTACCAAGTAAACTAACCAGATTGTCACAAAATCATCTTCCTCACTCAAAAGATCCCAATGTTATATCCTTCTTTCCCATCCACAAGAACATCTTTGACTGAAAAAAATTGGGACTCACGACATCATAACTGAAGCCAATGGCCGTAAATGGCTTCTTTCATGGAACTAAGATCCTCTTTCGAAGAACTTCATTTCTCTAGGGGTAACAGCAATCTAACCAACAAGTACAGTGAAGACCCATACCAATTTCATCTTGACATATAGGCTTACAAAGATGTCAATTATAGTTTTAATAAATATCTTTATAGGGCAGGTCCGCTATAAATAAAGTTCAGCCTGTAACCTACATGCCCCAGAAAGCAAGATTATTTACAAGCATGAATGCTAATCCTGTTCACATAGCATATAAAAGAAGGGGCAAAAGAGCTTTTCATGTAATATGCCAATTCACTTAGGTCGATTCACTTATCCTCTTCCCTTCCAGACATAGATCTTAAGGGGAAATTTATTAAAAAAATAAAGCTAAGGATAATAGCATACCTTCCCCTCAGAAGCTTGATTGCCTATCTCTTCATTTTCCTCCTGCAAAGTCTTGCACTTCGCCATCAACATCTTCCCCATCTTGCTATTTGGTGTAAAATTAATAGCATTAATATTGTCCTGCAACTCCTTCACTTTTTTCTCCTTTTCTTCAACAAGGTTCTGATATCATAACAAAACAATCTCAGATAAACCAAAAAAAAAAAAAAAAAAAAACATCATCATACACTAGCTACTTACAAAATAAGTCCTGGATATGGAATGAACATACTTCGAAGTTCAAACTCTTGGATAACAATAAATACATAATTAATGAAAGCAAGTAATAGCAGACCAATGTGTTTTTGCAGAAATCTTAGCATCTTCAATATTTTAAAGTGGAAACAATAACTAAGAGAATTGGTACGAAAAAAGTATCCATCTTTTAATAAGCAAAAAAATGATAAGAGGGAGAAGATATCCAAAGAAATCAGAATACAATGTACAAGCAGGGATGCAATTTCATTAATAACTCTTTTTATTCATATTGCTTAAGCATTATGAAGCCTATCACAAAATGCAAGAATGAATTCAACATGATCATGGCGTCAAATAATGCATTATCAAGGAGGTTACGCAAATTAACCAGAAAAGTTGTACACGAGCAGCAAGCTTTCATTTAAGTATAGAAGGGTGACAAGGACAAACCTTCAGACGTGTAAACTCTTCGTGTATTGCAGGATCCAACAATAACCTCCTCGTCTGCCAAGCAATCACAGCCAGAAGTTATGCCAGTGGTAACAATATCATAGTCAAAAGTAGAGTGGTTTTTAGGAAAACAGTTTCACCCAAAAAATCAAACATATTGAAATCCATACTGCATAGTTAAACACAAATACACAATGATTCATGAAACATAACTAATGAAGCTACTGAAGACTATGAAGTTTGGCAAACAGTCCCTAGGATGTCTCTTCAGCAAAATAGTCCACCTTCGCCCAAGATATACATCACACTTTGAGAAACAATAAAAACAACATTAGAAAACCTCAACAAATAAATCTTTGGCCCAACCAAATATGGTGTACCACATGTCCACGTATAACATATGATGAACAAGAATATGTTCCAACTGAGAAATGTTTGAGAGATAGCACCTCTCAAATCTGAGAATTTATCCATAAAGAGTTAAAGGGGGAGAGATAGAAGGGGTATGAAAAAAAATCTCAAAAGCAACTCAACAAGCATTAAAAATACACAACGCAGCACATGACATGAGAACATGTAGCCCAATATTCTAATATTACTTCAACTTCCTACAGTGTCCCCCCCCCCTCCTTATTAGTGACGCCAATAACCGTCAACCCTATAAAAAAAAATAAGGTATGTTTTATATTTATTTAAAAAATAAAAATAAAAATAAAAAAAGGTCCCTAACACTTGATTTCCCAAAACCACAAAAACAAAATGAAAACAAAAAAATTCAAGTCCTCCATCCATAAAATCATGTCTGATCTCGTCCGAAAATTAAGGAGCGATAACTAGTCTCATGTTGATGTGATTGACTCCATAATTCAAGAACCTCAAAAAATAGAACACAAAGCGCCTGACATTATGGCTTTGACCTAAAATCCATCAATTTCTTCTTCCTTTCCTTACAAAGAACACCTAAAATAGCCAAAGGATCATTCATATTATTGCATTCTATGTTTCCTTTTAACTCCACAGCCAAACACTAACACATCTTCACTTTACTAGGCTGAACCAACTGATTCCAAACAAATATACACTCACTCTCAACTTCTCAAGTGCCATAAGGAAGAAGCAAAGGAGAGAAAAGTAACAGATGTATGAGCAGAGACTACATGTGCTGGCAAGGCTAAAACTTCTCCATTCTAATTATTTTTTCTTTGTACTGATCATAGATTTATAGCTTTCCAGGCCAAAATAAACATGCTAAGCAAAGAGCGTTTAACTTTCAACGGGTCCAAGAAGGGGAGTGAGAACTATCGGGTCCTTAAGGAGACTAAGCAGAATATACACACCACCATACATCCATACCATAGAATCAACAATATTATTCTGACTATACAATAAAAGGCTTAAGCAAGTAGCCACTGTCTCCCTATCTTCTTCAAATATAGATTATAAAATCAAACACATCTCAAAAAGTAGCCTTCCCAAAAAAAATGACCAACCTAATTCTTTTACCAGCCCATGAACTCTTAGTAAATATCAACTCAGCATACAGCCTCCAATTTTTCCTACCAATAATTATTCTCCTACATTCACAGATAGAGAGAGAGAGAGAGAGCGAGAGAGAGAGAGAGAGAGAGAGAGAGAGAGAGGTGATAAGCCAAACTCATAGATACCTGCAAAGATGGGGGCTTTAGTTGTGCTCTTAATTCTCGAATTGCAGCCTGAAATTAGATAATAGCACGAATTATAATCACCAGCTGATAAGCATGAAGATAAATACTCCAGATTACTGTTAACCAATAAAACAATACACACACACACAAACAAAAAATAAAAAGAAAACCATTAATCATCCAATCCCCATGAATGATGTCAAGAAAGAGGGACCAACATAGACAGCCACACATCATTTCCAGGAGAGAATTTATAGAATTATAAGTTGCTTTTCTCTCAATCAGATATAATTATGTATCCATCAACAACAAATATTTGACAAGAAATGTAAAATGGATTATCTTTATAAACCTCATACACCTATTTCTCATCCTCTGACATAATCCATTGAAGGTCTACTTTTGCATACCAAATCATCCCCACCAAAAGTGATTTTTCTTTCTTCTTTTTAATACCAACATACTACCTTGGCAACATTGCTCCAATGAAGCACATTCAGATCCACCTAACACCCTTACCCGATGAAAGTTCAAAGCAGGCAATCCTATAGTCCTACTCAACATTGATTAGTCTACACTGCTACATACAGGCTTACAGCAAAAAAGAATGTGAAAGATAATTTACTAAGAGAATTGGCCAAATTCCTTAGAATCCAGAGCTGGAAGAATTGCTTATTAGAGGCTTATTCAACTTTCAAGTTTCACATTTGTTGAACATGTAGGACAATCTCAAGTAGGATTTAAATATTAGATTTTCAAAGAGATTACTATCATAAACAGTCAAGGTAGGTCAATATATATATTGTGCATATTAGATTTTTAGAGACAATACTATTACGAACAGTCAAGCTAGGGTCTATATATTGATTGTGTTCCAATTTTACAATCGGCAGCATGCCCATATCACCATTGTAAAGGAATTTGAAAAACCTCACAGCATGGTAAGTGTTTATGAGATAACCAACTGACATATCAAGCTGCAATAGCAGTCAATCATCCGCATTGACTGCAAAAGTGGTTCCGCGATTGTGCCCCCATCCAAGATTATAGAGCATGGGAGAGGGGTAATGATCAACTTCTTAGCTCCATAGAAGTGAAAGCAAGTAAAAATCTTTATAGACATTTACAATCATCAATATGAAAGCAAATAAAGAGGGTGATTGCCTTTCTAACCTAACGGAGTAACTACGCTCAGGATTCTCGAGGTGAAACAAATGGGAATATAAACTGACCTTTAATTCTGCCACTTCTTGCTCTCGTTTGGCAAATGTCACAATAAAGGCAGCTTCTTTCTTCTTTGCTTTTTCTAGCTGGTAAGAAGAAATAACAAATTATTCACCATCCAAAACTAATAATATACAGTAAATAAAGATAGGAAAGGGAAAAACACAAACCTGCTCTTTCAGTGACTTGTCTGATGACCTTAAGGTTCGGATATAGTTAACCACCAATTTAGGTTCTGCAGGAACAATAACGAAGATTTTCATATCAACCAGAAGTAAAAGCTCCAAGACAGTTAAATGGAAAGAAATACAAAACATTAGAAATACAAAATATAAGCTAAAAATTATAAGACTGACCTGGAGTAGTAGCTGGGGATATAAAAGACTCATCCTGAAATGAAGAATGCCATTTCTGAATTTCAGACTTTGCAGATTCCAGCTCGATCTAAGACAAAGCAGCCAAAACTAATTACTCCTTAACCAACTGTCGATAGTCAACTAGCAAAACTTAAGCAGACAATAATTGAATTTAGTTACTGATTCAAAGTTCTTTTTTAGGTCATCCTTTGCAGATTGATGACGGGAAGAAAGATGCAATAACATACTACTAGACAAGCATTCCACTAAACAGGTCAATAGGTCAAATATTCTATTTCTAGAGATCACTTATGGGAAAAAAAACTCGGGCTTTGCTAATGCACTTTGACAAAATCCAATTCTGTTCAAAGCCACAAATTAAAGTATATAATTCTCATCTTCAATATATTGTACTAAGTAAATCACTAGCATTATCATTATACATAATTAATTTAACCAGATCTTTACATATTAGTGAAAATTTATCTCAATGATCACTTAAGTGAACTACAGAATCCAGAGATCCCTCAAAATCTCTTGCCCACGGATGCAATTGATCATTGTTACTTTGTATATTTATGATTCCATATCTAACAATAAATTCAATGACCATGGTCATATCAAACAAGAACAACTTCTATACCTTGTACACCTGAGAAAATGATACACTTGAAAACTACCCAAAAATAAATAAAAAATCTCACAATTTTAACATCAGCCTCTAAAAAATTCACAAATACCCTTGATCAGTGATCCTTATTGGAACTTGTAATAAAGGTATGAAAAGAGTGCCACCAATCCTTTAGATTTGAAGAACCAACCCAATCCTCTTAATGCACCTCAAAAAGCTTCCCCCATACCACATGGTTCACAATTCACATCACTTTAAGAAAAATTAGAACACCTAGCAGCTGCCTACCCCCTCATCTCTCATACAGAATGCCAAATAGCACATAGGAGTATAGGTAACTGTCAAGTGTCAACATTCAAAACAAAATATAGTTTAGAAAGAAAAGGGAGATGAAGAAAAGTAAAAAGAATGCATACTTCATATTTCGCGAGATCGTCCTTACACTTCTGAAGACTGGGAACAAGAAAGAATACTGAGTAAAAATAATAGTATTCAAATCAACTAAGACTTTGTCAAAATTGAATTATACGGATGAACAACAGTTACAGCTTATACGGCAAAAATACCTCTCGCGAAGGGACAGTATCATTCCTGTTGCTACACCAGGAGCCGTCTCTTCCAGTTTATTGTTCGCCTAAGTCATCAACAAAGAAAGTGATGTAAACAAAACAAACAGGAACCAAATAATCAAAATGAACCTTTAAGGTCGAGATAAATAGGGAAAACATTGGCAACATTGTTCGATAGAATGTGCTCCCACTTGCATTCTCCCCCTCCACCCCCATTCCCACCCCAAACAAATACTTCTATGCAAAACATACAGGATGCCACATCGCCAACCCATCGACCAAGACCTTTACCATTAAATTCCACAGCTACTTTCCATATCCCATTTCATCTCATTACTCTCATAAAAGTACATTACATATAAACATTACCTTACAACAAATTTAGGCAGCATTAAGGTTGCAATGTACATAAATTTAATCACCCTAATCATCAAATTGTGCTCAATCCAATAAAACCCCAAAAGAAATCAATAAAGTTTAATATCATAGACAAGTAGAAATACCTTTTTCGACCCGAAGATATCATCTTCATCATCATCAAGCTCCCCGAAACCCCGCTTACCCCCTAAAATTCAAGAAAAACAATCAACACTACTGATATCAATAACTTAATATCTGCAAAGTAAATCAATTAAAAAAATATGAATTAATTCCACCCATTAATCCCAATTGAAAAGTGCAGAATTGAAAATAAAATCAATTACCTGGGCGTTGATTACCGGCAAAATCTCCCCCGAAATCATCATCCTACCAAAATTAAATTCATAAAAATCAAATTAAAGCAATTCAATCAAAGATAAAGTAATTAACAGGATAAATGTCAAAAAAAATGAATTGAAAAAAGTGGAAAGAAATTACATCATCGAGATGTGAAGTAGCCATTAAAACCCTAGTTCAGAAGTGAAGTAGAGGGAGATTTGAAGTTGTGCTGAATTTTGGAGAGAGAGAAAAAAAAAAAGAAAAAGAAAAAAGAGGGGTTTTAGAGTTATGTTCTGGTGCGGGTGACTCTACGGATATGCTATGACCTTGTGATGAGGTTAGCGTGGATCTGACGGTGGTCATGAAAGGGTTGCCTTACTTGCAAGTTTTTTTTTTTTTTTTTATTGGTAAGGAGAAGGGTTTTATACTTTTATCAGATCAGAACCTTTCACTTGTCCAAATTAGTGGGCTAGGTACTTTGAGAATGGGGGGAAGGGTAGGAGAATCCCCATCCCAAAGTGCCTCTAGTGACTAAGCTTTGATTCCTTGCATATTAAGGATGAGAATTATTAATTGAAATAGTATAGCACTAAAGTGGATATTAAATTGTCCTAAATATATCAAAAAAAATTACTAATACCTTGATAATAGAATAGGAACAATTATATAAATTGATTTAAGCAACGACTCAATTAGAAAACCCGATACGACCTTATTTGCATAATAATATACTTCATATATATATTTTTTTTGACGAAATAATTATATTGAGTTTATTGACATAAACCTGTATACTGAAGACATTCAATGACATAAACTTAACAATTAAAGCTAAAAAAATTACCATAATGATTTTCATTTTTTCAATGACATTATACTCTTCTTTTTTTTTTTTTTTTTTTTTTTGGTGTTTAGAGAGCCACTTGGGCGGATGATGAGAATCAATCCAAGAATTTCTAGAATCGAGAAGAAAACTCTAACCACAAAAGCTATCCCTCACTCTCACATTATACTCGTTATTGAGTGTTTTTAATATATTGTTTAAGTTAGCAAGTACTTGCAATTTTTTCAACGACCAAGTTAATGTTCATTGAATTATAAGGACAAGTTCATGACAATGATTGTAGTTAAGTCATAATTCCCGTTAATGGTTGTAATTTTGTCTATTTATAAATGCTTTTTTCTAACATGCTCTCTAGATGTATAAAGGTACTCCCACGCTCTATGCAAATCAGTGCAATTACTCCGTCTACTCTGTAATACTCCCTTCTTATTTAAATAACTTAAATGTTTTGACTTTTTACACTATTCATCTAATTCAACTAATATTTGTGATTTATACATAAAAATAAATATAGTCATGTGGGTACTTGTTGGAATCACCTCAATGAATAGTTTATTAATATTCAATTGTTATAATTTTTACTTATTGATAATTAAAGATATTTTCAGTTAAAGTTTTACTTATCATACGTTTATAAGGGAAACGTTTCATTTATTTAAACACGGATAGTTAGGATGGGAAGATGTAAAATATGGGAATGGACATTTGAGTTGGCATGCACATACTACTCCGTATATGCGGTATAACAATTTGAGTTGGGTTGGCAACTTGGCACATTTTAATACCAAGTTGGGCTGTAGGGCTTATTTGAAATGAGATTGGGCTATATGGCTTGTTTGAAATGAGTTCATTTGAAAATTTGAAATTGGGCCAAATGGCTTGTTTGGCTAACCCAAGAGATTGGATTTGCATTTGGCACAAATTCACTAAACCAATCTTCAATCTTTTTTCCCATCAAAAAAATAAATAAAAAACTTTAATGTTAAGCTCAGAGTAAATTAATTGCAATTCAATGTGAATACTGAATATGTCATTTCAAATTTCGAAATTCTAATTACTCGTAAGTTTTTCCTTTCTTTTCTTTCTCTCTTCTGCTGGCATTTTGAAAGGATAAATTTAGACAAGAGCTATTAAATATATAAGTAGTCAAAAGTGATAAATTTAGATAAGAGCTGTTAAATATATAAGTAGCTAAAAGTGATAAATTTAAGTAAAATTTTATTTTAAAAAAAGAAATTACATAGCCAAAATATTTAACTCATAGGCATGATTGTGATTTATTTTGTCCAATTGCCTCTATTGGCCATCCGATGATTTCATATCATCATTAAACATCGTCACATTAATAGACATCAAATGCAAATTTGATTTGGACATTTATTTGTTATGGATCCATTAACTAATTCTTTATTATATTAGTAGGTTAAACACAAAGAACCAAAAGAAAACCCACCAAAAGTCATCACTAGTTATCCTTAAGGATCACATCAAATCGTGGTCACCATTGATAATGTTGGGTTGAATATACTTCTTAGGGCCTAGAGGCATATGCTTGCCTCATATCTCAAACATCTTCGTTAAATCAAACATTTAACATGTAGACAAAAATAACATAAAAATGATCTCGTCATTTAATAGTCTTATCTTTTCAAAAATTACGTATCATTGTTTTGAACAATCAAATTTAAAGTTCAATTCGTTTATACTTTATACTACCGTTGGTATCATAATAGTTATGTAGTGCATACGATATTTAATTGAATATGGACTACGTGGTGGTGTTACTTTTTTCTCTAATAAATCATTCTTACTTTAATTGATCATTTATGTATAAAAAGGATTTCTAATTGAACTATGTACGTATACAAATATAAAAGGATAAAGACACAATAAGATTTTTTTTTTTTTTTTTTTTAAGGAAAAGGCGGAGCGAGATTATATTAAGGACAAAGTATTCATCAAAACATATGGGGCAACCTCACAAGATTAAGACAATACACATTGCGTGCATTGCGAACTAATATATGGTTAGCTTTTCTAATACACACTACAAAACAAGATTTGCTCCACCAATTATTCAATTAGGAATTAGGATATACGTGACATACCAATATGCCAAGGATATTCATATTATGCATACTAATTTATAGTATCATGAAGATCCTCTTCACCAGCCCACTACTCAATTAATTAGGGTTTATATACACAATAATCACAATCTCTCTAGATTTATCATATATGTTTAGGTGAAATTAATCTTATTATAAATTAATTATAAGATATGCTGGCGTGTAGGTGGTATAATTTAAACCCTAAGCAAGGAACAAATCCATTTTTCTACGTCGTAGGGCACCGTACCCCCACAACCATTTAATAATCTTTTTGCCCCTTTTCCATGAACTTAGGAATTTCTTTATTTATTAAAAGTTCTTATCATCAAATTACTTTATTCTTAATTTTTAATTCAATGTAGTTAGGTGCACATAAATTAATTTAATTGTACACTATATTTTATGATGATTAAATGGTTAATGACTTCATGTAGAAATTAAATCATATAGTTTAACTTATATGATAATTATAGGTTATTTTAGTCGTAAAATGTGAATAATGTGATTACATAGCAAACTTTAACTTGGCAACCTAGCTAGTGGTCAATTTGCATTAAGCTTAAATTTGATTAATTAAGACTATATCATAAGATTGATATTATATAATTGGTCCGTGGGTTGCATTTCTATAAAAAGAAAGTAATTAAATTTAGTTAGTGCGTTGTGAAAATGTACCTAAACACAAAATAAAAGATGTTATAGGTGGAGGTGGTAAGTGTCTTTGTAATCCAAATATCCAATTCACTTAATTATGTTATGGTTTTAAGAAGATACGTAATTAACAAATGGGGTTAGTTGGTCCATATCGTGGGAGAATGGAATTTTTTGTTGGATTAAAGTTGGTTTGTATATGGTATATTCTTCACTTTGATCCAAATCTATCCACGTATTATACCTAAAGGTTCAATAATATATAGATAAACTATGTTAAAGCTTATTAAGGCTATCCAAGAAGCTCAAATATTCACAATTGCCTTGAGTTCTATGATATAAGTTTAGATTTTTTTTTTCATAATTCTTACAACTATATAAGTTACATTTATGACTAATAAGACCAATTTTAAGTTAAGTAAAGATATGTTCAAAGTTTAAATTAGTGAAAGTTAGGTGTCAAGGCAAATACACTCTTATATATATTACGTTAAAACATATTCTTCAAGTATAAGTACTTGTTAAAAGGATTGGAAAGAAGATCAAAAACTCATAGCGCGGCGTATGCACACTCTATTTATATCTTTAATCAATTGTTTCTATATCTAGATTATTCTTATTGCATGGAGTGGTAACTCATCATCAACAAATAACAACCTTATACTTTGCATAGTTTATAATATCTCGTATTAGACTACATATTTAATTTACACAAAATGGTGGGAAAAGATTAGATAAGTTCAAAATGGAAATAGACATGATTAGTTGATTATTATATGTTAAACAATAATTATTTTCATCCTCATGATGAAACCTTGTTATTTTTTAGTGAGTTACTAATACATGTTTTTTTAATATGATAAGAAGAAAGATATTACAAGAATCATATCGAGATACCTTTATTTTTAAGGTAAATCCATCCAACATTGTACGTTGATTAAGTCTTTATTATTAGTAAGGCCAAGTAAAGATCAAATTTTCAAATTGCACCTCTAAAAACCACAACGCCAATTGGCAGGAATCCAACCTTTGAAATCAAAGAGGTAAAACCCCTACTAATTAGTCAATTTCACCATATATTGCTTGGTAAATCGGTTAACAGTATGTCTAATGATAATTAAAATCATAATGGATTATGCTCCACTCTTCCCCGTGATTAGCTCCATGAGCACGTGCCGTGAAGGGTTCAATTTCTTTTCAATAACCACTTGTCACCCCACAATTCGTAGATAACACGTGAGGCAAAGCATCAATAATAACAATTATAAAAAGGTTTTTAACTTGGCTAAGCATTTTTAATAATTATGAAGAGCTAACTATTCTTTGTGGAAATTGGAAAAGCATAAATTAAAAAGGTAAAAAAAAAAGTCGAAATGATTAAAATGAGAAATATTTAGAAATTTTCGGTATAAAAGGTAATTTTTTTGCTTTAATCGGTTGAATTTCATCAATTAAGAAAAACAAAAAAATTCAAATAAAAATTAAAAAAGAGGGAACAAAATGTATAGTATACACCACTGACTTTGTTAAAAGTATAAGAGACATTTTCTTGTGGTTAAAGTCCCATAATGTTTCCTAATTGTTTACGTTATCCCCCTATATTAGTTGTTGAGGGTGAAATAAAAATATATAAATTAATTAATTTTAATTTATTAAATTTTGAAATTGTTAAATCAATAAATTCTTTGTTGAAGATTAGGTAAAAAAATAGACATAAAATTTCGTTTTCATATAGTACTAGTTGTTGTTCTTGGAAACAACTAACACCAAAAGACACGAAAATATTGCTAATTTGGATCACTTGTATTAAAGTAGTGATTAGAAATAGTCAACTCGAAATATAAACGAGACATAAGATATTGTGGGCTTGAAATTTATGACTTCTTTCACGTATGTGTTAGCTATTTATAGTTGTGTCACCTCCAAATGGCTTTTCATGTCCCCTTTAGTATCATATTATATTAATAATATAAAATTTCATTTAAGATTTAATTTCATTTACATCACTATGCTCAACTAGAAAAAGTACAGTTTTCCATACGTTTTCTTTAACTCGTAATCTATAAGGTTCATGTAGACTCAAATTATGTAGTTATCCTATATATCTAGTAAATTTTACTTGTTTAAATTATGATACTCCGTAGTAAAATTCTTTAGTGCCAATTGAAGCATATGTACATATTAAAATAAAAATGAATACGAAGTACTTTATTAATTGTTTCATAATGCATGTAATATATTTTGACATTTTGTGAAGAATAATGAGACATTTAAACCATTATACATGCTCAATGCAGCATAAAAGTTCCACACGGGAAATATTGCTTTGAATGTAAGCTGATGTATGAGAAATAGTTTGGAAAATCCAGAATAATAAAAGGTTTAAAGCACCACAAGTTTTGGAATTGAGTGATCTGGCAAAGAATTGAATGTACTATTGCTCTATTAACTTTTTCATATACATGGTTCTATTAGTACGTAATTATTGATATTAATGGTATAATTTTGGAACGAGATTTACAAAATTAGCAAGAAAATTATTTGGTGTGGTCTAAAATTTTGTGACCAAGAATTTA
Organism: Chenopodium quinoa; assembly: GCF_001683475.1. Classification (NCBI taxonomy): domain Eukaryota; kingdom Viridiplantae; phylum Streptophyta; class Magnoliopsida; order Caryophyllales; family Amaranthaceae; genus Chenopodium; species Chenopodium quinoa. Next base: position 1,652,285 of record NW_018742907.1, read on the forward strand.
TTATTATTTACGATAATATTATGAGTAATCATTAAAACAAGGTAGCAAGATATAGAATATAGGTTAATATACTTTCTTTTCACCTTATTTAATTTTTTTTCTTAAATATTGTTATATTTGTTCTTTGAAATTCATATTGATAAGTTTTATTGAAAAGTAATATTGTTTTTATGAATTGATATATTCTTACAAAATCATTTTTATCTCATTAAAATTACTAGAAATAATAAGCTAAGGATATATAGATAGATTTTTATGAATAAATTTATGTTTCATTTCATTTGGTTACAATAAATCTCACTAATCTCATACCAAAATTCAAATTCATTGCAAGAAAATGGGCTTTTTCCCAATCAAATCCAAGCTTGTTTTTATTCCTTCCACTTTATATTCTTGTAGGCATATATAACAATCAATGAATACCTAAATTGAATCTAAGAAAAGGGATCATCACATGTGAAACTACAAGTAAAAGTGCCTCAAAAATTAGAAGCATGCTTATGAAAGTTGTATTAAAGTTAGGGGACCAATAGGATCCCTCCATTTCTATAGGTAGGTCCCACATTAATTTTTACACCTTAACACACTAAGCTCCATTTTTATTGATGAGTCAACTTCAATATATCTCTCTCACAATGCCTAACAACACTCGTTATTTGTCAAAGCTTAGAAAATCACATAAAAATAAATAAATAAATAATAAATAAATGGGTATATATTGGCCCAAAAATATAAGGACAAATTAGACGTGAGTGACACGGTTGCAAGTAGAAAAAATAACCCTACTTGTCCCCCACAAATAAAAATTCACCACCTTTTTTTCATAATTTTGAATCATATGATAAAAATTGCATTCATGCATGTTATGTTTGTAGTATATATAAGAATTATATTGTTACACTTTATTTACTCATCTTTTTAAATTTTACAGCTATTTATAAATATGTACACGTGCGATGAAAAATACTTGAAAGTCTTAAAAATGGGGTGTGTTTGATGAAGGCAATATGTAGTTATTGCGTTGGTCATTATAAGTAGGAACCAAGCATGTCTCCTTTTACGACTTGCTTTTATAATGTATGAAAATGAAACCGTGTTGCATGTCTTATCAACATCCTCAGCTTGTAGTAATTTGATGTGTGTTTGTATAATTATGATTATTAAGCAATAATTCAAGGAAGTTTAAGATTGATTCTAATTAGTTTGGTTGTATAAGTAGTAATCCTCCCTCGTGTTGATTTATTAGTAATGTAGTTAAAATTTATTAATAAAACCAGAAAATTTTATTTTGTCACATTTTCGAGTCCATGTTTTGATGTAAATTGTGGTAATATTAATTAACCTCTTATTAGAACATAATTCCGCAATATTGTTAGTAATGTAGTTGAAATCTATCAATATAACCAGTACATTTTATTTTGTCACTTTTTCAAGTACATGTTTTGACAGTAAATTGTGGTAATATTAATTAACCTCTTATTAGAACATAATTCGGCAATATACATAGACACATAAGTAATGAATAAATCGCAAAGTGTTCAATGTGGATCGGAACGATTGGTTAGCATAGATGGACATGAAATGGTACTATAAATGCAAGTTCATATGTATGTCTACTTGTTATTACTATCTTCATATATATCTTGCATGAGAAATCCAGGCCATCTTATATTAATACAATCAATGACTTAGTTTAGCTTATGATTTATCTCCAATGTGATGTATTTCTTACCTACAATTCTCATATATTTTACTAATGCATTTGCTTTTAAGATTCAAATCCAAAATTTAAAATAATCATTATAACTTCGACACCATGTAAGAGAATCATTTTAACAAAAAATGTTGTACTGCATTTGTTCCTAATCAATGGGACACAATATTATATAGAGTCATCCTAATTAAAATAACATATCCCTATTGATTTTTAGGTTAAACTTTGAAGATCTCATATTAATAACCTTCACGATAATACACAATTATTGACTATGAATTATTTAAATAAATACTTGTATTAATTAACTCATCATGGTGTGAACATACAATCGAAATACATAAAGTTAAATATTGAATGATAATTATTATTTTTTAGCGAAAACCTCATCGATATTATTATATGCCATGAGCTCGTGACTAGTAGACGTACATTTATGTAACCAAATCAAACTTATAGGATAAAAATTCAATGATTAAGCTGGAGAAAGGCAGTATTATAGTTATAGGCAAATTAAAGAAATTGTGCTTGGTTTGGTTTGGTTTGTTTGAAACAGGTTCTATAAATTCTTGTTAGGCCTAATCTTTTTGTCGCAACCTAGCTAGATTACTATAGGTTAGGGAAACAAAAATCTACAATGCTAAATTATGTTGTTCACTTTGTGATGATCAATCTACATCTAACTGATTGGAGTACTATATATGTAGACTACTGTCATTTTGTAGAGTTTTCCTACTAGTGTAGGAAAAAGGAAAACAATAAAAAGGGTACGGACATTCACCAATTAATTAAATTAATTAGCAAAAGAAATGATTATTCGATTATATTAACTTGCACCTACTTATTATATGAAGTAAGGTTAATGATCTCTTTCTTAAGACAATTAATTTAATTGGTTAGATATTTGGGCAATGACTTCTATTTTGACAGAGTATAAAACATATTCCTGGATTTCAACCATCAGCTTAATCTTTTGATTGAGATGATCCTCTAACATGATATCGGAACCAACGAGCAGTGACACAAAGGTTACGGGTTCAAATCTCATTCACCCCCCACTTTAATTTCAAGTGGGGATATTACGCGTAGGGTATGTGGAGGACCTATGCTGCATCCAAACATATTCTTGGGCTTCAACCATTAGCTTGACTTGTTGACTAGTCTATTACAGATAGTATTTTAATAGAAAAGTAAATGTGATTGGAGATATTGAAGAAAATTTTTAATTGACTGAGAGAGCGAGGTAAATTAGGGTGAAGCCCTGAAGTCATCTAGTTTAATTAAATGCAATTCGTTGATTAGAGACCCCTTAAATAAAGGTGTTTAGAATTATTAGCCATTAATTTCAACTACCTTTTTGACAAAGAAAAACCCTAAGCAAAACTCGGTCTCTAAACGTGACAGCAATAATACCTTTAGCATTAGTGTAAATTAAAGACTCTTTAGGTTATTAAGCTTGTCTTGTGGATTAATTAATTAGGTAAACAAATTAAAGATGAAGCTTCCCTTAAGACAGCATTAGCATTTGGTTTTCAGCGTGTCGTTAGATGGTTAAGGGAAATTGAAATTTGATGGTGACAACTTTAACGATTGCTAGCCAAGTCACCCTCTACCATGTCTTATTCTTCAACTTTTCCATTTCACATTTTTTTTTGGTTATAGCATTATTCATGAGTAGAGTTAATTTATTAATTAATTGACTAGCTTAACATGAAAAATCCTCCGAAAATTATCCATCCAATATTAGGAGCTCAGGACGTCACATATCTATCCACACTCAAGTACATACAAGTATACAACAAACTATCTAATACGATACTAGCTTCACATATAAGGAAATAAATGAGTCATTCATATTATTTATTCATCGATCTGACCAAGTATATATAAAATATGTCCGTCCTTGTTAATTTGTTAAATAAGGTCGGTTACTGTTGATTTACCTTACTATACCGACCATGAAAAATACGTTGTAATTACTTTGATTCACAATTGGAGATTGTAGAAGCATAAACATTATTCATGATGAGAGATTAATCACAAAGTATAAGTACTCCTTAAACACTTGTAACTTCACCCTCACTTATGTCTAGAATAGCTTTTAGACAAAGTAAATGTAAATAATAATCTGTTCTAGAAGTCTTCCATAAGATTTTCCGCAGGCATAGAATTGTCATAAAATATTTTAATTTGGAAATGTACACTTTATTTTACCACTCTAAGTAAAAACATCTTTATGTCATGTCATATTTTTTCTCTCTTTAATCTCATTAAACTCCAATAGCAAATAATCAATACTCCCAAAAGAAAGCCTGGAAAGTAACAAGTAATCTCAATTGCCACAAAGAAAAAAAGAGAGGAAAACAAATGAAAACCAATAAGTATGAACAGTTTAACCACAAAAGAAAAAATATAAAAATTAAAGGAGATCGATTGACAACTTATTGTGGAGATTGCCAATTGCACCTCCATCACTCTTATTAGCTTCCTTTCAAAATTCCAATTTATTTTTTTACTATAAATTCTTATGAAAATCGCACATATTACGTGTATCTTACACAGACCAATAAAATTAGGTGTTTCAGAATACATCGAACTAATAATATAAACAATCCATCCATTATTTTTCTTACGAATAATTCATTTTAAGAAAATATGATAAGATAAAACGCCCTATTGAACCAAAATGTAGCGCAGATTGGCCACTGTGTGACGTTTATGTAGATTCCCTAATGTACTATAATACATACTAGTTACAGACATATGAGGGCCAATATCATTGGGGATGGACCACCTTGGTATCTTATGGTCTATGAGGCAGCATAAAATAATGTTTGCTCCTTTGGACCACCAACAAAATTAATTAATTTACAAAATATTATTATAACGTATACTACTATATATATTGCTTTATATATAAATATATCTCACAATAACTTGAAACTTCATACACAAATTTAGTAAGCACATATAATAGGCTATTTCACAACACTAATATCATGAAGGCAGCACTGAAATACTTGGCCGGAATTGCTGGTCCTAGTGGTTATGGCTCTAATTCTACTGCTGATCAAGTTACCGAACATTGCTTTTGTCCACCTCATCTTCTCACGGCTATCATCACCGGTAATTCGATCCATATCTTATATCTTTCGTAAACGATTTCATGTAATTTTTCATTTGTATCTTATCTGATCGATCGAGGAATAACTATGTTGCTAATATCATCGTTTCTAATAGATACATGGCATGAATGAGGCTAGCTAGTTAGCTAGTGTAACATATACTACGTATAGTTCGTGTAACATATACACATGCATATTTATATGTCATTTTTTTTTTTTTATAATAATCTAATAATTTAGTATTAAATATTGCTTGTTTGATCCAAAGGTTGTAGTAGGAGGATTAGTTTTTTGTGTTTATATGGAATTGAAATCTTTTATTGGATCAGAGCACATCACAGCTTTTATGGAAACTTCTGACTAGTATTTAAAACTCATATCCACTTTTAGCAAATTTAATTAATCAAATAAATCACAGCTTTTCCCATGCGTGAGTATTTTATATATTTTGATCATTTTTCAGTCATTGACGTTATAAAAAATTAGTCAATTCCATGCAAATAATTTAATCATGTTTGGATTAGCATTATTATTAAAATGGTGCTGATTGAAATTAATTTTGAATTAATTAGGCGCGACGTCGGGTATTGGGGCAGAAACAGCAAGAGTTCTAGCAAAGAAAGGAGTAAGGATTGTAATTGCAGCAAGAAATTTGAGCAAAGGAGCTGAAGTTAAGGAGGCAATCTTAAAAGAAGCACCTCACGCTCAAATTATAATTTTGGAGATTGATCTTAGTTCCATGGCTTCTGTTAGCAGATTTTGTTCGGAATTCTTGTCTCTTGATTTACCTCTCAATATTCTTATGTAAGTGTTGTATAACATGATTTTATATAGAGTACGTATATATTCATATCATACACGACGTACAGTCATACTCTCTCTGTTTTTTAAAGTTTGGATTTCATAGGTTTCGTAATTATTAATGTACTTAGTAGATAAAAAAATTTGCGAAGTTTTAAAGTGTTAGAATTTCATATATGCAGAAACAATGCTGGAGTATTTTCTCAAAAGCTGGAATTTTCTGAAGACAAGATTGAGCTTACAATGGCAACAAATTATTTAGGTAAGATTTTTGTTCCACTTTTATTGATAAATAAAATCTTTTGTGATCTATTTTGATTATAAAGCTAAGGTGGTGTCCCCATGCATTTCCCTCCCTATGAAAACCTACCAACCTTTTTTTTTTCCATGGTAAAATTGCTCATTTCTTTGGAGTAAATTGCCCAAATTTATCAATTCTTATAAACTCACATTAAAATCACTAAATATTTAAGTTGAACAGGCATATTTCATTGGAATACCAATTAAAGTTTTATTTTTGGATGTTTTAGTGTGATACTGGAATATTTTCTGGATTTAGAAACAACTAGAAGATAGCAACGTAAATGAGTTTGAACAAAAAGGCCAAATCTTAGATGCTATATTTGAAAAAGGAATTAATTTAACTAGTTGACATCTACCAACGACGCACATTATTGTTTTAGCTAGTCTTATGCAAGTTACTATTCTACCAGCAAAAGCTTAACAACTAAAATTTTACTACAATTTATTCCAATTTCATTAGATAACTTTGAAGAGACGCAAGTGATTTTCATGTCAAAACATATAATTACCCTTTTGGATGAAGGAGCAAAACCCACGACGGCATTAATTTAAATTATTATGGAGTATCAATGAGTTTATTTCTTTGTCTATAAATCAAAGTGATCATGTTTAGCTTTTACGGTCAAACTTTTCGTCAAACTTGATTATTGATGTTTAATGCCTGTCATTATATCATTCTCCGTATTAATGAATAATCCAAGCCAGGAAGAAATAGTTTAATTATCTCCGTTTTTTTTTTTTTTAAATAACCGAATTAGGCATAATAGTGTAGGAGAGTAGTGATGGAAAATTTACCTCCACCTTGTTTTGTTGGCAGGGCATTTTTTACTAACAGAATTACTGTTAGAAAAGATGGTGGAGACAGCATCACAATCAGGGATTCCAGGAAGAATAATAAATGTTTCCTCTTTAACTCACAGTTGGGTGAAGAATGATCACTTCTCTCTTTCTAAAATGCTGAATCCTAAGAAGTAAATATTCCCACTCATTTTTTTGTTTATCAATATTTTTTTTAGAGTTTTATTCCATCTACTTGCTCTGTTTAACAAATATTATAACATTTGGACTCTTTTACTACGAGTATTCAATTAATTACTTTCCTTTAATAACCTTCTATCATGATTTACATGGAAAAACTTGTTCATTTGAAATCTTATTAGATTCGTCTGTATATATTATACGTACTCTATATATTAAAATTAAAACATTTTATAATATTTACTTATATATAATTAAGGATGTAAATGATTAAAGTTTTGGGTTAATTACAATTTGTATAAGTTTATATGTGACAATATTTATGAAACAGAATAAGTATTACTATCTCCCTTTTAATATATTGATTAATTATTGGGTGATTTTCAATAAGAAAATTTATAAAAGTAGTATTTGTATGTATACTATCCAGTTCTTTTTTCTTTTATGTTTTTCTGAACTTTATGCTTTTGGTTCAACATTGTAGTTATAATGGTACACGTGCATACGCGCAATCAAAACTGGCTAACATTATGCATGCCAGAGAAATGGCAAGGCAATTAAAGGTAGCACTTCATACTCTTTTCTGTTTCATAAATAGAGTATTTTACATGATTTTATATAAATATATCTATAAGGTTTCAAAAAAAAAAAAAAAAATTAAATATATCTATACTATATTATATGTATAATTTTTTTTTCGAGGAATTAGGAAGTAAGAGTAGAATGTTAACTAATTTCCAATTTTTTAGTACTTGAACATTGCATAAGGCCCCAATTCCGTCCTAGATATGTAGAGCAATTAAGACAGGTCTTTACCCTAATTATCATCAAGATAGGTTTTTCTCATAACAATTTATCACTTATGATTAAACAAACAGATCGAGTTAATACTATTAAATTTTATCGCTAATCCCTATACTATCAACATTTATAATCCAAATGTGGAGATAGTACTCCGTAATAATTAATTTAGATAAAAATTAGTGAACTTTCTGAAATTAGATTAGCTCATAATGATGTACGAATAATTAATCACTAGATTATTAGCTAAGACATGACATTAGATTAGCCTAGCTAATGATCTAATTAATATCCATAATATTTGATAAAATTAAATTAATAAAACTAAGAAAAGAACAAAAAGAAAAGTCAAAAAGATAAGAAAAGGTGCCATAAAAAAACAAAAGAGAAGCTATGATTATAAGAGCACTGGTGTTCTAAAAATTGACTATTTTTCTAATAAAATTTTATCCTTTTGTCTTTAAAAATGCAGGAAAGAAATACAAGAGTAACAATCAACGCAGTACACCCAGGAATAGTGAAGACAGGAATTATAAGGGCTCATAAAGGCTTTATTACAGGCATGCTTTGTCACCCCTTTTAATTTATATACTACATTATCATATAATATGTGATTAATTATTATTAATCACATTTATATTCCCATTATCCGTCCAAAAATATTCATATAGTTTATAATGTACTAATGTATAATACATGATTAAATTATTAATCACTTTCATTATCCTTCTAATTATATTTAATTGTATTTAGATAAATGGGAAACCTTCACAACCGCAAAATGTTAATCATCATGGATTATATTGCTTTGTTGCAGATTCTTTGTATTTCCTAGCAGCCAAGTTGCTCAAGACCACGTCACAGGTTTGTCTCATTTACCTTAAATTTTTGCTTATTAAAAGTCAATTTCATATATTTAGTGCATTTTCGACAAAATCAACATTATCGTTAAAAATAAATGTATGTATTACTCCGTACTAACGCGAAAGTAAGTGTTGATACACGTGTTATCATATGACAAATTGACATATATGAAAGTATTATTTAAAAATCCGTCTATACATTAATTGATAGTTTTCATCTTATGAGTTTATTGGGTTTAAGGATGTAAAAATTCATTGATCGTTTTCATCTTAAGAGCATATTGGGTTTAAGGATGTGAATATTCCTCAATTGAAGTGACTTTCATTGATCAATATCCTAAATCTAATATAAGAATATTCTGCATATATTCTCTATCAATGAAGCGTTTTAATTTCACTAAAAATAAAACCCATCATCTTCCAATATCATGTTTTAATTAGAGAAATCGAGCGACCTTTCAACTAAACCTCTTTTCGACACTAAAACAAAAAATCATTCCCATATCCATTAAAATCTAGTATTCACATCTTTCGTTCATTCCTCATGCACTGCAAAGTCTCATCAAAGATGCTTACTTTCACTTGCACACGTACTGACATATATTGCATGGTAAAAACAAAATCACCTTAGAAATAAGAGTTATGATATGACTTTATACTTTATCTACAATATCAATAATTACTGTAAAAATAAAAAATCAGACATGCCACAAAAATTTGATTCTTTTAATAAAATGTGTGAATGTATAAATTTTTTTGTAGGGTGCAGCAACAACATGTTATGTAGCACTAAGCCCAGAAACAGAAGGTGTAAGTGGAAAGTACTTTGCAGATTGTAATCAAACTTCTTGTTCAGCTTTAGCTGCTGATCATTCTCAAGCTTTGAGACTTTGGAAGCATACACGTTCTCTCATCTGCAGGAGATTACAACATCCTTCACTCTCTTAATTACTATTACTATTTTTTTTAATTACATTAATTAGCAGAAAAATTATAGATGTAAATCTTGTTTTGTTTTTTTTTTTTTCTTTGGTTTATTGGTTTATCTTAAAGTAAAATCATAAAAAAGAATTAGTCTATTAGTCTGTACACCGTACCACTAGTTGGTTCGTAGTTAGTTTGAAAATATTTCATGTATATATACAGAGTTCTATATTACGATACCAAATAGATCAATAAAAATATTATTGATACGAATAATGATATTATTTTGTTGAGTACTTTCAACATATATGCACAAGGTTTAAACTTTTGTTTATAGTTGTAACTTTGGTTTACATCTTCTCCACAAACCCTAGGGGAAAAGCATTATATTACAACATTGCATATTAATTGCCTAAGTTAAAGTATATAGTGCCATCACAAAACCATATACTCCCCATGTTTCATAATGTTAGTCCCATTTGGAATCAATCACATATAATAGTTTACCTTTTTTTTGATGCGCCAACTTCACTACGATAAATAGAAATACGAAAAAAAAAGTAAAAAGTAGGCCAGGGTAATTTCTATTGGCCTCTTCGATACTTCCAAAACTTAGAAGAATATTTAGAATCTAACATTAAAGTACAAAATAATTCATAATTAGTTTATCTTATTTAAGTTTTTTGATTTGTGTTTGGGAAAGCATAAGTCAGCATAATTCAAGGTAGAGATTTCCTTACTTAGAGCCATGTCATTAATCCACAACCAATTAATTCCAAAAAAATTAATTTAAAAATGGAACATATTTAATATGACTAGATCTTTTTAAAATGCCTAAAATAATATATGAAACTAACATTATAAAATGGAGGAAGTAGCATATACTGCTCTATTAAGCCTATGAGAAGGTTAAGAACGGTTCTAGTAAAATATGAAGAAACATGTTATTGTGGCATGATAATGCAGCAAGGGACTCGTTTCGACATGCGTTAATGGGGTTTGTTTAAACTCCCTTTTTTCTTTCTATTCGACAACGGAAAGTATTCTGTAATTTCATATTATCTCGCGTTCTATATTAGTATTATTAATGTATCAAACAAAAGTAACTAAAAAAATGTAAATTCAAGTTAAATATAGATGATTAAAGACATAGTGTGCTACATGATTACATATTTTATGAGATCATGAGATCACATGCTACTGACCTATAACAAGGTTAAGAACGGTTCTAGTAAATTATGAAGAAACATTAGGACATGTACATTAAAGGTTAGATAAACTTACATCCTACAGTAAAAAAAATAATCTTAAGTGAAAAAAGGAAAGATCGAGAAGGTAAGACGTGGTACTAGCAGTTTGTTTTTTAATTTTTTTATTTATTTACGGAGTACTTTCTTTTACTACTTCTACTTGAAAGTTTTTTAACCTTTTTGTAGAGCAACTCATGCTATATTTTGTTCATCGCAATCAATTATTCACCATGTTCGGCTTGAAAAAGACTACTTGTATTATTACCGTCAACAATTAATAACTCCTAACACAATAAATATTACCGTAATAAACTCCAAATCTAAAGAATATTACAGTATGTCTTAACTTATGTCGCTATGTCCATCGAGTGTAAGAATCCTAGTGCTCAAAACTAAGGGCAGGACTGCAGGAAAGTAGAAGAAACAGAAGGCACATCATATGACAAAATATTTACACAAAATGGAACTCAACTTACAACCCTCAGCACAAAAGGAGTTGAAGGACTTAAAAACATCTTGGCAGCAGCTGCGGTCTCCACTCTTCAGAAGAAAATTTGCAAAAAGGATTACCACGTAAATACAATTAGCTATACTAAATAGTAAATACAACTAGACTAAGCTTCACACAACCTGTCAAGCAAATCTGCCCAATGTTACCACGTAACATAGCAGTTAATATTCCTTCCCATAAATTACGTTTTCCCCAGTTTCTGGGGACAGCATATGTGTGTTCATCCTTCTCTAGGTTTTTAACCCTGCAATGTGCAAGTGCAACAATGAATTAATAATCCACATCATAGTCCATAGCATTCTATTATCACAATTTCAAACAGAGACCGGAAAGTATAACCAACTCACACCCTCCTAAATGCCTTCAGAATACACTTTGAAACAATCAAACAGTCCCAATACTTATTGATAAACATATTTAATATACATTCAGATGAACTCACAGAAGAACATCAAATGAGGTAAAAATAGAATTGTTGTTCGCTGAATTAGTCAAGAATGAAGCCAAGCAACACAAGGCATATGTGGTGTTTCCGAAAACTAACATACTACCAGAAAACGGGGAGATTATCAGAGTGATAATGCAGATAGGGGGGGGGGGTGGGGGGAAGGAGATCTAAAATCTTCATAATATTTAAGGAATATCAGTGTTACCTTTCCAACCAAAAAAAAAAAGTTGATTTAGTTCTGCTATCATAATTTGATCCTGAATTGATCCGAATTTAAATTGAGAAAAGTTCCAAATTCCTGAAACATTCATATTCTATTTCCAGATTCCAGCTAATAATCTGAAATTTGGACAATCACTCACAATTCACCACCACCAAACCTATTTCCAATTAAAACCCAAATTTCTTCAGCCAAACAGCTATCCAAAAACAGCCACCAACAGTGTAATATAGCCTATATAGGCACAATCAATTGGTCCTTGCCAAAGCATCATAAACAAATAAACCATGAGGTCTTAGCTTTTTAAAAACACATATTCAAAACAATAAAGAATATGTTATTTTAAATTACTAGGTTATTGTTTTAAGATAACATTATAACCTAGAATCATCCAATACATTTAAAAATAAGCTCCTAGAAAACATATTCTAGGACCTTATTTTTTTTAATTTTGAAAATTACAAGGTTTACCTTTAAATATGTATTTTATTAAACAACACTTGTTACAGACTCTAACAATGCATAGTAAAGAAAAAAACTTGGACAAATATTGTGTAAGAAAAGTCATATATATAGTAGGATCTATAATATTTTGTTGGGTTATTCTAATGTTTTTCAATAAATACACAGGCAAAGGTTAGGTTTCTTCAAGTCACCTACGAGTTCATTGCCTGAGAATGAAGATGAGTTCATCATTATACCAATTCTCTTTTCCTAGCCAAAACATCATAAACAATCAATGAGAACCTATTTTGTTTGTCTAAGAGGCAATTATAATTAGTTGTGATTGTTTATGTATGCACTTCATTGTGCCAGCACACTGCCACACACAAACCTCATTGGAAAAGAAAGGAACAGCAAAACGACAGAAAAAATATTAAAATAAAAGGTATTCTCAAGTACTACCAAAAGACGAGGTGAGCGTCGAGGAGATAGGAAGAGATGAGGTGATTTGGTGCCTTATCCATGATCAAGTTTTTTAGTCTCTCCATTGACTTCTCTAAGTGGTAGTGGCGATTTACTTCTGCTACAAATTGAACCTAAGGAAACTGGAGCAGATAATGAGATACTGGTACAATCTTGATCTTGATATATGAAGTGAGACACTGGCCCTGAGAAACAAAGAAGAATACCATATATTAGAATAATCAACCAAATAATTTGTCGAGCTAACTGATGCAGGAGTATTTCTATTATCATTTCAAATTAAGCAAAAAGTGAACAGCTCCAAAAAATGTAGCAACATGCCAACAACAAGTTTGTAAGTTAGCTAACCACCAGAGAATCCTGTGACTATTATACACAACTTCCACACAGGAAAATAAAAAATGTCAGGTTTACCATCTATGCTTTAAACGAGAGATAAATTATGGGTTTGAGAGTACCTAATGATGTAGTCTGGAATTTTTCTCTCATAATTCTAACAAATCTGAATAGGCCATTGCTCTTATTTAATTCATGGACCAGCTCTTCAATATCTTTCAAGTGTGGCTTAGAACCAAGCACTGCAACGACATGTTCATCACATGTAAAGACAAAAGTCAATGGAAAAATTTATTAGCTATTCCAATAATGTGTTTCACATTCTTTACACCACACCACTTACAAGTATATTTTTCATTTGCATGGCGAACAGTGAAAGAATACTCCTCAGCTGGACATTTTTTGTTGACGCTAGTAAATGTGAATGTAACACCTGCCCCAAAAGACATTTACGAGAGTTGTAATGACTGCATAGCAACAAGAACGCATGCTCCACAACACAATTTAAAAACGTAATATTACCATGTCCTCCATCAATACGGAAACCAAGTATCCTGTTGTACCATTTAAATGCCTCTTGTATTTCTTCTCTGCTCCTAGAAGCTTCCCGACTATTCTCTTCAGATTCAGCAATAGCTAATGAAAATACAAAACAAAAGGAAGAATAAGATATAGAAATCTCAAGAATTAAAACAATAACATTACAAAATAAAACCCGTAAACAATAAAATTTGTTATTGAAATCCATGAGTTTGAAATATATCTGTATTGTACTAGATAATAGATGATCTCACTTAAATGATCAAATCCACTTCGCTCTTCTTGTTTCGTCAGTTTTTCCTCATTCAAGTGTGAATAATGAAACTCTTTGTTTGTCAGGGACTCGGGGTCACCATAAGGTAGATGCTAGGAAATTCTTAAGGATAACCATCATATATATGCTGACAAACTTTATACAAGGAGGAGAACCCATAGTAGGAAAAGACATTTTACTTTCTATAGAGCTTTATTTTCAGCACAGGACATATAGAAAAGCATAAACATTGACTTAGCTATTATTTGCGGTTTAATAAGCAAGAATTAATAGGAGCTTTATCAGCTATAACAAGAGGCAAATAAGCATTGGATACATACTACTCCCTCTGATCCTAAATTTTCTTCCTATTTGGAATCTATATACTATTTACAACTTAAGAGAATCTCCTAAATTCTCTCCAATATATTTAAGAAAAAAAATGGTCAAGTGGAGTTCTGTTTGATTCATCTCGATGAGTACTTTTAGAATATCAAACTTTTTTAATCTTCAATAACATGTAATTATAGATACTAAAGATTTGAAATGTACATTGGCAAAGGTGTTAAAAATATTGGAAACCTTAAAGGATCGAAATGATAGAGAGAGCATATAGTGAAGCAATTACTTTACAATATAACATACCATGGTGTTTACTTTAAAACTGTTTCTTTTGTATGAAAACCACTCACAATTCAAAAGCAACTGACCACAGTGAAAAAAAATATCCCCTCTATGTTTATCCCGAGGGATGTGGATAATTATCTTGGAAGAGGAAGTATGTGATATACTTACTCCACTTAGTACAGAGAAATCTATATAATCATTAACCATCTAGTAAAATCATTTGTAGCCACATGATTGTTTAATAACTCACATCTCCATGGAGTCAAAAACCTAATACACTAACTCTGTATATAACTATATTCAGCAAACATAAAATAGTTCAACTATAGTAAAAACATTTACCTTTTGACTGTTCGGATAGGATGGAAGCATACTCATCTTTTCTAGCTGCTTGATCTTGTACAATTTTTTGAAGCTCATCCGCTTTTACAATCGTTTCAGAAAGGGAGTCTGTTATTGCAATCCGCTTGACCTCATTCCGTGTCTTAACTGTGAACAGACATAACATCAGTACATAGAAAACTGCAACAAAATGCTTGTTAACTGCAGCATAAAGTCTCAAGCTTTCTTGACTCGTGTATATTGTGTATAATGGTCATTCACAATCCCTTATGCAGTGCTACTGTGTAACTAATTAATAGTCATAGAAATTAATGCTAAAAGGTAACAGAATGTAGTTGGTAGATGAAATTCCATATTTCAAAACAATGTGAAAATGTTTGGGAAATTGCACAAATAGGGGAATGGCTTCAAAATAGCAACAATGATGAAGCATGTAAACAATAAAAGTATGCGAGGTTGAATAAAAACATGTGTATGCCCCATTCAATATATATACTCCTATGCCACAGGACCACCCCAACCATGCATTGCGATTTCCAATACAATTATATAAGGCATACATCATCTGGCAGCTATGGTATGGATCTGGAATTTATCCCTCATAACAACTTCTAGAATATAAGTAAACGCAAACATTACACTTATTAGCTTCCAAAGTCTGAAGCAATTCAGAGACTTATGAAGGAAGCAAAATTATACATAGATGTATGACATGTATCACCCCACAACTGTAACTTGGGTACAAACAAAGGATATACCACGTGAGAAGAAGCTTATATTAATCTAGTGCCACATTCCACAATCAACAGACAGAGTGTAATGATCATTGATGTGCTGCAACCAACAAAAGTTAAGCTACTAACCAGAATCGCACGATTTATGGATGTCATGTATGTGCAAGTATTAAGACATACAGTAAACCCTTCATAACATATCAATCCACAGGGCATTGCGGAAAAAGATAGATTATTGACAGATGCTCGCACCATAACATCAAGTTATATGTGAAGGGCAATTGGAAATCTTCACTATTCAATAAAATATCGCCATGATGTTGAATTACAAGCGAAAAATCCGCCACGAAATAATCAAAGAGGCATACCTGCCAAAGCTCTGACCAATTCATCCTCCAATTCTCTTAATTCAACTTTGAGTTTCCCTAATTTCACTGCAATTCAAATAATTTCATCACTCTTATTTACACATAAATTGTCAGCCTAAGCATAAAATATCTCCCAGAATTCTTCAACTCATAATAAAACCAAAGTAATTTCGATAATCCGATAAACCCTAATCAAACACACATAATCACACACAAAAGCGTAAACCCTTAAATCACAACAGAAAATCAAAATTAAATCATAAATAAACAAATTTAGAGTGAAAATAAAGAAGAACACCATGATTATGAACAGTTAATTCAGCTTTGGATCGTTGTGATTGTAGGAAATTCCCAAAAGAGGCGAAAATTGAGTCAGTATTTTGGTGGTGAATTTCGATATCTTTGTTGCAAACTGTTCGAAGCTCGGATAACTTTGAGAGTACAGTTCCTTCTGCTCTGTTATGGAAGGAAGCCATGGGAGGTTGGAAGAGAGAGGAGAGAGAAAGTGAGAAAGATTAGCCCGCCATTTTCAACTTCGAAATTGAGTTCAGTGAAATTAAAGTATGCTTGAATTTCAGAAAGTTGCTTACTACGACACCGTTTTATGAGAAGGGCTAGTGAAATAAGTGAAAGAGACGTAAAGTTTGTGGGCTTTTGAATATGTTGATCTACCAATTACCAACACTTCTATTATTATGGGTCGAGCGTGTTTAAGATATGTGTCGTATCAGCATGTCTCATGTTAAATTGATGAAACAAACCTTGTTTGAATCATGAAAATAAAAATGTATTATGTTGCACCTTTTATTGGTTAATAAGCAAACCTTGCTATTATGGGTTAATCATTCAAAAATGGAGGCAGCTAATGCCCAATGGACCCATATGCTATGCCAGTAGGACGTTTTTTTTTTTTTTTATTATTATTATTATTATTATTATTATTTTATTTATTTATTATTATTCTTTATATTTTTAAAAATAATAAATATTATTATTTATATTTTTATATTTTTAAATATTATTATTTAAAAATAATAATATTTTTTTATTATTGACAGTGATGCTTTTTATGTAATGAGATTAATTTGAAATATGTTGGAAAATAAATTAATTTTACTGTTTTTCTCCACAAAAAATCTCTTCGATTATCAAACTAAACTCTTTCTCCTTCATTTTCATATCATACCATCTCTTCCCCTACCTTCAATTGTTTTTCTTCCTTACTTCCTACATACAATTGCTTTAAGTTGTATAAAATATTATTATTGTGATAAGTTGTGTATTGATTTAAAACTATTTTTATGATGTACAACTTCCGCCAATTTTTTTGATAGTTAAAACATAAATGTCGCACGGGCACTAATTTAATTTAACTCTATTTTTAGATCATTGGTGATTTGATATTTCATATTTTCACTAGCTTCCTATTATAGTTATGTTTTTTTCACCCATCAAAAAAAATCTACTGAATAATAGGTGAACTAAGTTAATCTCACAATCACATAATCACGTATGTAGGTGATTTCTGTAGTTCTATTCACATAAAATAAAATAAAAATTTTAAAAAATAAATAAATAAAATTGGGCCAATAATTCTTCAAAAGCCCAGCACAGATTAAATCAGGCCGAACTTGAAATTTAATAAGGCCTGATCTGAACACCACTAGTTCAAGTGTTCAACCCACTTACAAGTATTTTGAATAAGCTTGAACCCTCATGAGTCATGAACCTGATCCATGGAGTAAATTAGTGTTGAAATCTCACAACTTTGATGATTGATTAGAGTGAAGCCATTGATTGGGCACTTTGGTTGGTCATGACACATGAGGAGAGAGTGCTAAATAATAACTTAGTTAAAAAAAAAAAAAAAAAAAAAGAAGAGGGGTGATTTAGGAGAGAGAATAGGGAATGCCAGGTCATCCTATTGACCAAAATATCAACTTTAATAGTTTAGTTCGCAGCTACTCAGCAGTAGCAAAATTCATCACAGATAGCAGCAAAGCGCTAATCAAGGCTTCTAAGTTCAACATTGGCAACACTAGAGTAGTAGAAGTTACAACTCTTCATAAAGGATTCCAACCATCTCTTCAATATGGCATTAAGGACATTGAAATTGAAGGTGATAACCTATTAATCACTAACGCAATAAAAGACATTTGTACAATATCTTAGCAGATCGAGCATATTATCAAAGACATTCGTTCTCTTCTATCTCACTCAGTTTCACAATTGGAATACCCAACACATCTACTGAAAGGCAAATCGCATAGCAGATAGGATAGTTAATGTAGGTTATTTAGTATCTGGTAGTTTGAGACTTTAGGTATATTATTGATGTTTGTAGTAACACTAGTTTGTTTATTATTTTTTTCTTCTAATACAAAAACGGTTAAGAGTTGGCGACCATTGAGAGGTTAAGATTAAGTGGGCATCGCTTAAGAGTTGGTCATGGGTGAGGTGAATTGAAAGAGATAGGTTTTAATAAAGAACTCGATGACAAAAATTGGAGAGGCTAGGGCAATCATTGGCTTTACTCTAAGGTCAACTTGTTTACATGTACAGATGTACCATTCATTTATTGAGTAATTAAACACGTTCAGTTATTGCTTGCTAATAAAAAATATAGTATACTTGTATAAGCACATCCTACTCACTAAATTCATGTTCTATAGAGGTACAATCGGACGTATAATAGACATGTTGAAATTCTCACCTTCTTTATTAATATTATACAAACTAGATAATAGGGATTAGTGGCCAACCGCAAATTGTACGGGGCATATATATACCATATTAATTCGAGTCAAAATAAATGCACACTCATCTCAAATTCAAATTTTATTTTCTTGATGCATGGATTATTTCAAATCTATAATGTTGATACCTTGCATAATACTTGGTATATGCTAAGAGCTGAGTAACCTTTAATATGTATACCATACTAGCAACATTCAAACATACTATGTAGTGTTTAATTCTTATGTGGAATCACATGTCAAAGGCTTTCTATCCAGCCGAAAGGAGAAAAATTTAATCCACCAAAGGAATAAAAGAGAGACTTTTAATTAAAAACTGCTAAGTGCACAATTTTATCTCCAATATACCGTTGAAAGTTCAATCAATATTTGCTCATCAATGTAACGTTAAAGAGAAAAGGGGAGAATAATAGATACATCATATAAGGTGTTACTCCATTGTAATAAAAAGGATTATAGCTGAATTTTTTGATTATATTGCCTTTTCTCATATTTTTAGGGAAGCTAATGTTGCTGCCCACTCTATGGCTCACCTTGCCCCCCTTGAGTACTCTACTAGGGTGTGTGGGTTGGGAGTTGTCCAAGTGTGGTAGAAGATGTAGTTGCGTTGGATTTTTGCTTGAGCATTAATAATAATTAGTCATTCTGTCTGGCTTTTCTCAAAAAAAAAAAAAAAAAAAAAAAAAAGGATTATTTTGAGGATTATTCCTACAATTTCTTTCTACTTTATGTATTGCTCACGTATGTGTTCATTCGATAGCAGAGGCGGGGCTACAAATGCTAACAATGAAAGTGGCCCGTTGCAATTTTATTAAATTGGTCCCTAAAATCATTTTTTGGAGGAAAAATATGTTACTAAATTCAAAAATTGGGGCCCTTTTATAGTAGTTTTACTTAGGTGGCCTATGCGATCGATCACCCTGCACATGCTCATAATCACCAATGTTCAATATAATTCTTAATTAGATGAAAACAAAATATGATACAATTTTTAAGTAGACAAGAAGGAGAATATATAGTTATTTGTAAATATTACTCCATGTGATGGAGACGTGGTAAAACAAAGAGGAGACATAGATGTTGGTCAATTAAATTAAGATCTTGGTAAATGTCTTCTTTTTGAATGACATTGTCATTTATTTATGTATAATTATATACCCCAATAATCCATGTTCAAAAATCACTTTGAAAGTACATCCAATCATCAAGAAAAGGAGGGGGGCAGCAAAAAAATTTTAGTTAAACTTGAACTTGACTGGTCTAAGATCCTATTTAGGTTTATAATCATTAACCCACTTTGAATATCAGTCATTTTATATTGGTCATTATTTAGCTGCATGAACACTAAATCGTCCCCATGTACAAATTTTATATAAACACTTTATTAAATCACCGAGGACTTATAATAATAATTAATAATATATATTATCTTGAAGTTGCATATCGTCTTCATTTTTAACTTTGTAACATATGTCTTTTGACTAATATAACTCCATTATTGTACTTAATTTAATTCCTAGTAGAAGAATCTTTAACCAAAGTGATAATCCTTTGATTGAAGTGGTTTGAATATAATGATGGGAATGTGTTAACTAGGGTAGTAAGGAGCGAGCTTTTTGTCTTTGCATCCCCACAATCAATCTAATGGACTACCTCCCTTTTTGGGTTCTAATAATAGAGTGAGATTGTCTACTTTGATGATTATTAGGTTGTGTATGAGTTCATATCGGAGGAGAGTCTGACCACATATAAGTTGAGCACATTTCATTTTTGAAAACAATTGATAATACATATGTCAATGTATATGAAGAGTAACCCACCAATTTTATATGTTAGTCATTTTTTAATCCCTCTATTTCTTCATTTTGAGTTAACTACTAGTCTTATTATTTAGTGTCTACAAGTACCCTTTGTATGATGGGTTGGCATGGTGATGAGAACGACTTTATCCAACCATAAAATCGATAAACATAAATCTTGTAGCTCAAACAAGATGCGCAAATAAGAACATTCACACTTGAAACGATAACCTACTCATAGCATAACAAATGGATTATATATTTATATCCATTCAAGCTTTGATCATTGAGAGGAGTTAATCCATAGAAAAGCATCCCATCAAATAAGTGAAAGATCGATTGATGAAATTGAGAAACAATACCATTGTAATGCGTTGCCCCATGTGGATTGTGGACAGGTTAAAGGTAATAGGTTGTCTTGGCCTCATTTGTTGGCGAA
This sequence comes from Chenopodium quinoa, assembly GCF_001683475.1. Classification (NCBI taxonomy): domain Eukaryota; kingdom Viridiplantae; phylum Streptophyta; class Magnoliopsida; order Caryophyllales; family Amaranthaceae; genus Chenopodium; species Chenopodium quinoa. Next base: position 1,673,344 of record NW_018742907.1, read on the forward strand.
GTAGCCTGTATAGGGGCCACTTAGTAGCGTTGTTATACTTCACCCAATCTTCTTTACTTCCGATAATCTTTACTTCGGAGTGCATTTTATGCATTGCCATTAGACATTAGACACCATTTTTTTCAATTTGAATCAACTTGTTTTGACTTATTTCGTACTCCGTAGTAAATAATTTTAGTTAATTTCAAACAAAATTTAGTTATTACATGAAAAATAAAGTGACACTCATAAATTAGTTTATGGTAGAAAAAAATTTAGATAAGTTTAGATAATATTCTTTATAAGATGTTTTCTTTGTGTTAAATTTGCTAAAATATATGATGTTGACAAAGAGCAATGCATTATTACTTGTTAGTGCGACGTCCTTTACGTGTGAGACTAAGTTTATTAGTTCTCAAAAGTGTTCCGTCTTAATAAAAAACAATAAAAATCCTAGTGTAACTATAATAATCGACCCTTTTGCCTTTTTTTTTTTTTGTTTTTTTTTTTTTCGTTTTGCTTTGAATATAAAAGGAAGAGCTAAAATCAATTCATGATGCATATGGACATTTAACAACTTCAAAAGAATCTTTACCTAAATTAAATATGTTTTTATCACGGAGTTGAAAAAAAGGAACTCTTTAATCAATCAAACTAGCTGACATTCAAACATCGCTTGAATTAGCACAAACCATATACTACACGGTCTATACATACCATCATTATTGGATTTTCAATCCTTGAGCTCCTTGATCGGAGTTTGAAAGGTGAGGGTTTTACCATCTCGACGAACCAATACCACGGTCCAAATATATACATACACCAACGTAACATATATACATACCCGCCCCAAAGAAGTTCTGCTAGCTCCTAGTAAGGGAAGCATGCAGGGTCCAAGCTAAGCTAAACCACAATAATCAACCATTAGCTTATCACTACCTCTCTTTAATTTAGAAGTCATGTTACTGTACTAATTGTCATCATTTTGTATGATGTATATGTGTTGCAAATACATTATGATAAATTTCTAAGGCCTAAAAACACAATCACTTTTTTGGTTACAGAAAACAGCACATAGGGGTCATTATACACATGATCTGCTTGAAGATGACATTAAAAATTAGGACCAACATAAAAAATGGGAGGAAATTGGAGAGAGAAAAAGGGGGCAATTTATGTTTTAATATGAAAACAAAAAATAACCATATAATTAAACTTTGTAGTATAATGTATCATACTATCATCAATATTGGATGAACATGTTTTTATTAGCAAAATGCACTTCATTGTACCATAGACTCTTCTTTTCATGTGGGACCCTTGTAATTTTCATGCTAGATCTTGTGTGTTTTTTAGTACCATATTGTGATGAATAGCTAATGATATGTACCATTTGCAATCAGCAGTCTTTTCTATGGGTTGTTCTTTTTCTTAATTTTCTTGTGAAAATTTGGAACCAATTAATCTTTTTTGTCTATTTTATAATGATAGGCATTAGGGCATTTTGGCTATATAATGACAATCTTGATATTTTTCTAAATTAATCTTATCATATATTATAGCCCTCCATGAACAATTTGTTACAATTATTTAAAAATATTCGGCATGTCATCTCAGTGTTAAAATTCTCAATTATATTATCATTTAATTTAAGAAATTAAGTAGATTGTATGCTTGTATGCACAAGTGGTGATCCCTTCTGCTGTTCGGGTACCCTATTTGTGTTAAAATGATTGAGCATTCATGCATCTAATATCGTTATATTTATTAAATTTTGTCATATACGTAGTACTTTTATTTAATTTGTATGTGTCAATAATGCATTATACTGCATAGTAGTGTTTTATCACTTTTATCTTTTATGCATTAGTGGAGCTACATTGCCAAACATACAGGGTCATTGATACTCCGTACCACTTAAATTTGTAAAATTGTGAATTACATTACAATAAATTTTATTTTGGTAAACATTATTATATAAATTATTCATTTTAACCCAATAAAACTTTATCAATTTTATTTTAAACCCATTTTTTTTTTTTTCTAAATCCAGCCACCATGGACTTTATACTGTTATGCTATTAAAATTGCAAAATTGTGAATTACATTATTTGTCAAGAATAAGCAAACATTTGTTTGGTCTTCCCAAAATAAGCAAACCTTTCGATTAACTCATAATAAGTTGACCTTTATAGGGTATTTTCTCAAAACAAGTCATGACTTGGTTGTTTATGCCACATGTCATTATGTGATTGGTTGTTTTTTAAAAATTTAATTAAAATTTATTATTTTAATTAATTTTTATTAAAAAAAAAACCTTAATTTTTAGATACCCCCACTACAGCCAGCCCCCCTCCCCGCCCTTGCCCCGTCAACCACCGTCAATACCTCCCTAAGCATCAAAATCATCTCCACCTCCCATCCCCACCACTGAAATCACCACCCTCAAAATCCCCACCGAATCCACCACCCCTTGCCTTCCCCACCACCAAAACTACCAATCTACCATCGCATCATATCCCCGCAATCAAAGTTGCAAATCGCACAACAACAACAACGAGGTGGGTGTTGGGTTTCGAGGTGGATATGGTAATATTCTGGTGGTTAGGGTGGGGAATCAAGGTGTGTGGTGGTTTTCGGGAGGGTTTCTGTAAAATGGAGTTTCGAGGTAGGGTGGTTCAGGTGGGTTTCGGGCTTTCTGCGCGGGCTGGCGTTTTGTTTTTGTATTTTTTTTTAAATACAATTTAATTAATTATCAACTATAAAATAAGAAAAAATTTATTAGAATTAGGAAAAAAAAAAAGTGACTTGTTTGGCACGTTGTAAGTCATCTAACTTATTTAAAGCTAATACCCCATAAAGGTCAACTTATTATGAGTTAATCAAAAAGTTTGCTTATTTTGAGAAGACCGAGCAAAGGTTTTATTATTCTTGACAAATTTTCCTTTTTTTTTTGGAAAATATTACAATAATTTTTATTAGTTTCATTTTTGGAAAACTTTATTATAAAAATTGATCATTTTAACCCAGTAAAACTTTATCAATTTTATTTTAAACACATTATCTTTATTTATTTTTCTAAATCCAGCCATCCACCATGGGCTTTATACTTTTATGCTAATTATATTCAATCAATCAATCAAAATCTTAATCTCATAAGTGGAGTCACTACATGAACCAAATTTGATTATTCTGTGTGGTCATCCACAAAAATCTTCCTCCTCCATCCCTTACAATCCAATGCTTCATTCTCATGCAATTTCATACATTTCATATCCTTCCTAACTCCATCTAACCAAGTCATTTTCGATCTCCCTCTCCCTCGTTTAACCTCTCCATGATCCCACTCTTCCACTCTTCGAACCAGTGCACCCTCGGGTCCCCATTTTACATGCCCAAACCAACGCAGGAGATTTTCCCTTATTTTGTCTGTAATGCCTGCCACACCTACTTTCTTGTAAATAACCTCATTTCTGATTCTATCTCTTAGAGTGTTACCGCACATCCACCTTAACATGCGCATTTCCATAACCTCTATCTTTTTTAATGTGCTCCTCCTTAGAAGCCCAACATTTTGTACCATAGAGCAACACTGGTCTTATGATAGTCCTGTAGAATTTTCCTTTCAACTATAAGGGAATGCTTCTGTCACATAACACTCCTGTAGCCGCTCTCCATTTAAGCCACCCCGAATTAATCGTGTGGGTCACGTCTTGATCAATGTCACCATTTTTCTGGATGATCGATCCAAGAAACTTACAAAATTCACTCATGGTCAATTCCTTTCCATCCAAACTCACCACTTCATCGCTTGTCCCCCTCTGAGTACCAAAGTGACATACCAAATATTGAGTTTTACTCCGACTTAGCTTAAACCCTCTAGATTCCAACCTTTGCCTCCATTGCTCCAACTTGATATTAATTAACCCCATCTACAGTTTTATCCACCAAAAATCATCCGCAAACAATATACACCATGAAATCTCATCTTGAATTGGTCTAATTACTTCATCTAGAATTATTGCTAATAATATTATGCACTAAAAAAAGTACTCATATACAAGTATAAGAAATTGCAACATTATTACTTTGCTATAAACAATACTTTAGTATAAGAAATTGCAACATTATTACTTGCTATAAACAATACTTTATAAAAATTTAATATGCATTGTTTATCTTAATTACTTTTTTTCTTAAAAAGATAAAAAAAAAAAAGAAAAAAAAAAGAGGGGTGACAATGCTGATGGATGGTGGAAGTAATGAGAAGGGTATATGTGTATGTTTTTAGTGATTGGAGTGCAAAACTTATTGTCTAAGTTAGTTGACACTAATTTATGATTTAAAGTGTTGATTAAAAAATTAATACAAGAAATAATATATAGTAAGTACGTAGTAGGAAGCTTAATTACCAAACTTTCCTCAGCTTTTGATGCAGTGGGTGCTTCATTGCTTTGTCTTTTATACACTCTTTGTTGTCGATAATTAAACTATATATATACTTCTATTTTATATAGGAGGTCCAATTAATTAAATATCCTCCACTTAATTAATTATTAAACTTTTCCCCACAATTTTCCCCCTTTCCTTAGGTCATGTGTCAGCTGCTAAGATTCCTGCTCTTAATTATTATTATTAATAATTTGTTTAAGAAAAATGCTAATCTAAGTTTGGAATATCTTTTATGTGAGCTCTTACTCCATTTCTTAATTTTATTCACTCCCTTGTTGAATTGGTATATATACGAATGGAGTGAAATTTCAAAGTTATTTTTACGTCAAGCACTAGTTTACACTGATCACTCAATATATTGTTAGCGTATTTGTTATTTAATGATTTCTTCAACTATTACTATAATTTTTTTAATATATATATATATACACATTTTATTATATTATGCTCCATAATCCGCATATATAATAGATCATTCAATATATCGACTTCCCTCAAAATATGTATGTCGTTTCATTTTATTCCTCCTATCTAAGAAAATCCACTGTGGAATATAATACTACTCAATCGATTTTATGAATTTGCTATCTATGTAAATCTATAAGTTTCTACGTAGTCGTTGATATATTAAAGATTATAACCGCGTGCACTTTATTAAATATAAATTAAATTATGGCTATATAAGGAAATATTAAGCCCTTTATTCTTGTGTTAAGGCAGTTAGACATGCATGCACAATTGCATATAACATTATTGTAGATAAATTAGTTCAAAGGGCCAATGATAGAGAGGTTGAATTGAAGTGTACACACCTGCTAATTAAGCATATATACATCAATAAATAGTAAACCAAATTGGAATTTATAGAAAGGCCAAAACATATGATAAATACATTAATACGTGACCACTTTGATAGTTACGTACACAGCTTAGCTCCCATTTGCTGCAGTTTACTCAACTTCACATGGACTGGATTTTTAAGTATAACGATACAAATCTATTTTAACTCTACTTTTAATTTGTTGCATTGCCGTGATCTTCCAATTTTCGTACTAGTAGATCTTATTATTTTGTTTATACTTGTATATTTTATGTGTATTAGTCGTAGTTATCAGTTATCTATGTTTTACTTATATACAAAGTATGTAACAAGCAACTCGCCTTTCGTGTGATGTTATATGAATAATTGGTGGACAAGGTGGTGCAAAAAGCGTGCCTCATATGAGAATTTGTGGCTTTTTTTTAATTTTTATTTTATATTTTTTTTGAGCTTTATTAAATCTTTAGGAGATAAAAAAAAAAAAAAAAAAAAAACTCAAAAATCAATTATTATTATCACGTGAGAGCGAGTAAGAGGCCAATTCGAATGGTCAATCTAATCTATTAACTATTCTAAAACAAAACATTGCTAACATCATCAATCTTGAAACTATCTTACATGTCATTTTCTCATTAAAATTTTACCCTCCAATTTTATGTGTGATGTCATCAATTATTAGCAATTTTTTATTTTTTATTTTTAATCTACACTTATGACATCAATGCATAAGTATCTATATAAAATTCAATTAATCAAGTTTCTCTCCTAAATTATAGTTTCACATACCTAATTTAGTTTGAATTGATGTTTCATTGTAGTTTCAATTTTTTTTTTTTACTTTCCTTAAATGTAAATTAATTTTATATTTAATTCTAATCTTCATATACAATGTAATGCAAGTGAATAGTAATTATTATAAGAAATAGTAATTCTAACCTAGTGTATATATATATATATATATATATATATATATATATATATATATATATATATATATATATATATATATATATATATATATATATATATATATATATATAAGGGGAGTTTTTTCCCGAGTTTTTAGAGCGCCACATAGGATTTAAATTTTTAAAAAATTATTAGAGCGCCACTTAGGATTATTATATTTAAAACGCTACAATAGAATTTTTCCACGTAAGATTAGTTTTTTGTAAAGCGCTACGTAGGTTTTTAATAAAAAAAATTGCCACGTAGGACTAACAATTTTAAAACACTACAGTAGGATTATGCCACGTAAGATTAATTGTATAGCGTCACATAGGAAAATGTTATATTTTAGCCAACAATAAAAAAATAATTGCAATTTATTTTAGATAAATTTTTTTTATATTAATTATAAAAATAAAATCAGCGAGTTTTTTGTGTGGCTGGCCATATCGTGTGGCCGACTGAGACACACCCAAACATTGACCGAGTAATCCTGACCGTCCAAGTAACCCTGATTGATTGAGTAACCTTTGACCAACCAAGTAACTCTTGACCAAGTAATCCGACCACACGGTATGACCAGCCACATATGAAACATTGTGAAATAAAATATTATCTTTTTATATTACGAATTTTATCTAAATATGTGAAACAAAGTTAATAATTCATTTTATAATAAAAAAAAATTCAAGCAGTAAGCAAGCGAATATCACAAAATTTATTAGATAAATATATATTAGTAAAATATTTTATTTGAAAAAATACAAACAAACCGTGCATCGCACGGAATTCATCCGGTTTATATTATATTTCATTATTGAAATAATTATATTCACCTAAGCTAATAAATAGATATATAATTCATATACATAAGTCGGATTTTGGCTCAGTTATGAAGCCTGAATTTTTTGTCTCGCACGCAAATCATCAGATCCATCTGAGTGCATGAATGTATAGATTATCAGTGTTTATATACGAAGTATATACCAATAACATTATAATAATCTTTCAATATACATGGTACGGAGTACTTCAATTCGTATGAAACTAACATAAAAAATACATTAAACAATCTTATACGACACCATACAAATACCAGTTTATTTAATTATCTTATCATGCTCTTTCATGTAATTATTGATCAGAAAGGACTCAAAAAACTAATATTAGTACTAACAAGGTCTACATGATAGACTGATCGTGATATAATGTCTACATGATAGACTGTTAGTCAAAGTGGAATACATGAATAGTGTAAAAGTCAAACTGTTGCAACTATTAAAAAAACGGAGGAAATATAAAACAAAAAGTTCAATTAGTCATAAATCTCATAATACTTGGATTCCATGATGACACGAATCAGGGGAACCAAATAAAGACCAAATAAAAATTTGAATAACAAATCCATAAATTTCAATCAAACTATTTATAATTTTTGTCATTAATAGGATATATTCATATATATTCACATTTTATTGAACATTAATAATTCACACTAGCTCTTTTATTCTCTACAGTATGATCAGATCTTAGATTGACTATCATCTTGAATTTTTCACTTACATATTCTTAATTAATGTTCAAGATCTGTTACACTCTTTTCTAATTGTGATTTGGTAGTACAATCTACTGCATAATTACAAAAATCCTATGGTATTATTATAATAATAAACTGTTTTAGGGAAAATAAATTCAGGGACATTTAGATGTTGTGATTAGATTAAAGTATTTATATAAATGAAATATGGATCTGATACTGTATGTAGCAGCTGCTAGTCTGCTGACCAACCTTTTAGTGGTAACTTAGTGCTTGCTAATATTAAACTCTGCATTTTCTACCAGACTACCGACTACCACTATTGCTATATCAGAGATTTTTTTTAAGAATTAGTCACTTTAGACTGTCTCATTAAATTGTTGAAGCTTTTCTTCAACTTCAGATCTTGATTTCTGATGTATACTAATGCTATGTACTGTATGGAGGGCTGTCAAGCCAAAGACAATTAACAAAAAATTGTCTCACACAAATTTATTATATAGTATTTCTCAATTTGAAAATGTATAATCAAGTACGGAGTATACTGTTGTGAAATTTTCGGAAAAAAAAAAAAAGAAAACCTTCTGAATTATAGCAATCAATAATGTTTTACTTATGATATCCAAAAGCAGCAAATTTAATAGTAGGCCCCAAAATATAATTTGATCCATATGATATGATTTGTTGAAAAAGCTTATATTTTTAGCAGGATCCTTGAGAATAAAATCATACCAAAAAGCTTAATCAAGTAGATAAATTGTACTTAGTTGCCATATTACAATCAAATAAGACAATCAAACAAGGGAAATGGGTGTCCCATCACATAGTGATTAACCTATTTACAACCAAAACTGTGTAACTTTTTTATTTCTTTTTGGGAAGATAAGAAATCATTTTCTTTCAATTGAATACACAAAAATAACCAAGTATGAGAAATAAATAAGAGCCTAAATTGTAAATATAAGTAGTACAAAAAAAAAATAGGATGACTCAGATCCCTCTTTGCTAAAACAGAGCATATGCCATGCAACTGACAAAACTCCATCACTCTATCTATTCATATGAAATCATCATATTGCTGTACATTAATTTAAATAAAATGTAGAATAATAAAAAGAAGTACAAAGTAGTAGCAGAAAGCATCAATTATCAAGGCTGAATGAAAAAGGTGTTTGTACAATATTAATATCCACAAATCATTCACAAAAGTTTTGTTTTTATCTGTTGTCAAAGTGAATTCATCATTCATTTGTGTCAATCGTTTGGTGGAACTTAAAAAGTAACATTAAACAACAATGTCTAGTTTAATTTTTATTACAGCAAAACAAGATTAGGATCAGATATACACAATTTTATTTCTATCAGCAAATTCAAACACAAAAAAAATCGGAAAAGGATTTATAATCTTACAACTTATACTGAGAAATAAAACATAAAACTAAGTGAACAAAAAAATAATACAAGACAGCTCACCCTGCTCTCACTTTCAACATATATTTTTTTTTAGAAAAAACACTGCAATCTCCTCCCTTTTCCACCCCACAAATCAGACATAAACAAATAAAAATTCCAATTATCTTTGCCTAAACTTAAACCAAATATAATGGAGTTAGCTGTTGTTCTTGGATCCGGAGATTCTGGGTCTAATTCCATTTTATTAATCCTTTTGTACTTCGTATTCAACTATTTATATAGTATAGTTTAATATTCACACTCACATATAACTAGTTAGCATTATTATTATTATCATGGGATTTTCCAAACTCAACTTTCTCTCTCCTTCCTAAACTCATACACCTGCAAAAAAAACACAAACAACAACATTAACAACTACACTTACTTACCTTAGTTACCTCGATCTCTCTTCCTTTTTTGGTGTGTGTTGTTCTTTTTCATTGGACTTTGTAGCTTCTTCTAGGGAGGAGTACAAGCTATATTCTTTTTACTTAGCTTGTTAATTCATTTTTCTTCTTCTTGTTTCCTTGGTTGAATTGTAATGCCTGTTAAACATCACCCATGGCATCACCACCACCACCATCACCACCACATCCTCCTCGATCTACTAAGCGTTGTTCTTGTCATTTCGATGTGTTTTGGAGCAGCCCTCGCCGTGAATCCACAAGGCGAGGCGCTCCTTTGGTGGAAAGGAAGCTTAAATGGATCGGTTGAGGTGTTGAAGGATTGGAATCCAAGTGATCAAACACCATGTAAATGGTATGGGATTACTTGTAACATGAAGAATGAAGTGAGTGAGTTGAACTTGAGGTATGTTGATTTATATGGCAATGTCCCTTCAAATTTCACCTCTTTATTGACCTTAACAAAACTTTCCCTAGTAGGAACAAATCTTGCGGGTACTATCCCAAAAGAGTTAGGGTCACTCCAAGAGCTTAAGTCCTTAGACTTAAGTGATAATGCCTTAAATGGTGAAATCCCAAGTGAAATATGCCACTTACCCAAGCTAGAACAACTCATACTAAACACAAATCACCTTGAAGGTTCTATACCAATCGATCTCGGAAACTTGACAAGCCTATCTTGGTTGATCATCTATGATAATCAACTAAGTGGTACAATCCCAAGTACAATAGGTAACCTAAAGAATCTAGCAGTAATAAGAGCAGGTGGAAACAAGAACCTTGAAGGTTCATTACCCTTGGAGATAGGCAATTGTACTAATTTAGTAATGCTTGGGTTAGCTGAAACAAGCCTCTCAGGCTCCCTTCCTTCAACCATAGGCAACCTCAAGAAACTCGAAACCCTCGCCGTATACACTGCCCTTCTCTCAGGCAATATCCCACCTGAGATTGGTGATTGTACTAATCTCGAAAGCATTTACCTTTACGAAAACTCGCTCTCAGGCTCGATCCCACCCCATTTAGGGAACCTTAAGAACCTTCAGAACTTGCTACTCTGGCAGAACTCTTTGGTGGGCACAATCCCTCCTGAGTTAGGAAGATGCAGCAATCTTGTTATTGTTGATATGTCATTAAACTCATTAACAGGCAGCATTCCTGCATCATTTGGAAACCTGACAAATTTACAAGAACTTCAGCTGAGTGTGAACCAGATTTCAGGGCCTATCCCATCTAATTTGGGATCATGTACAAGCCTCACTCACATCGAGATTGACAACAATCAAATAACTGGTGTAATCCCAACTGAGTTGGGACAGTTAACCAATCTTTCTCTCCTCTTTTTGTGGCAGAACAAATTAGAAGGCAACATCCCAACAAGTTTGGGTAACTGCAAGAACTTGGAAGCCATTGATTTTTCATCAAACAGCTTAACTGGGATCATACCAAAAGGGATTTTCCAGCTTCAAAAACTCAACAAATTACTGCTACTATCCAATAATTTGTCGGGTCCTATCCCAAATGAGTTGGGACAATGTTCTACATTGATAAGATTCAGGGCAAATAACAACAAACTCACTGGGGCAATTCCTCGAACAGTTGGTGGGCTACTAAACTTAAACTTTTTCGATCTTGGAGATAACCGGATTACCGGAGAAATACCGGAAGAAATCGCCAGTTGCCGGAATCTCACCTTCCTTGACCTGCATTCCAACTCCATTTCTGGGTCTTTGCCGGTAAATTTCAGCACCCTTTCTTCTCTTCAATTTGTTGATTTTTCTGATAATAAAATAGAAGGGGAGTTACCCAAGAAAATTGGGTCACTGAGTTCACTCACGAAACTCGATCTGAGTAGAAATAGACTCAATGGGTCGATTCCGAGTGAGATTGGGTCTTGTTCGAAGCTTCAAATGATCGATCTTAGCAATAATCAATTTTCCGGCGAGATTCCGGCGACCGTTGGGAATATTCCGGGGCTTGAGATTGCGGTTAATCTGAGCTGGAATCAACTTTCCGGTGAAATTCCGTCGGAGTTCTCGGCTCTCACTAAGCTTGGTGTGTTGGACCTTTCTCACAATAAGTTGTCAGGGGACTTGTATTCTCTTGGAGCCCTTCAAAATCTTGTGGTGTTGAATGTCTCCAATAATAAGTTTTCGGGGAATGTGCCCGATACGCCGCTTTTTACGAAGCTCCCGCCCGCAATGATTGTGGGAAATTCCGGTCTTTGCGCTGCTGGTGACTCGCGGTGCATCGCCACCGGGAGGGGTGGTGTCAGCAGGAGGGCGAGGGTGGTGATGGCGGTGCTTCTTTCCGTGGGAGGTGTCCTCCTATTGGTTGCCCTCTATGTTATATTCGGTGGGGCCCGGTACTTACGTAGGGCCCACACTGATGACATGGAGTGCGCCAATGAGGACGTGGAGATGTTTCCCCCTTGGGAGGTCACATTGTATCAGAAGCTTGATCTCTCGATAGCTGATGTGGCAAGGTGCATGACAGCTGGCAATATCGTTGGCCGGGGGCGGTCCGGTGTTGTCTACCGAGTAACCCTACCGTCGAACTTAAATGTCGCTATAAAGAAGTTTCGGTCATCAGATAAGACCTCAACGGAGTTTTTCTCGTCGGAGATAGCCACGCTAGCTAGGATAAGACATCGGAACATTGTTAGGCTATTGGGATGGGCAGCTAATAGGAAGACTAAGCTTTTGTTTTATGATTACATGATCAATGGTACCCTTGGTGCATTGTTACACGAGAGTGGAAATGGTACTGGCGCCGTGGTGGAGTGGGAGACACGATTCAAGATAGCATTGGGTGTGGCAGAAGGACTTGCCTATTTGCATCATGATTGTGTGCCAGCAATTGTTCATCGAGATGTCAAGGCACACAACATATTGTTAGGTGATCGATATGAGGCTTGCTTAGCTGATTTTGGCCTTGCTAGGCTTGTGGAAGATCAAAGCGGGTCATTGTCCGAAACTCCCCAATTTGCCGGATCATATGGGTACTTTGCTCCTGGTATGTTTCAAAAATTCTACTCGTATCTAATTCGTTCTTCTAATATTGTACTTCATTTTTGTTTAATTCTTGTATTAGTTACAATGTCTTAGTATTTCCTTGAGTCGCTATGATTGAAATTGTTATTTGTGTATTCTTTGTGGTTTGTAGAGTATGCATGCCCTGTGAAGATCACGGAGAAGAGCGATGTATTTAGTTATGGTGTAGTTTTGCTAGAGATTATCACCGGGAAGAAGCCCGTTGATCCATCCTTTCCGGAAGAGCAACATGTTATTCAATGGGTTCGAGACCACTTGAAGAGTAAACAAGACCCTGTTGATATTATTGACTCAAAGCTCCAAGGCCATCATGATACACAAATTCAAGAGATGCTCCAAGCATTAGGAATTGCATTACTATGCACGAGTAATCGAGCAGAGGATCGACCTACAATGAAAGATGTAGCTGTGTTACTGAAGGAGATCAAACATGAACCTACAACAAGCAATGATATCCACAAGCCAACTAGCAACACCTCAAAAAAGCAAGAAAATTCTTCGAATTCCTCGTCGAAATCAGTAACCCCATCCCAATTGTTGCTTCGGCAAGGATCGTCTCATAGTTCATCACTTGCTTACTCATCTTCCTCCCCAACTTATTCCTCACATAATCAATCAACAATGTCGTGATTATTATGTGGTAAATTTGGTTTTGATAAAAAATTTCTACTAGTAGATAGATAGGATTATAGGGTGCGGTGCTTGATAAGAAAGTGTAAAGTGTTAGCTAGTGACATTTATCCAATGTAAGATAAACATGGATATGAGCAATACGAGTGTACAAAGAATTCATATGATTAGATTTTAATGTCAAGGTCTTTTATCAATTAACTTTGTGATAATATAAGATTATCAATACAACTCACATTTTTTCGAGTTAGTTCAGCTTAATATAAGCTTGTAATGTTTTGATTGAACGGTATATTATTATTTTAACTTTATTAGTTCTAATTTAAATTATGTAACACTGTTTTTTCATGGCATTCCATATCAATAAGAGACCAAAAGGATGACTATTAATAATTTAGGGGCTTAAGCATTTGGTTGAGAATATGCACGTAGATATTTTACGAAGCATATGGTAATGACACCGTGTTTTCGGCCATGTTCTTTAAAGTTGAACTGAACTAAAGTGGAATAATGAATTGTGTTAAGTTTACAATAAATTAAACGGAAAAATAAGTCTAAAAGAACATGCCTAATTATGTAAAAATAAATATCCTCATATTGTTGTAATACAAGACTTAGGATTGTAGACCTATATACATCGATCAACGAAAATATTCTAAATTAAGGAGAACTCTGCCCTTCTACGATATCCATATAAACAAAACAAACCCCCTTCCAAATCACAATATTTTATATCTTTACATAAATTTAAAGGTGTGTCTATACCTTATAAATAATAGAGAGACGAGCAACATTTCGTTGTTAAATTGTCAAGTCATGATATTTCTTATCTTCAAAAATCAAAAGAGGGGTTGTTTAGGGGGCCGGGGGATGTGTCGGATGTGTGTGTTTTGTGCGTGTAATGTTTGGCCTTTAGGCCATGTTAATGTTGTCTCCCTACTCCTAGAGGATCTTACAAAAAGAAGTGGATATATTTGTGTGGTTTTTAGAGTTTTCATTAATATAAAAAGTGTGACCACTTACTCTTATTTTTTCAAAATCATAATTTGTTACTTAAGATAAGAATCCCATTAGATAGGAATTTTTTTTATTATAAAGTTTAATGATTTCATTTTTTTGTGTGATTAATACGTTATATTCTTTCTTTTATGTTGTCTTGTCCATAATTTTAAGCTATATTTATAAAAAGCTCCGTATAAAACTTAAATTTAAACTTTTTTGTATCTCTACAGGTACAATCTTGTATGAGACATTCTCCCAATACCATTTTTTTTTCTAATTTTTTTTTTTGAGCCAATAAATATGACTTTTTAATACATTAGTTTTTTTGTTACAAATTGGCACTCACTTATATTAAATAATTATAAGACAAATATACATTATATTAAAGATAAGATTAAATAACAATATTTAATTTAATAGTAAGGGCACCATATTGGCCCCTACCATGTGCATGATAAACAATAGAAAACATAGAAGAATATGTCCATATGTGATGGCTTAATTTACATGCTAAATTGTAGGCACTTGTAAGTAAGGAGATAGCTTAGGGAAGTGCTACATATATAACTCTGAAACCATTTATATACAAAAATATTCATCTACCTTTTCTTTTGGGTCCCCATGTGAATCAGAATTATGGCTGGCTTTTTAGCCAACACTAGTTTGTTGATGGTTAGTTGATTCTAGTAGAATCTATTGTACATTTTGTACAGTGTGAGAGTATAGATTTCAGGAATCAAAATTGAGTTTTTTTTGAAGTGTGAATTTAGAATTTTAGATAGAATCAATCAAACTAGAAAGCAACTTAATAAGTACGAAATTCTAGGTAGAAAAACATTGTTCTGTATTGGAGTAGTTGATGTGGATATTAAATAGTAAATTCTGAGATAATACTTAAAATTTGAAATTATTAAATACGAAATACGTATATAATTTTTATCCTTAGGACTTCTTATACAAACTTAAAAAAGAAAAATTTTAACTCACTCTATTAGAATATATTAATATACTATCATCAATATATCCTCATACAAGACAAATGTATACACGCACAGTCGTATAAGAAAGTTTAACTTTGAGTTAATTAGTTTATTACATAATTAATCTATTTTATCGATTCGGTTGTTATTCGGCTCAATCATATGGGACTAATTGAATTTACTAAGTTTTATTAATTGCTTTGTTAAGATATGACCCGCATGTAATTGATCTGATTGATTGTTCCAACTGAAGGAGAGGAGTTTGAGTTTATAATGGACCCTTACGTGAGGCAAATTATCCTGAATGAATAATGATGTATGAAATCTAATGATAGTTTGTTCTTACAATTGAAGCAAAATTTATGGAAGTTCAATTATGTATTTATGCGCCTCAATTTTAATTTTTAACCAAAGACATTAAATGCACACTATCCAAATCCAATATCATCATCTCAATCATAACTATAGTACTCTAGCATGTGAGAAACTTTTAGCAAGTATCTTTCACTGGTAAAATTGTCTACTAGTAATAGACAAGTGGAGATTGGACAATTATACCTTATTAGCAAATGGGATATCATCTTTTACAAAGCCTTTTCTTTGTCTAGCTAGGGCCTCACTCAATTCACTTGGATGAACTTGATTATTAAGGAAAAAGGAGTATTGTATTCTTGTGCACTAAATTTTAGAAGTAGAGTAGCTTTCGTTTAATGAGTTAGCAAAATCAGTGTCCATTATTATGGGACCCTTTTTAAAGACACCTAATATTTAGTGCCATGTTTAGTTTTTTTTTTTTTTTATTTATATTTTTTTTCATAAGATTTATTTATGCCATCTTTAGCTTCAATTACAGAGCATTCAACTTTCTAAGAATTTAATTAAGTTCAAACAAAAAAGTTCATTATATTTAAATTATAAATCTAGACATATTAAAATGTGTTGAATCAAATAGAGCATTTTTCTTTCCTTTTATTCTCTCATACTCCCAGTCACCTAGCTTTATTTTTATTACAACATATTGACTTCAATTTTAATTTGCAATATTCACATATTTTACTTTGATTATGTTTTCTACTAACATATCAAAAACAAATGTAATTACATAATATAGGTGTATTATTCGATTTGTGTCAATGTATATTTTCAAGATATCATATTTTCTACTAATATATCAAAAACAAATGCGCATTGCTATATGAGGACTTGAGTCACTTGACTTGATATAATATTATGAACAGATGACTAATTGAGCATTGACCCTTTAAGCCTTTCTAATTAACTTAATTAACATAGTTAAATGATGTCAACTAGGATATTAAGTACTTAATTAAAGAGGAGCAATGCAATATCTGCCACTCAACTATAAATGGTTTAGCTCCTCAGTCCTCACGTGCCTGCACATGCAAGTGACCCCAAGGCCCAAACTACACTCTAGGACCCACATGAGAAATCTTTAGATCTATAGATAATCATAATTAAACGACTAAAATCCCTAATTATAGTAATTAATCCATTTTTATTAAGAGATTTAAGTATTTAACAAAATAGATTCCAAATTTAAATCACAAGGTCAGGGACTTACAAGTTTACAAGTGATATCACATGCATGGTAGTCAAGTCACGTGATTAGGAATAAATTAAAAAGTTAATTATATGAAGTGTTTTGCCGTGTCTTGGCATTCCTCATTAACAAGTATATATACAAGAGAGTTTAGGGTTTAACCTAAGGCTATGAAAGTAATTACAAAGATAATTACAATATCAACAATACATATTAACATAGTCTATCATTAATGTCTTTTAGTAAAATTGATAAGATTTTAAAAAGATAGAATGATTATGAGAGTTTTTTTTTTTTTTTTTTTTTTTTTTTGTAAAAAATTTTTATGAGGTTTATACAAGCTTTACAAACTAGAAATTTTAATTTGGATGCTTTTTAACTTGCCTTTTGTTAAATTTGACAGCTAGCATTGGAACTTTTAATTAAATGCTGTTGCCATGCAAATTCATACATGACCAAAAGAAATAAAAAAGAAAAAGTTGACCTTGAAGTTCCAAGATTATTTCATGCAAGTTCACATGCATGAAATTAATAATGCTGAAATTTCCATACAAATAACATTAGTAGTAAAAAAGGGCTGAGAAATTTGATCTCTTTTGAGTTTTTTTATAGCCTAGTGTCCAAATATTGTTTAACCTAATGAAGTAATGAGCATTATTTTGAATTTGAGTGATGGACACAAGTGTTGGGTATTTATTCGGTTTTTTGATTCATAGTTACTCCATATAACTTATAAGTATCATTTTATAAACAATAACATGTAGATGAATTAAGTTGCATGCTTAAGAAATAGAAATTCAAATATACGCAATTATTAAAGTAGTACCAATTACGAATTGAATTACTATACAATAATTCTTGCTTGTTATCATTCGTTTAAACTCTTAATTAAAAAGGGATAACACCACATTTTGCTAACTATTCTATTCATAAATAAGTAATGGGACAAACCAATTGTATATATTCTTTACAATATCACCACTTGGATTATTGCATGTATGTCTATATGGGTGCCATCATCTAAAGCAAAAACATATAAAGTGATATAAAAATATAAATCATAAAAATAAAAAAAAAAAAAGGCCCATAGTTTTGCTACCATACATGCATGTTTGCCATTTTCTATCTTATTTTTTTTTTATTATTATTTTTTGTTAATCCAAAAAAAGAAAGAGGATTATATAAAGGGAAAAAAAGCTCCAAAAATCAATTTATTTAAATTTTCAGAACATCCACATGCAAATTAAATTGTCTCTTTTCTCTTGTAACATTACGAGCAGTAATGTGCATTTGTGTTAGCATTAAGGACTTTGAAGTAGCATAGATTTAGGGCTTGTTTGGTTGAATGTAGGAATTGCAAATTCCTTGGAAATTTGATTTCCCATGAAATTGAACTTTCTAGGAAATTTTAAAAAGTGTTTTGGTTAACCAAGGGAAGTGGAAATTTCCATGGGAAGTTCCACTTACCTAGGTCCCCTTAGTTGATTTACTTCTTCCATTTTGTGAAAAGTGGGAATTCATGGGAATTTCTACTTCCCAAGAATTTGTCAACCAAATAACTCAAAACAATTTCAACTCCTAGGAATTTCAACTTTCCGTATTTTTATTTGTCAACCAAACAACGCATTAAAAGTAAAGTACATGTTTTATGGGCCCATTTACCATCCAAAGTTGAATTAGCATTATTATACGAAAGCTATCTACATTGAAAGTAGCCCATTGTAAAGATGTTGAAACATCAAAGCCTATTCACATCAAACCCCCCTACACACCCTTGATTGCCCAAGAGCTCTTTCTTCATATTGGCATTTAGCTAGCTAGTTGAGCTTGAAGCAGATGAGTAGTGAATTAGTGTATCGTTCTCCACGTTATATTTTTGAGATACAGAGATTGAAACTTATTTGGACTTATAAAACTATCTTTTAAATAGTTGGTTTAACATAGTAAAAATTCACTTCATTATGCAGGAAAAAGAAATTTCTTGTGATTGACTTTTTATGGTTTACAATGTCAACAAACCAAACACTAAAATTGCACAAATTTACCCTCTTTTTCAAAGGAGATTGTCCACTCTCAAAGATGTCCAATACCTGTTTTTTTTTTTTTTTTTTTTTTTTTTTTTTTCATTATAGTACTATGGTATTAATTTAGTGCTTATAACTACCTTTATATATATATATATATATATATATATATATATATATATATATATAAAAAAAATATATAAATAAATAAATAAAAAAAAAAACCATACCTTTCAATCTAAGGCTCAAGTAGGAATTTCCCTCAAAAAAAAATTGGTACAAGTAAATTAGGGCAATAAAGCTCAATGTCACAATGTGATACTCAACAAATAAGATTAAAACTACTCCTACAGTCTTACATGTCTAAAACCTTTCATTCAAAAAGTGCAACAAAACAGTCCTTGGACCAAATCCAACGTTTAAGCATATAAATCATCGTCGTCGTCGTTCACGGTTGCAGTAGAGGTAGTAGCACTGGAAGTCTGATTGGCAGCAAAGCGGAATTCAGAACCAAATCCGCGAGACTGCTGCAAGGTTTGAGCAAAGGACTGATATTTTCGTATGTCAGCATCACTAACACTTCTACGTGCATACTTCATCGATTCTTCGAAGTGTGCTGGCTTGATCTCGGATAACTCTTCACTTTCTTCTTCTTCCATTGAGTCAGGGTTCTCTGTTCTCTCTTCTCCTTCTCAATGTCCTGCCAAATAAAAACGATTTAGTTCACAAACTTGTACATGTTACGCCAGCCTTAGACAGAAAATTTAACCAAGTTTTATGTGACAGATAGTAAGATATTAACTTAAGACTCAATTGCGAAGATAAGAGTTGTAAATTAGCCCGGGATATACAAAGTTTACAGAATGTGACTTAACACTATGTTCAACAAAGCAACATACCTTCTCAATATTTTCCCTGATTGCGTATTTGCAAGCACGTTGGCAGA
The DNA here is from genome assembly GCF_001683475.1 of Chenopodium quinoa. Classification (NCBI taxonomy): domain Eukaryota; kingdom Viridiplantae; phylum Streptophyta; class Magnoliopsida; order Caryophyllales; family Amaranthaceae; genus Chenopodium; species Chenopodium quinoa. The sequence goes on from NW_018742907.1 coordinate 1,693,132, forward strand.
TTTCGGTAATGTCTGCACCACTGAAACCATTTGTATACTGTGCTAGAGCAGCAAGGTTAACATCCTTGGAAACTGGTGATTTCCTCAAACAAGACTTGAATATCTGAAGGCGTGAATCCTGATCAGGAAGAGGAATGTAGATCAACTGATCAAGCCTTCCGGGCCTTAGTAATGCAGGGTCAATAATATCTGGCCTGTTTGTAGCTCCAATGATAAAAACTGTTTTCTTTGCGTTCATCCCATCCATCTCAGTCAGCAATTGGTTCAACACTCTATCAGCAGCTCCACCGGCATCTCAAGATGAACTGCCACGCTGAAATTTTTTCAAACACATAACATTAGCTAGATGAGATCATTGATTTATGATTAAGCCTGTGACAAAACAACAATTCCATGGACAATATCCCTCACCTGAGTAGCGATGGAGTCAAGCTCGTCGAAGAATAGAACACAAGGTGCTGATTGACGAGCCTTGTCAAAAATATCCCTAACATTTGCCTCACTTTCTCCAAACCACATGGTCAGCAACTCTGGTCCCTTCACGCCGATGAAATTGGCTTGACATTCATTAGCAATCGCCTTTGCAAGCAATGTTTTACCACAACCAGGAGGACCATAGAAGAGAACACCTTTGGAAGGTGACATGCCAAACTTCTCAAACTTTTCCGGGTGCTCCACAGGATATTGCACAGTCTGCAAACAGAAACATGAAGGTGTAAGTACCCAAAATTGAAAATGAAAACGTCGACATTGCACTAAGCCAACATCCTGTATGAATAAAATACCTCTCGAAGCTCTCTTTTGACAGTTTCCAATCCACCAATATCGTCCCATGAAACATTCGGAACCTCCACAACCTGCCAACCAAAGTAAACAATCAAATTTTACGATTTCAGAAATGCAGAACAACAAAATAAAAGCAACAGAAAAGACTAAGACTTCCCATCAATATTTAAGCTGGAATAGTATTCCAAGGTCAATTCTAGTATGATTTCAGGAAATATAAAGCGAAACTTACTGTTTCACGCAGGGCTGATGGGTTGGAAGCTTGCAGAGCAGCTTGAAAGTGTTCGTTTGTGACAGCCATAGAGTTTAGTACCTCAGCATCAATTGTCTCGTCTTCTAAGTCAATGACATCCATTTTCTCCCTAATACACTGAAGAGCTCCTTCTGTGCCTTAGCAGCAAGGTCTGCACCAACATATCCATGGGTTTCCTTCGATATTTTTTCGAGATCAACCTGAAAAAAAATTAAGCAAATATAAGTTGATGCGCAATGAACTAACTACTCCGCTACTCAAACCTCAAAAGTAGCTTAATGCAACATCAGAAATACATAAAAATGCACAACTTACATCTTCTGCAAGTTTCATGTTCTTAGTATGGATGCGAAGAACTTCCAACCTCCCAACTTCATCAGGAACTCCAATGTCAATCTCGCGATCAAATCTTCCAAATCTTCTAAGAGCAGGATCAATACTGTTAGGACGATTAGTAGCACCCATGACAATAACATGAGCACGGCTCTTAAGACCATCCATCAACGTCAGAAGTTGAGAAACAATGCGCCTTTCAACTTCACCATTAGTCTTATCTCTCTTAGGAGCAATGGAATCAATCTCATCAATAAAAATGATAGAAGGTGCATTCTTCTCAGCTTCTTCGAATGCCTTCCTCAGATTGCTTTCACTCTCTCCAGCCATTTTTGACATGATCTCCGGTCCATTAATCAAGAAAAAGAATGCTCCAGTTTCATTAGCAACAGCTTTGGCAATAAGGGTTTTACCAGTACCAGGAGGTCCATACAGCAAAATTCCCTTAGGTGGTTTAACACCAATAGCAGAAAAGAGCTTAGGATGTCTAAGAGGAAGTTCAACAAGCTCGCGAATCTGAGCTATTTGTTTCCTCACACCACCAACATCATCATAACCAACTTCATTCAGTCTCTCCTCATCTTCGCGCCTAACAGGCGCACCATCACAAAAGATCTCAGTATCAGGGGAAACAATACAGTATTCTGCAGGAACAGTCTCAACCACTTTAAACTCAACACTTCGCATTCCTCCCCTGACTAAGAATAGATCACCTTTCCTAATCGGACGATAAGCATCCATGAAATAAGCTGTTTAAAGCATGAACAAAAAAAAAAAAAAAAAAAAAAAAGGTTCAAAATCCATTAGAATAACAACACAACATAACTACATAAGAGATAATCAACTATGATTTCTACGCTTCAAAAAAGCATCAAACAAGTTGCCTGTTACACCTTCAATAGTATCATCGACTGGTAAAATATGAACTTTTTCACCATATTTTACATCTGAAATCTCATGGATAGAAACAACATCTCCAAGGCGAACACGAAGATTTGCCCTCACAACTTTATTCATCCTGATCTTGCATTCTTCACACCCTTCATCTCCCTGTATAATGCATATTGTATTCTTCCTTACCTTACCCTGCACCAAAAAAAATAACTTTTAAGAACTAAACTTATATAACAAGAAACAGTCCAACATACAAATCAACCGAAAATTACCTTAATTAACACTGTATCTCCTTGAAACAAGTTGAGTGTATCCATGATAGCAGGGTTAATAAAAACCAATGAGTTATCATCAACGGTTGCTTCATCAACGATCAAACGATTCGGAGCCTTTTTTCTCTCAAGGATTGCAGTAGAGTAGTTGTCACTTTTCCTGTAACAAAATCAAATGGTCATAACTACACTACTTGGAGATCATAAAATGTTTACTAATAGCAACTGAATTATAAATATAGAAACTCAAATTAATGCTAGTCCAAAAAAAACATATCATATAATTGGTAATGTATCAATAAATCATAACTCATAAGTAGTAAATTCACATAATTATGCCAAAATTTATATGTATAAAGAACCAATAAAACTGACCATAGTATAGCAAATTTTAGAAATTATTCAACTTTGAAGTCCTAAAGTCACTCGCTAAAATTAAGTCCCAAAAACTCGTAAAAAAAATATATAAAAAAAAAAAACTAAAGTCAAATGGAAAGACTAACCAATGTACATATACGTGAATTCATTCGATATACAAAAAAATAAAAAATAAACTTCTGTTGTGAAATAAAGGTGAAACATCAAAGATTGAGAGAATTATTTGCATAATTCTAAAAAATCTAATAATCATCATCACACAAAATCAAAGCGTAAATTCAGTTTTTTTTGTTTTTTTTTTTTTTTTTTTTTTTTTTTTTTTGCAAAAATCCAACATAAAACCACAAAAAAACTTTAGCAAATCATACATCATTATTAAAATAAAATAAATAAAAAACCCACAAAATAAGAAACCGTACGAAGAAGAAGGTTGGGCATGATCAGAAGAAGTAGGATTATTAGCCATTTAGATTTCTGAGTATTGTTGTTTTTCCAAGAATTCTGAGAAATATTAGGGTTGTTAGAGTTTAGTACAAGAACTTCAATGAAAGAAAAGAGTAATGAAATTGAGGAAAAGTGAGGTTTAATAGAGGGTATATATAAGTTATTAAGGTCGGTTGGTTATTTCCTATTCCTGATCACTTTGGATTAAGTATTTTAGTTTAAGTCAACTTACAATTCTTTGTTATTGAACTTAAACATATTTGCCCTTTTCTTGTTTCTTTAATTTATCTGTTTGGGATGTTGACGCATATTAGGAAACTTTTTTACGTAGTAAAAAAACTCTAGAAAGTGGTATAGAGGTTTCCTAAATTATAATTATAATTATAACTATATTTAAATTATATTTATATTTATTTTTATATTTAAATTTATTCGTTTTTGGTAACTATCGCTGGTTTAACGGACTAAATTTGTCAGTATTAAAAAAAATACATCAATGGAGTAAAAATCCATAAAAATCAACTTGTACCGACTTGTATGTAGTATTTTTTTTTCTTTTGTTTTTTTTTTTTTTTTTTTTTTTTTGTGAGGAAATGGTAGTAAATTTGGTTTTAAGGTTGGGCTTACTTCCTCTATACAAATTCTTAAATGAACCTAGTTCACACTAATTTATTGTAGATCACTAACATTAAAGACACAATAATGGTTGTTTTATTAATAATAATAAAAAAAAAGTCACTACATATAAAGGTTGATAGGTTGAAATAAAAGTCATTGTGGTATTATAAAGGCTATAAGAGGTTTTTTTTTCAATGATTTTTTTTATATACTGGTCAATATGAATGAGGAAGATCACTATGTTAAATTAGGGTCTCTATGTTCAACATAAGGGTTATATTTAATATAACGCCAGTTATGTGCGAATAAACCTCGGCTCAGTATTATTGTGGACCAGGTCCACGCAAGTTTTTGTTGAATATTTAGAGTGTTGATGGTTGCGCGCTCGCGAACCATGAAGAGCGCCCGCGCAAGGTAGGCGCAGCCGCGCAGAGAGCGCGCCTAAACCGCGTACCTCTCTGGAATTTGGCAAATTGGAAGGGTGAGGATGGCGCGCCCGCGCTGCTGGTTGCACCTAAACCGCGCATCTCATTGCCTTTTTGTGAAATCTCGCAAATTCTGTGAGGAGTGTCCGCTCCACCTTTAGGCGCGCCCGCGCCTCCCTGTTTTGCGGTTTTTTCTGACGGTTGAGTCTTTTATTAAAAGGCTTATTTCGTGAAAGAAAGAGATAGAACAAATGCTTCTTCTCCCCCAAAAGCAGTATTCTCTGCAATTTTCTCTCAAATTTCTTGTAAACTTTTGTGAGGAAACTCTTTCAATTAATCCATTTTTGGTGAATTTTGTCATCTTGATTTCGATTCTAGTACTAATAAAGAAATTGTTGTCAATTGTATCTCAAAGAGTATTTACGGTTTAACCCAAGTACCGTGTGGGGGGAATAAACCTCTTTAGGAAAGTGTTTACACGCCTTTGACAGTGTATCAAGGATCTAGTCTTACGGGACATCGATATTCTCATGTTCATGTTGGTTGTTCTCGGCTTGGAGGAGAGGCAAGTTTGATAAATTTCACACTAGTGTAGTCTTTGTAAATTTCTGTAATTTCTTAGACTTGGATAATACTTGATTGAAATACATTGTGTTGTATTTGATATTTACAATTACATTGTAATCATATATTTTAGATTTTGTTCCCACACAAATTTAAGTGTATTTCTTGTCTGAAATCACTGTAAAACCTAACAGTTTTTTCCCTCTCCCTAAACCAAATTGCATAAATCTTCAAATACAATTAATAAAAAGTTTTACTGAAAGAAGATAATCTTATGGCTTGCACAGATTGGCTTTATTTAAAATTAAAAAAAAAAATTCCAAAAATTATGCAACATAATTACTTCTCTACATTACTATGCTATGTAATAATTTGGTACACCTTTGTCCTTAATCCTTATATTACTGTTTTTTTTTTTGTTTTTTTTTTTTTTTTTTGTGATAGATTGAAAGAAAAAGAGTTTAGGTAATAGGATAACTTTTTCGGGGACTGACTAATTTAGTATACAATTATACTGAATGTAATCTAATATATATAAATAAAGTAGGCATTTTTTGAGAGCATTCAGAGCGCCACGTAAGAAATATACTTATTTCGACCAATAAAAAGAAAGATTTGTATTTTATTTTTGAGTTAAAAAATTATGTCGCCACCTAGATAAAAGTAACGAATTAGATTTGATATATCTAAAATTTTAATGCCACGTAGATTATAATCCACGAATTAAATTATTTTGATGAAAAAAAATAAAGTAAAAATATAGGAAAAGATAAATTTATTAATTCAATACTACGAGTAAGATAAATTTGATGGTATTTATGATAAGAAATACAAATTGTTCGTTAATTATAATTAAATTAAAATTTTTGATATCTACCATTATAAATTGACACATCATACGACACAAACAAATTTTCGTATCAATAAAAAACCCCTTCAAACGAATTTTGTGTTAGTAATTTTGTGTTAATTTTTGGTCATCAATGGCCGGGTAATTTTAGCTTAATTTTTAAAATCCTATGTTTAAATTAGTATTTCTAATTATTACTTACATTGTATTAATTTGGGATACTCAATGATTATACGTTTTTGTTTTATTTACTAAATGTTTTTTTACATGCAGATCTAACACATCATACGATACAAAATAAAATTTCGTATCAATACAAAACCCCATCAAGCGAATTTTGTGTTAGTTTTAGGTCATCAATGTCCGGGTAATTTTTAAAATCTTATGTTTAAATTTATATTTGTAATTATTAGTTACATTGTATTTATTTAGGATACTTAACGATTATTTGTTTATTTCATGGCATACGATTAGATGTTGTATACTTAATTTATGGATGGCTTTGGTTTTTTTTGAAGATGATGAAAAAATTCCATGCATAGATTTGATTTTATATCGCAACAATTTTTCATTTATTGGTAAATATATTGATTTATTTTATATAAATGTAAGGATTTAATTTATATCAATTTCAGTTTGGCTAACATTTCACGGTTCATTGAGGTTGGTTGTGGATGAGGTTGGTGATTCTATCGAAATAAAAGATATGGTAAAACAATGAATAATGATTTAGGATTTAAATTATTAAAAATTTATCATTTCACATTAAAGATTTTATATAACGGAAAAAATATCATATTTACAATTATTTTATTTAATAAATTCATTATAAATTATAGTAAAAAAATAAATATTAAAATTTTGTAATTTTGTTTAAAATTATTAAATACAATAAATCAAATAATTAAAAATCTTAGATGAAAAAATCGTGCATCGCACGGGATTCCATCTAGTTACAAGCTATTACCAAGTTGTAAATGAGATGTTTATGAACACTAACTAGTTGAACCCTATGTTGTTTGAGTAAAGCTCATTTAATAATCGAGCCTTAGCTTAAATATTTGTTTGGACTTCAATTACTTAATTTACAAGCTTTGACTCCCTTTAAAAAAAAAAAAAAAAAAAAAAAAACTTTGACCGAACTTGTTTACTAAAGAAGTACGAATCATTTACTCCTTTACTCAAGCCTTAGTTTAATGTCTTTGATGATTGAAAGCATGGGTTAGATCAATTTGAAGTATGAAAAATGAAGATAAATAAATAATGTATTGGTTAGTTGAAAAAAAAAATCAGAAAAAGGTATTGGTTTAGTTTTTGATGGGCCTATTTCCTCAAACAAAAAAATTAAAAAAATAGAAAATAATAAAAAAAATAAATAAAAAGAAAATAAAAGTTTTTGATGGGCCTATACATGGGCACAGAAGTGCAGAAGCAATATGGGCTTGGTCCAAGACTCCGTGAAGTTCTTCAGTTTTTGATGAACTGATACTCAAAACATTATTATGCAGACTTTTTAACACCCAACGTAAAGCCAACTATTGTATAAATGAGCAAATATGATACTCCAACACTCCGTAACTCATAGCTAAAATTATAGCAAAATAGTAACTTGTTCTATTATTTCAGATACTTATTTGATGAACTTATTTCAGATACTTATTTTAGGTTTTTATTAAAATTAGTATTCAGCCCGCGCGATGCACAAATTAAACTTGTATTGAATTATTATTAAAAGAGTGAAATGTAATAATATTACAACACCAAATTATAGTGATAGAAGTTAAGCACAAATTGTGAATTTAAAGTTGTCTATTTATGCACAACTTATTTCATTCTATAACATTTATCAATGACCTATAAACAAAAAAACACTAAAATGATGAGTAACAATACACTAATGTACTATACATACAAATTCAATACATACATGTGCTGTTGAAAAACCAATCTTAGCTCATGTACCATATCAATTTGATTATGCCAAGTGTAGTGATTAAAACTTAAAGATTAAAACTTGTATGATATAAAAGGACCTGAAATATTTATGCTTGTAGGTTGAATAAAATTATTTTTCAAATTTATATACAAATATATAAAATTCAATAGGTTTACATGTACAAGCTATAGGAACTAAGAATGACAATATTCTCGATCATCTTCCCAAACTATTCCATGATCAGGATTCTCCAAACCTTTTGCAAGTCATCTCTAACTTTCTGCAACTAAAATTCACTAGCAAATTATAAATGATCGTAAAACTATATAAAACATGCAAACTTTCAATATAATTTCTCCTTGTGATTATTCTCATTATAACCTTTACATCATAATTCAATTACTTGTAATTTACAGACCAATTAGTTACATTTTCTTCATCAAACTTAAACGTCAAAATTTGGAGTATAAGATTAAAACTAAAAGTCATAAACTCACCACGACAACGACTTCCTTGTCCCGTAAATCTTCCAGATTGACCAAGAAAGACTTATCAACAGTTTTCTGAAACAAAAGCAAATACTTAGCCAATACACGAATGAGGCAATATGGCTATGCAAATAAAAGTTTCATATGAGTAAACTAAATATTCTATAAATTGATTAAATTTATATCGTCATATTTTTGAAAGTTACATGTTGAGGAAGACAACATCCTAAACAATTATTAATATAATAAACAAAAGCAAATACTTAGCCAATACACGAATGAGACAATATGACTATGCGAATAAAAGTTTCATATGAGTAAACTAAATATTCTATAAATTGATTAAATTTATATCGTCATATTTTTGAAAGTTACATGTTGAGGAAGACAACATCCTAAACAATTATTAATATAATCCACTAAACGTGTAGCATGTTCATATCCAAAAATACAAATAATTAACTACACAAGATCGAGAAATGAATACAAACCAAATAAACTGACCAATATTTCATCCCATTTATTAAAATATTTCTTTACAAAATGATTGTAATAGAGATATTCATTAAAGTATTTCTTATAAAATAAAACCATTAAATAATATTACTCTTTATTACACCCACAAAAAAAAAAAAAAAAAAAGTTTAAATCAAAGAACAAAATCAAGGGAACGAACAACATTATTTGCAAAGCCCATTAAATTATGGAAGATATCAAATGAACTAAACTTTCCATCATCCCTACAACTAAATAAATTTGGATAGCAACCAAGCTTTATAAATATTTATTAACCACATATGTTCAATCCTTTTAATATTGTAAAGATAAAATGATATATTTAAAAAAAAAAAAAAAAACACATGCATATGATCGAAAGAATTAAACATTAATCACATCCAAGACAATATGTTCTCAAAAATATGTTAAGTATTTTTTAAAAATAAATTAAAGGAAAAAAATAGCAGTTGAATCAAAATAATGGAATACTTTTACAAATAAGATAATTGATTGAATCCCAAATCGGGGAAGAGAAAGAAGGCAAGAGAAATAGTAATCTAACACATATTTAATTAAGGGTAGTAAGCAAGGAATAAAGATTTGAAAAGAAAAAAAACCCTAAAATTGAATTGGGGAAGAAAAATAAATTCATTACCAAGTAATGAAATCAGAAACTTTGCCGGGCAAAATCCATGTATCATAGCTTTGCACCCAAAAACATCATTTTAAGAATTGTCATCAACACCATTATCAGAAAAGGAATTGAAATGTTCGGACAAAATTAAAACACAAAGATCGACAAATTTTGAGGAATTAAAAGGAAAAAATTACAACTAACCTTGTAAAATCAGACAGATCGTTAGGAGAGAGAAAGAGGATTGATAAGGCAGCAGCGATGAATTTTATTTTTGTAGGAAAGTAGTGAAGAATTTGGAATCAATTTAGGATGGAGGAACTAGAGGAGAATAGTGTCGTTTGAGAAGAAGAAATTGAATGAAGTGTTATTTATTTATTTTATTTTTTTGGAAAATTAATGTGGCTGTTTAGATTTTATTTATGAATGTTGAATGGAGAAACTGAAAGGAAATAATGTTGTTTTAGAATCCTAAAGACTTAAATAAAAAATAATAAAAAAAAAAAACTAAACAGAGAATGAAACTGAAGCGTTGTGTGGGAATTTTTTTGGATAAATCAAGAAAAAAAAGGAAAACAGGAAGTTGGAAAATTTAGGATAAATCAAGAAAAAAAATCAGAAAAACAGGAAGTGGACAAGTGTCCTTCCTTGTCCACTTCCTGTTTTAAAATATTAGTATTGATTAGAATTAGTCAGATCAGATAGACTAATTAAAAGAATCAGACAAAGCCAGATAGAATCCGATAAATTCAAACAAGACCATACCATATCTTAAAATATTTAGACTAAAACACCTTAATTTAGTGGAAGGGAGCACGTCCTTAATTATATATATGGAAAAAAAGATAAGATAGTACTCCGTAATCCATACCAATAATTGAAAATACCTTGTAAGCTAATTTAAAAAATCTTACCATAATGATGGATCATTGTATCTAAATAATGAGTTTTGCTTTACATATATAAAATCTAAACTAAACTTTCTAAAATATTATTTTGTTCATTATAACTATTATATGTGGTTATTTTTATTTACATACTTCATACTTTCTAATAATTGGTGTCGAGTCCTTATTTTTTATGTCGTTTTATAATTGTTGTATTATAATCACTCCGTATTGAACAACCGTGCATCTATTGCACGGGAATTATTATTGTACTTCACTATATAATTTAGTAAAATTCGTGCATTACACGTGAATTTAACTAGTTATAAAGAAAGGCAAAAGGAGAAGAGGACACGTGAGTATGTGACAAATTTAGTTTGAATATATATATATATATATATATATATATATATATATATATATATATATATATATATATATATATATATATATATATATATACACTAAGTTAGGTCCCATGCCATGCACGGTAATTTTCAATAACTATTTTTTAAATGAACATTATATTATATATTTGACTTTCATATGTTATATTCATATTAATTAAATGCTGAACAATAAAAAAAATGGTAGGAAAAAAAATCACACTAAGAATAATCAACATTTGTCATTCTTGGCAAGTATTATTGAAGTGTCCATAGTTAATCATAGATTATTAATTGATTAAAATTTTAATCATAAGTTATTCTAGGAAATAGCAAAAGTATTCTTTGTTGATTTAATATTCACATTTCATTGTTAAAATTTGTAGCTTCATAATTTTGAAAAATAAATAAATTCAAGAAAAAAAAATGATGTTGTTGTAATAAATGTAGTGCATTTTTTTTACACAACGTAGTACATTTCTTTCAAAAAAAAAAAAAAAAAAAGCAAAAAAAAAAAACTCCATATATCACAAATTATGTTAAGAATTTTTTTTATTTATTGCTTAAGTTTATAATACAATTGTTAATGTGTTTTTTTAGGAAGGATATGATACATCAAATCTTCTATTACACACCATAAGATATTATTACAGTATACGTAAAGATTTGTTTCTTAAATATAATTTTTTTTTTATAAGAAAAAAAAAAACAAACAAACTAAGGACACACCAGAAGATGACACGTGCCATTGCCGGTGTGTCTTTTAGTATATATATATTTAGTTAAGTTATAGTTATAGTTATTGATGATTTGTAGCTTCGTAATTTTGAAAAATAAATAAATTTTAGAAAAAAAATATATGATGTTGTAATAAATGTAGTAAAATTTTTTTTTTACACAACGTAGTATGTTTCTTTCAAAAAAAAAAATAAAAAAAAAATTCCATATATCACAAATTATGTTAAGATTTTTTTTATTTATTGCTTAAGTTTATAATATAATTGTTAATGTGTTTTTTAAGGAAGGATATGATACATCACAAAATCTTCTATTACACACCATAAGATATTATTATAGTATTATATATGTAAAGATTTGTTTCTTAAATATATTTTTTTTTTTTTTAAAAAAAAAGGACACACCAAAAGATGACACGTGTCATTGCTGGTTTGTCTTTTAATATTAGTTATTGATATATGAGAATTATAGGAAAGGGTAACTCTACAGTGATTTGTTTTGGTGAAATTCCATTCAAGTCCCAATTGCTTGCAAGTTGCAGCATTTACTTGTAGTGTTTATGATTTTTTTTGTGTTTTTTTTAAATTTTTTTTTAACTACAACGCTTCTTTTTTTTTTTTAATAACTTTATTTCTTTGGTCACGAGTCTGATTTATGCTTTTATTCTTGCTCAGAGTAGGGTACGCAAAAAATCGTGTCGTGTTCATGTTTGGTCTTGTGTTCATCTCGTGTTGTTTACTAAATCTAACAAAACCTATGTAATTCTTTTTTAAATTAAACCTTTTGCTTTTGACTAGGGTTGACAAAATTCATATCGTGTTCGTGTTTTGTCTCGTGTCAATTTTGTGTTAGTTGCTCACTAAATCTATTAAAAACTACATACAATGTAAGATAGCTCCATAATTTAGCAACTTTATCTAAACGATTTGTGCTTGGGTTGATTTCGTATCGTGTCAACTTTGTGTTTTCTCTCAATAATTTTGTGTTCGTGCCGTGTCAGATTCATGATATATATATTATATCCTCTATTCTTTTATAAATACAATCTTTGAGAATGTTTTTTTTTAATAAAAAAAACTTTTAGGATTTTATAATGTTTATACGCACTCCTTTATTTAACTGCATTTAATTTGCGTTTCATACGTTACGAAAAAATATACTCATTTGGGGTGTTGTTAATTCATCTTTATTCATATACTATAATAACAAAGAAAATCAATGGTTTGGAATTAAATGGTATAATAACTTCCGCGTCCTTCCTTTTTGTTTTTAATCTCTTCGACTCTTTGTTACATAAATTAAGTTAATTTCCATTGCCTACATCCCAACCACTCTCCAAAATTCAAAATTATAACTATATTTTTTTTTCTAGGCAAATCTAACAACATTCCACATAACTATATTTTTTTTCTTTCCATATAAAGCACGATATGATGTCATAAGAGAATATGTATAATGTCAAATTAAAATCTTAATGTTGCAATGCAAGTAAAACAGAGTGGAGGAATAAGTATTGCGGCGTAACTAAATCTGTTTGTATTATGATAGATATTAGGTATTAAAATAAATTAGAAGTTAGCTAGTCTTGTACATTATTTTCAATGTGATTGTAATAACCATATCTTTAATTACGTATCCAAGCATTAATAGATATTTTATTCTAAAAATCAAGATAAGTCTAATTAAAAGATGTTACGTGACTATATTTTGAAATATGTAATTATCTTTAAAATATTACTCCATAGATTCCATTTATACTAGACAATATAAAAACGAAGGGAGTATATTGTTGAATTCATATTTTAGCGATTAAATTTTCTTGTGAATCTATTATGAAATACTAGGTTAGGTCCCGTGTCACGCACGGTAATTTTCAATAACTATTATTATTGAAAATTAACACAATATTAATTTTTTTGACTTTCGTATGATATATTCATATAGATTGAATGTTGATGAACAACAAAAATGGCAAGAAAAAATCGCACTAAGAATAATCGTGTCGTTTTTGACAAGTATTATTGAAGGTATTCATAGTTAATAATAAAGTTTTATTGTTTGAAATTCTAATTATAAATTAATCCAGGAAATTAACAAAAGTATAATTTGTTGATTTGATATTTGTATTTCATTGTTTAAGCTTGTAGCTTCTATTACATATTTTAAAACAAAATTTAAAAAGTATGTATACATAATCTTGTTGTGATAAACATAGTACATAACTATTATATACGCATAAATTTGTTAAAACACTATAATGAATTTATTATAAAAGCGCCTATTAGCCAGATAGGTATTTTAATATACACATTTGACAATATTTATATATTTCTGCATATTTCACCAACAAATTGGTATCTTTTTTTTTCCCTTCTTATTAACCAAATGAATTTCTTAAAACTATGTGCTATGTATGTAACCCGTAAATAGATTTCTATTTTAATTTTTTTAGAAAGTAAATTGATATTGTAATAAACGTAGTACATTACACTCATCAGTATGTCACATGTTAAGAATTCGATTTTTTTTTTCTTAAATTTATACTCCATAGTTGTTAATATTTTTTGTGAAAATGCATATCAAATCTTATATTTTAAATAATTAATATACTAATTACTTTTTCTTTTTTTTCTGACAATACTTTCTTGGAGCTTCTAATATACTCTATTATTTATAAAAATATTCAAAAAATATATATGTTATTATTGAAGTACATGACACTATGTTTGGCAAAAATTATGTTGCAATTTGAATATATATATTTTTTTACTTAAGTTTATTAGTTGTCAAGGATACATCAAATCTTTTATTTATGTATAAGTTTGTTATACTTTATTTTTGTTTAAGTTTAGTTTTCCTAATAGATTTTTTTTTTAAAAAAAAAAACTAAGGGACACACCATAAAATGACACGTGCCATTGTTGGTGTCTTTTAGTATATAGTTATTGATTGATGACAAATTTAGTTTAATAGATATATAATTTAATGTTTTATGTGTTTATATAACATGAACTAATTGCATTACTATCTATATTAAATTTTTAGATTAAATTTTTACTTGTTATTTTATGATAAAATATCCATAATTGATACATTTGCATATTTCTCATGTATTTTCAGGTTAATATATACCTTTAATATTACATATAAAAATTCTTAATTAAATTCATTATTGTTTAAATATATGTATACAATCCAAACCTTGATTATACAACCACATGTATCATAAAAAAAATGTAACCATTAATGAAAAAATATTTGTAATAGGTGAGAAACCACATCAAATCATAAGGTGATAAATAAATAAAAGTAATGATAGCAATATTATACTATTATAAGGTGATAATTATCAGAATGAATCATATGGGAAAAAAATCCACTAAATATGTGTATTGACGAGTATATTGTACTTCATATATATATATATATATATAAGTACACTTAACGTGAGAAGCGTGAGAAATCCAGATACATTAGTAGCAGATACAAAGGAGTTTCTTAATTCTGTTATATAAATGGCTATACAGTTATAATCAATGTCACTCATCTTTTATTCAAATATAAAGTTCTAACTTGTTTAGGCAACCTTCCTTGCAAATAGAGTGTATCCTGATGCCTGTCACTCCATTTCATCTTATTGTTCTTATAATTGTTATACATCTCTCTCCATAATATACGAGTTTATGCTCCTCTGTGTGTGGTGGTGGTGTGATGTTGGTGGGTATGTGAATGGACAATAAGCTGCTTGTTTGTGTATAGGTGTGTGATTGGGTGAAAGTTATGCTTGTGATTGTGAGCGTGTTGATTTCACTCCTGTGTGTGCTGTGATGTGCAGATATGTGATTTTGCCTATTTATGGGTTGTTATATGCTGTGTATAAGAAAGAATGTGATTGGTTAATGAATTCAATAGCAAATTAAATGATGTTTCATATACATTAAACCTACTAGCTTAACGGATAAAGCATCGTGCAAATGCACAAAAATGTAGGTTCGAATCCCATATAGGTTCATTTCTATAATGTGAAATCGAGAGTTTGTATGAGAATATGAGAGTTCAAGTATAACAAAGTTTTCCTAGTCATTAATTATTTCAAGCCAATATTTTGCATATAAATCATTTCAAGCCAATTTTTTGCTCGTAAGAAATATAACTTTGTGTTAATTTGATATACCTTTTTTATAAAAAAAAAAAAAAATTGTTTAGAACATAGGCAGAAAATTTTAGAACATAAGAAATATTGAACATAAACAGAAAATATTAGAACATTGGAGAAAAAAAAATTAGAACATAGGAAAAAATTTAGAACGTAAAGTAGGAAATGGTTTACAATATAAGCAAAAAATAATAATTTACTCTGTAGAACATAGGAAAAAATTTAGAACATAAACAAAAAACAAATTAGAACATAAGCAAACAAAAAAATTAGAACATAAGAAAAAAAAAATTAGAACATAGAAAAAAAATTTAAACATAAGCAAACAAAAATTTAGAACATAAGCTGAAATTTTTTTTACAAAAATTAGAACATAGGAAAAAAATTTAGAACATAGGAAAAAATTTTAGAACATAGGAAAAAAAAATTTAGAACATAGAAAAAAGTTTAGAACATAGGGTGTTCTTACATAGGAAAGTGTTCTTACATAAAGAAGTGTTCTTACCGGATCCCTCCCTATATATATATATATATATATATATATATATATATATATATATATATATATATATATATATATATATATATATATATATATATATATATATATATATATCAAATTATTAATCTAAATTATACTTATTCCTCTGTTTCCTTTTGAATGGTACACATCTTCTTTGCTCATATTTTAAGCAATATAAATGGACAAATTATTCAAAATAATTTGTACACGTAATATATGAAAAGATGCATTTGCAAAAGTGAAATTTCAAACTAAATTACATATACAGACACTTAATAATAGATTAATAATAGAAAAAAAGAGTAAATATTAATTTTTTTTAGAGTTAGTTGACGCGTGCGTAGTACGCGATCGCCAACTAGTATATATACTAGATTAGTACCCGTATGTTGTACGTGATGATAAATAATTTAACCTAATTTATATTATATCAAATTAATCATTATCATATGTTTTTCGTTTAGTGGGATTATAAAAGTTAACTTGTTCTTTTATTTCTTTTAATGTATTTATTCCATAATCAAATGAGTGTATTGAAGTAATCAAAGAATCAATTTAGTTTTGTATGCGGCTTAAGAATTTTTTTTGAATATATTATCAATACCTCCATCCAAAATACCATCTCAATGCTATATATTATATTCATCTGGATTATCAAAGCTTGATGGCTTCCATAAGCGTATTATTCGTATCTTAATTGTCGTATTTTCCTTCATTGGAGTTACGTCTTCAATAAACTCATATTGTTGTGCAGACATTTCATATATCCTACAAGATGAGAAAAGTTACTACCGAATAATCATAATAATTGACATCAACACGGGTAAAACCAAATTGCAAATTAAAGTGTGGAAGACAAATATTTTCATACCTTCAAATACATAAGACACAAATTAAAGTGAACAAAGGTAATGTTGAAAAAAAATGCAATGCACATACATATATTAAAACAAAACGTCAATCACTATTATTGCTTTTTTTATTGGAAAATTTGTTATTATTAATCCCAATTTTGGGTCATTTACTTTGATTAATTCCAACTTTTCATTATAATTGAATAATCCCAACTTTGGGGGCATTTTCTTCTATCAGGTCATGACCGGTCAATAAAAGTCAATGAACTATTGTTACAGGCAACTTGACACGTGTCAAGCCCTGATTGGTCCAAAAAAAATTACAAAAATTGAAAAAATTGAAAAAAAAAAACTCCATCCTCTCCCCTTCCGTTCACCGAGCCACCACAACCCCCACCCTGACCGCCCATTCTTATCCCCTCCCTTGTTGGCCCATCGTCCCACCCCCATAGAGCGTCGCCACTCCACCTGGCCCTAGTAACTAACCCTTGCGTCGCACAAAACCACCACAACTCCCTCCCCCACTCACGAAAACCACCAAACGCCCCCTCCCCACCATGTCGTTAGGGTTTTCGACGGTTTTCGTGAGTGGGGGAGGGAGGTTGTTGGTTTTCGTGAGTGGGGGAGGGAAATTGGCGATTTTCGTGAGTAGGGGAGGGAGATCGGTGGTTTTCGTGAGTGGGGGAAGGAAATCAGCGGTTTTCGTGAGTGGGGGAGGGAGATCGATGTTAGAGAAGAGGGTAGGGGTGCGCCTAGGCACCGGTGAAGGGCGGAGATGTGTCTAGAAAGCGGTGAATTGAAGAGTGGAGGTGCGCCTAGGGGTTGCAGAGGCTTGGGGAGTTTTCGGCGAAGGGGAGTGGAGTTGCGGTGGCTTGGGGGGTTGTTTTCGGCAACGGGGGTGAAAATGGTGGCTTGGGGGTTGTTTTCGGCGACGGGGGTAGGGCTGCGAGTGGTTTTGGGGGAAGGGAGTGAGGTTGCTGTGGTTTTCGGTGGGGTTGGGAAGAGAGATGGTGGTTTTCGGTGGGTGCTAGGGAGGGAGGCGGTGGGGCTGTGGTGGCATGAAGGTGGCTGGGTTTGGTTTTTTTATTTTTTTAAGGTTTTTTTATTTTATTTTTTTGACTAATGAAATTGCGACATGTGTCATTTAAGAATAAAAAATAAAAAAGTTACCTTTTAAACAGGTCACTGGTCATTTGACCTGATAAAAGAAAAGGCCCCCCAAAGTTGGGATTATTAAAAAATAATGGATACTTAGGATTAATGAAAGTAAATGGCCCAAAGTTGAAATTAATAATAACTAATTTTTCTTTTATATTTACACCTATCATCACAATTAAATAGGAGGGAATTTTGAATAATTAAATAGGAGGGAATTTTGGATAATATAACGTGAAAACAATTCACTTTAGCATTGAGTCCAAAAGTCGGTCACTTTTCATTTTGATAGTTTCCGTATTCATAGGTTATAGCTTATTTTTTGAATGGATATAGGTTACCTTATGAACTTTGATAGTTTATGTATTTATAGGCCAACAACAGTAGTAGAGTATGCATTATTATCTTATACATGTTATTATACATATGTAGTGTAGTTTTTTAAAAAATAAAAAAAAATTATTAATGACATCATACAATAAAATGACGGGAAAATTTTTAAACGAGAAAGCAACACATATGATAGGGAGCGGGATGTATGATGTCAGCAAAATTTTGTTTTAGTAATAGTTAATAGATACTCCGTATTAACTAGTACATAAAAAAAAAGTAAATATTATGGAGTAACTTTTACTCGTGCATAATGCACAGTAATATGTCCTCGTTTCAAGTCACTGAAAGGTCCAAAATATGACTTTTATGATGTGCTATCTAACTCTTTATTCTTCCCTTTTCCATTTTCTCCGCAAAAAGTGGGGATAGCCAGTGGCGGTTCTAGGCCGGACAAGGTGGTCGACGGAACAGGGTCCCCAAATTTGGGGGCCCCAAAATTTAGATATATATAATTAAGTTTGGCATAATATCTTAAAATTGTAGTTGGTGTAGTGGTTAGAGCAATTGTCTTGTGTATCCAAGGTCTTGGGTTCTTGAATGTAGACATGTATTCAATAGTCTCAGAAACTCCGCCAAAAAAATCTGATTTTCTTTTTCGGTTTTTCCCCAAAAAATTTCAATCTATTATTTCAATTCCAAAAAAAACTCTACATCTTCTAAACTTTATATTTTTCATTTACTTTCTTTTTTTATCTTCTTCATTTTCTACAATTATTCAATTAATTTTCAAAATTTTCATCTCCCAAAATTAATTTTCCCAATATTAGTTCATATTTCAACGGTTAAATCTTCAATTTGAAGATGAAATTAATTATTAAACCGTTGTTAATCTCCCAATTTTTCCTATATATAAATTTTATTTACTCTTTCAAATTTAAGGTCCCATTTTAAAAAGTTGAACAGGACCCATAAATAATTTGCAATTTTAGCCCCGGCACTGGGGATAGCCGGATAGGGGCTTCTGTTGTGAAATTTGGAAATTTTTAACTTATAATCAAGTCGTAGAGAAGGGGATACTTATACTCATGAAAGGCGTTAAAATTGACGATGACTACCACATGTTCGATGAAATGCCTGAATGGTATGCATTGATCATAATTTTGTCCATTTATTTGCTTTGAATTTAGCTACAATTGTTGTTTTTAAGGTAATTGTTGAACTTTAATTGATGCAGACGTATCACTACAACGGTGAATTCGTAGGTAATGTCGATTACAAATTCATTGTTCTTAGTTCTTACTGGTGGTAAAAGGTACTCCATTATTTATTTCATTGAATAGATAATTTTTACTGAATAACATAATTTTCATTCAAATTATTGTGGTTAATTTTATGAAGTCAAAGTTTAAATTATTGGAAATTTTTGAAAGGAGAGTAGAGCAATCAAGTAGGGTAATACGAAGATATATTTTTGCTAAGGGTGTTTCAACGTTTAAAATTAGGTACACCCGAATGTATGATGGATTACTAGGAGAGTCTGTGGTTATTTTTAGCTTAGTTTCGATACCACTAAGTTGGTGGGAAAATGAGAATGGACTTGAGCAAATATTGTGTTACGTAGTATGATAAATTGATATTAGGAAGACATTAATTAATTAAAGAAGGGATTGATGACTTTAGATTACATGGTGTATGTTTTTTTAGGACTTTAGAATTTTAGATTACATGGTTGCATATACAGAGCAGTAAATGCATGAAGAATTACTTGAATCTGAATTTCTGTTTTAGAAAAGTTACTTTTACTTAATCTCAATACAATAATACTTAATACTCCGTATCATACTTGTACCAAATGTTTATGCAATTTAGTACTTCGTATCAATAACTTCTTAATAGGAGTAAACTTGGCTAAAAGGCTAGATATAATATTAGATCAATAAGTTTGAATCAGTACGTCTTTGTGATCATACATGAACTAGCATCTGTCAAGTAAATTGAAATTAGACAAAATAACTGATAATCTTTAACTAACTTTACTTTATTGAGTTGATTTGTACTCATTGAATACATTTTTTTTTTTTTTTGGAAATTGCTAATCAATACAAAATTTACTCCTATACTCAAAAATTGATATTTGCCTTTTCAGTGATGCATTTTTAATATACAAGTATTATTTTTTAGACAGAGTTACTGATTTTTACTCATGATAAGAACTGATTATAAATGATTTTTATGAATTGAATTCCGTTTTTACTAAAGTCAATTAGGTCCTTGCTAAAAGGTCCACAGTTTTATGAGAATGTCCCTTTCATTGGTGTGGTAAGTCTTAGGACATCTTGGTCTATGTTGGTACATTTTTATCATATGTGCTCAGAAACTAAAACCCACCACAAGCCGTGTGGAATTGTGGATGGTTTTCCTTTTCCTTCCGTATATCAAGGTTGCCATTATTCTATATTGAATCCCCTTTGTTTAGGCAATTACTTTGTATTTTGCTCGTATATTATGCTAATTGACAAATGACAATGCATGTAAAACTTGTTTAATTGGTGTAAATGAACTTCGCCATTTTAGAACCCCACCAGCTACTGGTGGTTTATTGTCTTTTAATAGCTCTTTTGACTTGTTGGCTTGTTTCTCAAGTCATGATTAACGTGGAAAAAATTATCACACCGTATATTACATATACTTGTATGCAGTATTCCATCCATTTGTCTTCCAAAGATTACCCTAAACGTGTTTTTTTCCACTAATTAAAATGTTTGGACAAATAAAAGCAAGTAGGTCACTCAGTAGGTTTTTTCCATGTGATTGTCACATTTCACATACCAACATTGGTATGGGTAAACGTAACGGATCAAAAGTAAAATTTGAATAACCTTTGAAGAACGGAAGGAACATGTGAAATATGATACCTATATGTCTTTAAGATTACCTATATGTCTTTAAGATTGCGGGAACATATTTGGATAAAAATGACTCAAACAATTGTTATACATTTAAATATATAATTATAGATAGATATCATTAGGAAGATTTCTATGATTGAGTAATTCTTTAGTTGATCTCTTAGTTTGCACTGTTTCATGATGTTACGGATAACACCCCCAATCGAAGGGATCAGAACCTCTTGTTTGTTACTCGAATGACTCCCTGATGTTTTAATTACTTAGGGGCCGTTGGTTTGTAAACGGAATGGAATGAACAAAGGGAATGAAATAGAATGGAATAAAAATCTCTCAAATGTAGTAAGTTGTTTGTTGTAAAAAAACAATGGAAAACACTAGATTCACCACCACCACACCCACATACCCTCACCGCGTTTTCGAAGGTTGTGGTGGCTGGACGGAACCCTAACCCCCATCCCTACCCCTCGCCGCCCATCCCTAACCCCTCGCCGCTCAGACCTAACCCCTCCAACTACACGGTGGTCGACTTAGAAGGGTTTCTAGGGTCGGGGTGGCATTTTCGAGGAGAGGGGGTGGCGTTTTCAAGGGCTATGCGTGGGTGTGGGGAAGGTTTTCCGGGGAGGGAAGGTAGTTTCAGGGGGCGGCGAAGGGTTAGGGAGGGGCGGTGACTGGTGCGACGTGGGGATGACCGGGATTAGGGTATTTTTCCGAGGGAGTTGAGGGGATGGCCGGCGAGGAGTGGGGGAGGTGCGGCAAAGGGTAGGCGGTGGTGCAGTTTTCTGGTGATGTGGGTAGGTAAGTGGGTGGTGGTATGGTGGTGTGGTAGTGGCCAAGGAATGGAATGGAAATACCTTGGTGGGGTGGGGAATGAACTTGGAGGGATTTGGGGGAATGAAGGGGGAAAGGGGAAATGAAAAAGTGGCCTAACAAACAACAACAAAGGGAATGATTCCCGTCGATTCCCATTCCTTTTGTTAAATACCTCCAACCAAACGGCCCCTTAAACCTCATACTATTCTTTAAGAATGCAACTAGCTCAGCTTTGTCCATGCTCCCTTAGTCATTGAAGAATAAAGAATTGAATTGACAAGAATCGATGCGAACAAAAGAAGAAAAAGGACAGCTTCTCTCTCTTCCTGTTAAATAATAAAGTCTTGTTTAGTACGGTGCATGTTTTCTATTAGGCCATTGAACAATTCAGCAATCAGCATCATAAATGACTTTTAGGGAGCATAGATTTGAATATGAATTAGGCGGCATATTGACTTGGCATTTTGCAGGGCAGGGTGCTTTTTAGGTCTAGGTAAAATTACTTGTACTCCGTAGCATTTTAGAAGATTGATACTCGTACATCGTATGCCTAGGAGTACCGTGCACATGATGCTTGAAATGACTAAATTTTTGTTGAAAAATGACTGCTCTGATCCTTTTACAAATAAATGGTTAAATTTGGATTAAAAAAATGTTATATAAGTACCGCTAAAATATTCATCATAGATAAAGGTCATGTTAATTTCAAAAAATCTAATAAGTGTTAGTTTATTTAGATTACTATGCATATATACGTATTGCCTTAATGTTGTAGCCACCTTTTTCCCCTCCCTTATATTTGGATTTTATGATTGGTGTTAAACAAAATTTCAAACAGGATCTACTTTATAGACAGTAATAAGTGAGTGGCACAAAGAAGGGTCCATATTTTTTTTTTTTTTTTATTTTTTTTTTTTTTACATTGGTAAAAATCCTACCGTAGAATTGTCTTCCTGTCCAAATCTTGGCATTAATAATGTGGCTGTTGATTTGCTGAATAATTCAGCAAGCTACTGAAAGCTTTGGTTGTTCTGAGTTTGTAGCATCAATTTTGCAGTATAAGGAAAGAAGTAAAATTATGTTGTCTATTGTCTAGTAAGAGATAATATCAGTGTCTTATCTTACATATAAAAAAAAAAAAAAAAAAAAAAAAAAAAAAAAAAAAAAAAAAAAAAAAAAAAAAAAACTATGTAGCTTACCTTTTAAATGGCTGCCTTCTGATTTCTTACTGAAGCACACGCAGCTGCTTAAAATACCTTCACAACAACTTCAATTGGTTGCTTTTTACCTACTGAAGTGATTTAATCAGAAGTGCATCTCTTTATTCGTCATGTCTCTGAGTTGTCCTAGGTTGTTCTTATATATGCTGCTCTTTTCCTTTCTTATACCTCATAGCGCGAGTGACTGCTTAGCAAATGGCTCTAAGATCAGTGACGGAAGTAGCCAAAGCACCTTACTATCTCCAAGTAAAGTTTTTGAGCTTGGATTCTTTACTCCTGATGGGAGCTTCAACAGAAACAGGTATTTGGTATTACCGCTCCAATCCAAGGATAGTCGTATGGGTTGCTAATAGAGAGAAGCCTGTTTGGGGTAACAATGGCTATGTTGTAGTAAAAGATGGTAAGCTTGAGGTGTTGGGTACAGATGATTCAAGTTACTGGTCAACTGATTCTGTCATGTCTGTAAATTTAACAAAACTGTGTTTGAATGATAATGGGAACTTAATATTATCAAGTGGTCTAGGAGAATCAATCTTGTGGCAAAGCTTTGATAACCTGACTGACACGATTCTTCCTGGGATGAATTTAACTAGAAACTTAAATATGACATCGTGGAAAAATCGTGGTGACCCAACACCAGGGAGCTCTCATTTGCTGCTACAACCAGGAACAGATTTTATAATAACAATCCAGGAAAATGATCAACAGATTTGGGACAGCAGAACTGACCCTTCTGCTAAGATCCCATCATCGCTGTCTAAATTATTAAGTAATAGGGACGGAAAAACCTCTCTTCCTAACAATACAAGATTAGTGATGAATTTTACTTCACAGATTCAGCTCTGGAAGTGGGAAAGCAAAAGTGGTTGGTCTCTTGATTGGCAAGAGCCAAAAGATAGGTGTAGCTTTAATACTGTATGTGGAAACTTCGGCAGTTGCAATAGTCACAGTGGGTTGCCTTGCAAGTGCTTGCCAGGATTTACACCTAGTTCGCTGCCTGAGTGGAATTCAGGATGCTATTCCGGTGGGTGTGAACCAAAATCTGAAAAACCTTGTGAGAGGAAAGATACATTCTCAAATGATACAATCTTGAGATTGCCTATGATGAAAGTGGGAGAAGCAGATTGTAGTACATCTACATTAGAGGACTGTAAAGCTCATTGCCTTAGGGACTGTACTTGTGTGGCTTACGCTATTGGTGCTGCGAATTGCAACAGAATGGGCACTCCTACTGAGAAGAGTTGCTTAACATGGTCTAGTCAAGTTACTCGCTTACAGGAGGAGTATGTTCAGGGGCTTACCCTCTTTGTCCGCACACTGTCTTCAGACCCAAGTATGTTTACTTTCTGCTGGTACTTGAATATTGTTGCAAATTATAATGTCATTAGTTGTGAAACAAGCTCATTTGATATTAGGCTAGTACATCAGAACAATATATGGTTTTCACTTTTCAGTATATGCTATTCTACTATTACGGTAATAATGTTTTCAAGTATAAATATACCTGAAACTGTAACTTGTATTTGATTTTAAATCTCTTTGCTTAGACCATTAGAAGAAACTAATTATACTCTTGTGGCAGGAATTATTTCAAGAACCTGCAAACCTTGTGGAGCATATGTTATCCCTTATCCCCTTAGTACTGATGGAGCGAGTTGTGGAGATTCCTCATACTCCCATCTTCAATGCAATTCTAAGACAGGGCAGGTTAACTTCTCAACTCCCACAGGCACCTTCAGAGTCTCCTTAATCCATATGCAACAAAATTTTCCATCCAAGTCATGCATGCAAATAGTTGTGACAGTGAATATATAAACTCATTCGTTCTGTCACCCAAGCTTTCCTTGCCTTTCTTTGTTAGAAATTGCACCGTTTTTAAAGATAAACCTTTAATTCAACTCGAACAGCCTTTTATTGAAGTTGACATAGGCTGGAAACCACCATTAGAGCCCACTTGTAATATATCCTCTGATTGTGTTGCTTGGACTCATACTACTTGTAAAGCCGCAAAAGGGAATACAAGGAGGTGTATGTGTAGATCAAATTTTCACTGGGATGGTTCAAAGCTGAATTGTACTAGAGGTGAGATGCTGATTTACTTCTTACAGATTTCAATCCTAAATTCTCTTTCAATGACATTTTAATTAAAACAAGTGTAAGTTTGAGCATTTCTGTTTCATTTTAGAAATGATCAGTGTTAATACTAACAATGTTTATTGAAGTTGACATAGGCTGGAAACCACCATTAGAGCCCACTTGTAATATATCCTCTGATTGTGTTGCTTGGACTCATACTACTTGTAAAGCCGCAAAAGGTAATACAAGGAGGTGTATGTGTAGATCAAATTTTCACTGGGATGGTTCAAAGCTGAAATGTACTAGAGGTGAGATGCTGATTTACTTCTTACAGATTTCAATCCTAAATTCTCTTTCGATGACATTTTACTTAAAACAAGTGTAAGTTTGAGCATTTCTGTTTCATTTTAGAAATGATCAGTGTTAATACTAACAATGTTTTTGATTTTGTCCAAAAAGTGCCTTTTCCTTTCAAGGCTGTGGTTTCTTGCGTAGCTGTTGCGTTGGCAATCATTGTTCTCTGTGGTGTATTCTTTGTTTATTGTAAGTGTGAAAGAAGGATCGCTGAAAAGCAAGGTCAGAAAGTCATACAGTTCACCCTAATTGCTGTACTAATTATAAAACATGCAAGTTTTAAGGGAAGGCAATGCAATCAGTAGTTCAGTAAATATTTTTAAAATGCACGCCTTCTGAACTGAATTCCTGCATTCCATTAAGTTATTAAAACTGAGTAATGGAAACAAACAGAATCATTTAAGCTCAAGGGAGATGATACTGAAGACATAGATGTCCCATTTTTCGTTTGGGGAAGCATAGTATCTGCTACAAACGATTTTGCTGATGCAAATAAGCTTGGAACAGGAGGATTTGGTTCTGTTTACAGGGTACTTTATTTTTTGAATTTGTCTATTGAACTTCTTTTTTTTTTTTTTTTTTTTTTTTTTTGGAAATTAGCCAAGTGAATCTTATAATTTATCTTCTTATTTATGGAGTTTGCTAAAGCACTGTACTGTTGCTAACTTATGCATTCAGGGTAAACTTCCAGATGGAAAGGATTTTGCTGTCAAGAGGCTCTCAAGTGTATCAATGCAAGGTGTTGCAGAATTTAGGACTGAGGTTGTGTTGATTGCCAAACTCCAGCATCGGAACCTTGTAAGGCTTCTGGGATATTGTGTGAAAGAAGATGAGAACATTTTAGTCTATGAATACATTGCCTAATGGAAGCCTAGACTCATGTTTATTTGGTTAGTCTCCTCCTCGTGAAATTGTTGCCTGCCAATATACACAACATTTAAGCACATTCCTCTAACATAGCATGTTGTGTATAATGTTTTTGCAAGACCGAACCTTTTCTGTTTACTTGGACTGGAAGAAGCGTTATGATATCATCCTCGGAATAGCTAGAGGCCTTGTTTATCTCCACCAAGACTCGAGGCTTAGAATTATCCATCGAGACCTATAACCAAGTAATATCTTGCTCGATGAGGAGCTCAATCCAAAAATTTCAGACTTCGGTGTAGCAAGGATTGTTGGAGGAAAAGCAACAGAGGCAAACACTAATAAAATTGTCGGAACATAGTAAGTTGGAAAACTGCAGCCTTATAAACCATTTTACTCACAGTTGTTATAAACGGAACTGCAGGAAACAACAAATAAGAACAATGTTACCGGGAATGAGACTGAGTCGCGGACTATATCGCTTTCTTTAGAACATTCACGGTACTGCCTTTAAATTGTGCAAGCAGATCGAACCACAACCGGATGTCCCCCAGGATAAAACAGCCTCTCAAAAATATAGTGTACCGGTGGATTTGCACAGAACCACCGGGCGATCAAACACCAAAAAATACTAAGAGAAATAATGCTCGACAAAAATAATATTGCTGAATTATTATTTTTTTTTTAAAAAAGAAGAATATTTTGTTGTGTTTTTATATACATATATCTCTTATAAAACCGTGAGCAAAGCGTATTTTTATATCCAAAGCTAGTGTATAACCGTAGTAATGAAAACAACGGCCAGCAAAATTATGGGAATCAAAAGCAAGAATGAGCAGCATATTATTAAGGAATTAAAGTAGCCGTTTAGCACATTCTTAGGTAATAAAAGGCTGTTGTAGGAAGTTTCAAGAATGCAGCAAGTCAACTGACAAAATAAGGCAACAAACAACATGATTTAAGGAAAAAAGTTGTTGTTCCAAGCAATAAGTATGGCAGTAATAAAATACCAAAGCAAACGCTTGTTACGGGCCAAAATCATCAATAATTAAAATGGTAATATTCAATCAGAAATAAGTTACCAAAAATCAATAATTAATTTTCAAAAAATTCACACTGAAACAACTTTGTTCCAACAATCCCCCACTTGAATTTTTGAAAACATTTCCGAGCAGAATCCTTACATATATAGGTTGTGCATAAACAAAAGTGTTTTTCTACTTGAACTTCTGCGTAGTGAATACGATTCAGATTTAACAAGGGTAACTCGAAGTTTTGAACCCTATCTCTGACAACGTACCACACACTACCTATTCTCGGTGTTTGTCATAGACCCGTGCTGTTACGGCCATGCACGTCTATCCCAGTATAGTGAACGCTCTAGAAATGCTGCCACACATTTCATAGGAAGCGGCCTAACTTCCACATTCACATAGGTGAATCTATCAAGAGTACTCCTGTAGCTAGGTACTCCACTCCAAATGGAGTATAGACTTCATTAAGAGTTCCTATTAACTCATCCTTGATCGCTTCAGGAATTTATATCTTTTGAACATAATCAACTCATATCACTCCATAACTTGTTATTACCCATTGAACCTATTTCTTGGGATCTCCAGTCTATAGGTTGGGTTACCATTATGTGTGACTCACTTTAATGGCAATAGTCCCATTTTCTTAGAAAAATCATGGACTTTCTCCCTAGCCAATCCTTTCGTCAAAGGATCAGCCAAATTATCCTCAGTGCGTACATGATCCACTCTCACAGCTCCAATAGAGAGATATTCTCTCACAGTGCTGTGCTTACGACGTATTTGTCGTCTCTTACCGTTGTAATAACGGTTCTGAACTTTTGCAATAGCCGCGGTACTATCGCAATGGATCAAGACAGCCGGTAATGGTTTTTCCCACAAGGGAATCTCACCTAGCAGGTCTCTTAACCAACCTACTTCTTCACTAGCTGTAGCTAGTGCTATCATCTCTGACTCCATGGTGGACTGAGCCAAAATAGTCTGTTTCTTAGACTTCCAAGATACAGCTCCACCGGCTATAGAGAAAATATATCCACTAGTAGCCTTAGAGTCATCTGATAAGGTGTTCTAGTCAGCATCACTATAGCCTTCTAGTACAGCTGGAAACCTTTCATAATGTAATCCTAGGTTCATGGTTCTCTTAAGGTATCTCATGACCCTTTCAATAGCATGCCAATGCTCATTACCAGGACAACTAGTAAACCTGCCTAATAATCCCACGACATAGGCAATGTCGGGTCTAGTACAATCAGCGGCATACCGAAGGCTGCCAATGACGCTCGCATAATCAGATTGCCTAACGGCATCACCAGTGTTCTTAAATAATTTTACGCTGGGATCATAAGGTGTACTAGCAGGTTTACAGTCAAAGTAACCATATTTCTTTAGGATTTTCTCAATGTAATGAGACTGATCCAAAGAAACTCCATTTTTAGTCCTAGTAATCTTAATCCCAAGGATTACATTAGCCTCTCCTAGATCTTTCATATCAAACTCAGCATTCAACAATAGCTTTACATTATTCACAGCGTGAATATTCAAGCCAAAAATTAACAAGTCATCCACATACAGACAAATTATAGTGCAAATGTCATTCTCAAATTTTACATATATGCATTTGTCACTACCATTTATCTTAAAACCATGTAAGATGACTAAGTTATCAAATTTTTCATGCCATTGTTTAGGTGCTTGTTTGAGACCATAAAGAGACTTATCTAATTTACATACCAGATGCTCTTTTCCTGGGATGACAAAGCCCTCTGGTTGATCCATGTAGATTTCTTCTTCCAATTCACCATTCAAGAATGCAGTCTTTACATCCATCTGATGTACTACAAGATTGAAAACAGAAGCAAGAGACATTAGCACTCTAATAGAAGTTATTCTAGTTACAGGTGAATAAGTATCAAAGAAATCAACATTCTCCCTTTGTCTGTAGCCTTTAGCTACCAAACGAGCCTTATACTTATCAACGGTCCCATCAACTTTCAGCTTTCTTTTTAGGACCCATTTGCAGCCAATTGTTTTGCAACCTGGTGGCAACTCAGTTAGGTGCCAAGTTCGATTAGACTCAAGTGAGTCCATTTCATCATTTACGGCTTCTTGCCATAAATCTGCATCAACTGAGGCTAAGGCTTCTTGGAGGGTAGAAGGATCCTCCTCTACATTAAGAACTTCAAAGTCCGGGCCAAAGTCTTTTGCTACTCTAGCCCGTTTGCTCCTTCTTAGTTCGGGTTCAGCATTCAAGTCTTGTGAGTTAGACCTGACTACAGGAATAATAGAAGAGGATGAACCCCCACTATTTCTAGATTTGAAAGGAAACCTGTCCTCATAAAAATCAACATCATTAGATTCGATAATTACTCGTGCATTTAAATCAAAGAATCTATATGCTTTACTATTAATAGCATAACCAATGAATACACATTCATAAGCTCTACTAGCTAACTTAACTCTTTTAGGATCAGGAATCCTAACATATGTTAGACAACCCCAAGTTCTGAAATAAGAAATATTAGGTTGTTTATTACGAAGTAATTCATAAGGAGAAACCTTACTCTTAGTCTTTGGAATACGGTTAAAGACATAACAAACAGTGAGAAGAATTTCTCCCCACCAATGATCAGCAGTACCAGAATTTAAGGAAATAGCCACTACTAACTCAGTAAAGGTTCTATTTTTCCTTTCAGCCTTACCATTCATTTCTGGAGAATAAGGAGCTGACCTTTCATGTATGATACCATGTGAATTATAAAACTCTACAAAAGCATCAGTATCATACTCAGTTCCACGATCACTACGTAACCTTTTTAATTGCTTGTTGAACTGATTCTCAAACTCTGTCACAAACAACTTAAACATATCAAAAGCATCACTCTTATTTTTCATCAAATAAACACGAGTATAATCAGAACAATCATCAATAAAGGTGATGAAATATCGTTGTCCATTTCTGGTCAACGTTCCATTATATTCACAAATATCAGAATGAATCAAATCTAACGGTTCTGAGTTTCTAATAACAGACTTATGAGGTGTTTTTGTAATCTTAGCTTGACTACAAAAATCACATTTATCAAAGTCATTGAGAGAAATATTAGGAATAAGGCCTAAATTGCTCATATTTTTTATGAGTCTTTTGTTCACATGACAAAGTCTAGCATGCCAAATATTAACAGAAGAAGACAACATATAAGCAGAATCAGAAATTTTATTAATCTCAACATTCAGTTTAAACATGCCATCAGTAGCATATCCTTTCCCTACAAACATGCCATTCTTAGTTAAAGTAAACATATCAGAACCTATGGTTTGTGTAAAACCAGCCTTATTAAGAAGAAAACCAGAAACTAAATTCTTTCTCATTTCCGGAGTGTGCAACACATCCTTCAGAATGAGAGTCCTGCCAGAAGTAAACTTCAACTCAACATTACCAATACCAGCAACAATAGTGGAATGGGAATCACCCAACAACACTTTCTTATCATCGGTCTTTTCAGAATATGTTTTAAACATCCGACGATCATAGCAGACATGGCGCGTAGCACCAGTGTCTACCCACCACCCATCTGATCCACCTGTAAGGTTGATCTCAGTAATCATAGCCACGAGTGGCTCTTCTATCATGCTAGCCTGTGGTACAGGGTTAGGCATGTTTCTGCACTTTCGTGCCATATGGCCTGGTTTTCCACACCTATAGCATAGAAATTGACCAGTACCATTCTTAGGTGGTTGAGACTGTTGCTTTCCATTGTTCTTTTGAACATTCTGTTTATTTTTGTTGAAGTTATTCTTCCGGTTCTGAGGCTTGAAGTTCTTACCAGCAGGCTTGAGAACTGCAGCAGATCGCTTAGGAGCATTGTTTGTAGTGAGCTGTGAGACTTCTTCTTTCTGGTCCTGTTTTCTGGATTCTTCCTCTATACGGAGCCGAGTGATCAAACTCTCTAAGGAGAATTCCTTAGTCTTGTGCCTGAGACTGTTTTTGAAATCTTTCCAAGAAGGAGGCAACTTGTCAATAATAACAGCAATTTGAAATTGTTCATCAAGAGCCATACCTTCGGAAATTATCTCATGAGCAATTTTTTGAAGTTCGTGGGACTGCACTTCCACGGACTTATCATCAGTCATCTGAAATTTCAGGTACCTGCTGACAGCATACTTTTTGGCACCGGCTTCTTCAGTGTCATATTTCTTTTGTAGGGCATCCCACAAATCCTTAGCAGTGTTTTCCATATTATAATAGTCATACAGGTTATCAGACAGACCGTTAAGGATATAATTTTTGCACATGAAATCAGTTTCATTCCAGGTTTCGATTTCACTATTCCAATACACTAGGTCATCTTGTTCTGCATTATCAGGAATAACAGGCCTAGGGACAGTCAAGGCAGAATGAACTTTCTTAACAGTGAGGAAAAATTGCATTTTCTGTTTCCACCTTTTAAAATGAGCGCCTTCAAAACGGAAGGGCTTGTTAAGGTCACTGGACATAGTCATATCTTCGGTAGACATTTTAATTACGGAAGGCAGAAAAGACTGTTCTAAAATTGTTATAAACGGAACTGCAGGAAACAACAAATAAGAACAATGTTACCGGGAATGAGACTGAGTCGCGGACTATGTCGCTTTCTTTAGAACATTCACGGTACTGCCTTTAAATTGTGCAAGCAGATCGAACCACAACCGGATGTCCCCCAGGATAAAACAGCCTCTCAAAAATATAGTGTACCGGTGGATTTGCACAGAACCACCGGGCGATCAAACACCAAAAAATACTAAGAGAAATAATGCTCGACAAAAATAATATTGCTGAATTATTATTTTTTTTTTAAAAAAGAAGAATATTTTGTTGTGTTTTTATATACATATATCTCTTATAAAACCGTGAGCAAAGCGTATTTTTATATCCAAAGCTAGTGTATAACCGTAGTAATGAAAACAACGGCCAGCAAAATTATGGGAATCAAAAGCAAGAATGAGCAGCATATTATTAAGGAATTAAAGTAGCCGTTTAGCACATTCTTAGGTAATAAAAGGCTGTTGTAGGAAGTTTCAAGAATGCAGCAAGTCAACTGACAAAATAAGGCAACAAACAGCATGATTTAAGGAAAAAAGTTGTTGTTCCAAGCAATAAGTATGGCAGTAATAAAATACCAAAGCAAACGCTTGTTACGGGCCAAAATCATCAATAATTAAAATGGTAATATTCAATCAGAAATAAGTTACCAAAAATCAATAATTAATTTTCAAAAAATTCACACTGAAACAACTTTGTTCCAACAACAGTGTATATAAGTAGAAAATTTGATGTAATTATTGTTGTTGCAGTGGCTACATGTCTCCTGAGTACGCATGTGAAGGATACTTTTCAATCAAATCAGATGTTTTCAGCTTTGGCGTGGTTGTTTTGGAGACTATTAGTGGCAGAAGAAATTCGAGAACAACTGTGTTCGAGGAAGGTCTGAATCTGCTTGGACATGTATGTATCAATCTTCCTTTGACTAACTTCTTTAGATTTAAAGTGACTGATATATTTATGAAATATTCGCCTAAGATCACCATTTAGTAATGCCAATTTGCTCAACTTCATACCATCACTGTATTACCCACCATCACCACAAACCTTTTGTTCTTGAAGACAAAATTACCTCTGTTTCAAAATTTTATTTAGACACTAATATAATGTATGCTGTGGTTTAGGCATGGAGATTATGGTACGAAGATAGAGGACTGGAATTTATAGACCCAACACTCAAAGAATCATGTAATCCAACTGAAGTGTTGAAGTGTATTTATCTCGGGTTATTATGTGTACAAGATGACCCTGTTGATCGTCCCACCATGCCAAACGTGGTCCTTATGCTTAGCAGCAGCAATGAAAGTACTGCGAACCAGTCACTTCCGAAAAAACCATCTTTCTTTAGTAGGTCATCATCATGTGAGGCTGCCTCATCGTCCAGTCAAGGAGGTTTCAGCTCCATTAATATGATCACTGTGTCAACTGTTGGCCGATAAATGACAGTTTAGGCATCAGCTAAATATACTTGTTTTTGCTGCAAGGCCTCTCTTCAGTCTTCATCTCAATTTGTTGCAATTTTTTTTTTTAAGAAACTGTAATAGTAATTTTAGTACTCGTATGTTTTTGCCATGGTGATGGTTAAATTTTTTTTTTGTTAATTGGCAGTCTTTCAATTCATCGGATTCTTATTAAATTGAAATTGTTCTTACTAATCTACTGAATAAGAGAGTTGCCAATATTATTTTACCAACCAAATTATTGCTTCAGGTTACTAATTTTTGTTTTGAACTGATTTTTACTTCTTAAAAAGGATTTTTGTTTT
This sequence comes from Chenopodium quinoa, assembly GCF_001683475.1. Lineage (NCBI taxonomy): Eukaryota > Viridiplantae > Streptophyta > Magnoliopsida > Caryophyllales > Amaranthaceae > Chenopodium > Chenopodium quinoa. The sequence continues at coordinate 1,727,145 of NW_018742907.1, forward strand.
GAACCAGTTGTAGGGTACTGTCAGTTTGCCGAAGCACAAAGGCAGCTGGTGATGCAGGGGGTAAGATTAAGATCAATGATGTTGATGCGGGATAGTTGGGGGAGGTGGGCTGTGGCTTTGGTGTGATTGCGAGAGATGCTGCAGGGATGGCGCTGTGGTGTGCAAGCATTAAGTGTAGGGATTTGTGGGAAGTAAATTGTGCTGAAGCTAGGGCGGTTTGTGGGCGTATGCAACTTCCAAGTGAAATGGGAGCCCGGGACGTGGTGATTGAAAATGACTGGGAGGCTGTCATTGAAGAGAGAAATGAGTGTGCTTGTTTGTTTACTTGATACACGATCGTATGTTGATGAATTACTCGATCATTAAATGATTTTAAACTAACGATGATGTTATTTTTGGGATGCCATTTCCATGCTAAATGATGTTAAAGTTCTATCCTCTTGCGGTCTTGCCTATCTATTTCGACTCTCGAACTGAAAATGTTTACTACAAGCACCACCTGTTGGATGAAATGTCTGAGAGTTGACTGTGTTTTGCATGGCCTTTCTCATCCTGTTCTCTAAAACGTGACAAACCAGAATTATAATGTTAGTAAGTGCTCTATATTATACTTGCGTTGGTTTTTTTTTTTTTTTTTTTTTTTTTTTTTTTTTTTTTTTTTTTTTGTTTTTTACAGCATTACGTTATTTTAATTGCTTGCAACAGTATGACTTTTAAGCGTGATTTAAACATTTGAAGATAAACATTAACCAATAACCGCGAATAATCATTCTAATATAAGTAAAGGATTTGCTGGGTTTTTGCTAGATAAGAACACCATTGGATTGAATATCCGGTCTGTACGTACTTTGAGCATGAATATATTGCTACTCGTTTCCAAATGTTAGTTCAAGTCAATTGACAGGTTTTCCCAAAAGTTTATCATGGTTTCACAAAGTCTTCTTAGTACAATTTGTACTTTGTAGTGCAAAAGTGTAAACCCTTATGAAGGGTATGCCTTTTTCAAGAATCAAGACCATACAGACAATGTTGGCTTAAACTGTTTCGTTATGTTGTTTTTTCTTATTCATAGCTAGAAAAAATATTTACTTGGACTACTGAGTTGACATGTGTCCGACTTGGCTATTTTGTGAAAAATTTCGATAATCATGAACTCAAATGAAGTGTCCAAGTGTGTCCTACCCATTTGCCATGTCCGAGTGTAAAGGATCTGACACGGGTACTTAAGATGAAATGAAGAGTCCAATTAACATAATTGATGGTTAAAGCCCAAAATTAATTTATACTTGTATATTCTATCATATTTGAAAAGTTTGTTATTTGATATGATTGACTGACTGAGAAGGTCTTTATGTGCTTGTAAATTTGTGTTCAACAATGAGTTCCAGCTATGGCATAATTGGTGTTATTACCTACTGTTGAAAGCAAACGCTCGAGTCAGCTAAAAATGACAAAGTTTCCAAACCCCACCATTTATCATTTACTAGTCTTTCACTCTTTCATTCCTTTCCTTTAAAAATCTAATAAGGTGGCTAAATGATAGTCTAGTTGCACCGTGTTTTGATCAGTAATTCAATGATGCGACAAAGACATTTATGATCCAGAAGACAGCTCCAATTCATATCTTTAGACTAGTACTTAGACAAAATTAAAGCTGTATTAATAGTGTAGAAATAAAAAAGTAGTCTTTTACTTAATTTTATGCGTGCTTGGGTCTACCAGTGTTGAGAATTTGACAATTCTCTGCATGTTTTGTGGCAACCCATGAACTAGATAGTATTCGGCTAGAGATGATACATATGGTGTTCCTTAATTGATTTAGTATAACAGAAAAATACATCAGCTTTCCAATTTGATTGCTGCTTTCATTTTTAGTGAAGCATTGTGATGCTTTAGCTAGGTTCATGCTGCTTTTACTTATGCCAATTATCATCATAAGGCCCATAATGTGCCTATGTTATCCCATCTTTTTCTTACTTATGCTTTTGTTTTTCACTCCTATACTACAATGCAGTGCTAGTGACTGCTTAGAAGAAGGTTCCAAGGTCATTGATACTAGCAACAATACTATAGTATCCCCTGGTGGAGTGTTCGAGCTCGGATTCTTCAGTCCTGATGGGAACAACGGTAATACAAGGTATTTGGGTATATGGTATTGTAGTCACTCCAATCCAAAGGTCATTGTGTGGGTTGCTAATAGAGATAAGCCGCTGTTGGAATCCAAGGGCTCCCTTGTAATTCAACAAGGTAAAGCCGAGCTATTGGATGGGAATGGTCTGCTGTACTGGTCAACCAATGGTGTTCCATCTGCCCATGTACAGACCCCGAGACCTGTAAATTCAACGTCTACAACACTCTGTCTGTTTGATAGTGGAAACTTAGTTTTGAAGGATAGAAGTTTGTCACAGGAAAAGCAAAACTCGTGGCAAAGCTTTGATCACCCAACTGACACATTTCTTCCGGGGATGGATAGAAGTATAGATCTTTCATCGACAACCTTAAAACTGATATCTTGGCAAAATCACAACAACCCAGCTCAAGGAAACTTCACATTCCCCCTACAACCTAGCTTGGCTAATGCTTTGTCTGTTGAAAATAATGAAAAAGGACATCCTAATTATTGGCAGAGTGGAACAACCCCTTTTGACAAGATTCCAACTGCTTTGTCTAAATTATGGTTTGATGGCACTTCCCCACTTCAGGAAAACACACGCCTAGTGATAAACTTCACGGGACAGATTCAATTTTGGATAAACAAAAGTGAAGGCTGGTCCTTAAATTGGTCTGAGCCAAGAGATGGTTGTAGTTTGTATGATAAATGCGGTAATTTTGGCAGTTGCAATAGTAACAACGGGAAGATTTGCAAGTGCTTGCCAGGATTCAATCCTAGTGGAAAGTGGAATTTGGGAGACACTTCTGCGGGGTGTTCTCCAAGATCTGGATCTATTTGTGAAAGGGACAATAGTAGTACGAGTGACATTTTCTTGAAATTTACCATGATGAGAATGGGAAACAAAACTTGTTCTAGTTCTAGTTCTACTGAAGAAAATTGCCGTACCCAGTGTCTTACTCAATGTTATTGTGTTGCTTACTCTAATGATTTTGCTGACTGCTCAGGAGCACGCACTTTTGGTAAGAAGAAATGCTTGCTATGGACTGAATTGACTGACTTGCAAGAGGAGTATCCTGATGGAATTACTCTCTTTGTCCGCACAACACCGTCTGATATAGGTATCTTCTTTCCTACTGCTATTTAAATTACTCCCTCTTCCCTCCTCCCTCCATACCATCACCATTGACTCACAAATGTTCGTAGACAATTGTCTCAGCAATAAGATTCAAACAACATAGATCACGAGGAAAAACAGCTTCCATAGGCTCACTGTAATTTAAAAGTACAGACAATTGGCTTAGATCTGTAGTTAGTCCTCAAGAACATGGCCAGAGTGAATGAGCAATAAAATAACAGGTTGCAACAAATCCTTTTGTGACCACGGAATTATATAGAATGGGCTTAGGCCTTAGGGATTAAGGATATTCTCCCATTATATATTCATATTCAATTGTGTAAATACAAGGTATGAAAGAACAAGTTATGTTGACTGTAAAATTAATCCAACCCTGAACTCAATCTGATCATACAATAGTAAATTAGGAAAGTTAATGCTGTCATGCAATGTTGTTAAACCTCGCTGACATGAGTTCTATTGTCCTGTGGCAGACCCAACTTCACGGGGATGCAGTCCTTGTGGAACCTATAGTATTCCCTATCCCTTAAGCACAGGGAGAAATTGTGGGGATCCCTCATACTTCCATTTTCATTGCAACAGTACAACCGGTCAAGTTATATTCTCTACTCCAAGAGGCAACTTCAATGTCACTTCAATTGATCCGGATGCAAAAATCCTTACAATCCAAGTCATGCATAGTAATTGTGACGATAAATATATCGAGCTGTTTAAGTCTCTCAAGGACTCTTTGCCATACACTTTTCAAAACTGCAATGTTGTTAAGGACCAACCTTTAATTCAAGTTAAACAGCCTTTTATTGAAGTTGAGATGAGTTGGAACCAACCACCAGAATTTCTTTGTCATGCACCCTCAGATTGTAACCAATTCCATCATACTAGCTGCAAATCCACGAATGGGGTGGAAAAGAGGTGCCTCTGTGGATCAAAGTTCCATTGGGATGGCTTGAAGTTGGAATGTACCAAAGGTGAGATGCTTTGTCCTGCTCAGTTACTCATTTCTGCTGGCAATTGTCTATCAGTACGTGTTTTTCACTAATATCTAATTACTTAAGAGTGGATACTGCTGTAGCTCTGAAAAATTATGTAATTATCTTTATGTTGTTAATATTCAATTTTGAGCCTATAATCTTTCATTACTGTTGTAGTGTTGTTTATGAAATCTTAACTATGTTTGCTTTCTGTCCCATAAAAGAACCTTTTCCTCTCAAGGTTGCAGCTCTTTGCATAGCTGGTGCATTGGCAATTGTTCTTTTGTGCAGTATATTCTTTGTTTGTCATGCCAGGAAAAGAAGAATAAGTAAAAAGCGAGGTAATTCTTATAAATCTATTTTTGCATGCTGCATACTACTAGGTATTTAATATAACATATCAGTTGTGCTGCAAAGAAAGATAATACTTCCTTCGTTTAGAAATAGCTGCATTATTTTTATTTTCACTCTTGTCACTGTATAACTTCAACCATTAATATATCAAATTATCATCAAGTAAAAATTATAAATAGTTGATATTTTAAAAGTATATGTTGAATGAATCGAAGAGTATCCTAGATGATGACCGTTTTTTCTCTATCAAAAGTTATCAAAGGTAGTCAACGTAGAGTGTGTGAATAAGGTAAAAGTCAAAACATTGCAACTATTTCTTAACATAGGAAGTACATTAGATATGGGTTTCAATGATAAATTTGCTTTTAGCATCTCTGCACACCCTTCCTGTAAACAAGGAAATCAGGAATTACAGGTGGTATCTGTTTACACTGAGTAAGTCCAGCGATTTGACAGGTTCACTTGAATTCAACGAAGATGATACTGCAGGCATAGATGTGCCATTTTTCGATTGGGAAAACATAATAGCTGCTACAAACAACTTTGCGGATGCAAATAGGCTTGGGACAGGGGGTTTCGGTTCTGTGTACATGGTAATAATTTTAGAATCTATTAAGACTTTAGAGAATATTATGTTTGCAAGTTTGATAACCTATCATTATGTGGGACAATGCATTCAGGGAATACTTCCAGATGGGCAGAAAATCGCTGTCAAGAGACTCTCAACTGTATCGGTGCAAGGTGTTGAAGAATTTAGGACTGAGGTTAAGTTGATAGCCAAACTCCAGCATCGGAACCTTGTAAGACTTATTGGGTACTGCATGAAAGCAGACGAGAAGATATTAGTCTATGAGTACATGCCTAATGGAAGCCTAGACTCTTGTTTATTTGGTCAGTTAATTACCAAGTTGGTACCTATCTATGCATAAGATTAATTACTTTATCTTCGAGTAACACTACTGTCATTTTTGTGATATTTTGCGAGAAGATGAAAGGCATATTGTATACTTGGACTGGAAGAAGCGTTTTGACATCATTTTGGGGATTGCTCGGGGCTTGCTTTATCTTCACCAAGACTCAAGACTAAGAATTATTCATCGAGATCTCAAACCAAGCAACATTTTACTTGATGAAGAACTTAATCCAAAAATATCAGACTTTGGCATAGCAAGGATTGTTGGTGGGAAGGAAACAGAAGCAAGCACAAATAGAGTAGTTGGAACATAGTAAGTCAGAGTATTCAGTAGAGTAAACTAATACCAAACCGCATCAGATAGTCACAATTCATGAGTAGTGTGCTAATTGCCTTATTTTAAACTGTGATGCAGTGGTTACATGTCACCAGAGTATTCATATGAAGGGATCTTTTCAGTAAAATCTGATGTTTTCAGTTTTGGCGTGGTTATATTGGAGACAATAAGTGGTAGAAGGAATTCGAAAATTTTTATGTTTCAGCACGGCCTTAGCCTGCTAGGACATGTAAGTACCTTCAAAAATAAAATGACTGATTTATTCAATCATGATTCTGGACTAACTTAATGTTATCTACTATCTAGGCCTGGAAATTATGGAATGAAGATAGAGGACTAGAATTGATGGACTCAAAACTCAACGAATCCTGCTTTCCGTCAGAAGTTCTGAAGTGCATTCATATTGGGTTATTATGCGTACAAGAGGACCCAAGTGATCGTCCCACCATGTCAACCGCAGTTCATATGCTGAGTGGGGAAAATGCCTCTCTTCCACTTGCCAAACAACCAGCTTTCATGAATCGGAAACCATTATCAGAGAATGCCTCATCTTCCAGTGCAATGGATTCAAGCGTGCAAGAGGAGATGACTGTATCTACAATAGGCCGGTAACTGACAGTTTCGCGTTGAAATAAAGCTGAATGAATGTGGCTTGTGTGGCAGTGTGGTTGGGTGCGTGGTCAGACTGATGGATGGCTAGAATTCTCCGTCCGATCAGCTTATATGTTGAAACAGAAAGACTATTGGCTGTTGCATTAAACTGTCAAAAGTTGTAGATATTCAGCAATTTTAGTCATTTGTTTAAACTCATGAAACAGTTTTGTAAATATTGTATTACTCCTTATAGTTTCCAATTATATATAGATTATATAGAGACCCAGTTCAAAAATCTCATTGCATTAAAAGACTGAAATTTCTCTAATACACCCAAGTGCACGGTGTACGGTAGACCCAACCAACCTAAGGTTAGTTTTTGCTTTTTGTTTGATGATTAAATGGACAATAATCAATTAAATGAGAAATCAATACTTTTAGGTGCACTGTGCACTCGGGTGTATGCTAAAAGCTGGTTGCCAGGAACAATCTATTTTTGCATATGTTAAGAATTACGTAAAATTTCCAAAGTACGAAAACATAAAAAAAGCATAAAATATTTTGATCATCTTCTTTATGATAAATCAGTCACATTCATTTGTTGACTATGTTACTTGTACTCTTCATTTCACTTTCAATACCCATGTCAGCTACTCGAAATTCAACACGAGTAAGACATTGGACACTTCATTCTACACTAATTATGAAAGCCTTGCATAAAATAGTTGAGTCGAACACTTGAACACGCACCTGTTGAACACTTGGACCTTATACCCGAGTTTGAGTTTTACTGTTGATTGAAATACAAAATACGATTCTCATTTATCCCGTAAAAATAACACTTTCAAGACTATAACACAAATTTAAATTAAAAATGGATACAATAACTCAGGTGAGTCAAATTCAAAATAATTCAACCTAAATAGACTTAAAGGAGTGCTACTTTTAAAAAAAAAAAAAAAACTCAATCAAAACCCAACCCGCACATCCGATTTGACACTCAAATTATCGGGCATTCGGCCTCTACGAATCTACGATTGGGCCAATAATCCTAACATGCCTCAAATTTATGGCTTATCATTAATCATTAGCACATAACACAACGAGGACAATCACAGTGTGGAATCGTCAGCGCCACCGAGTCACGGCGGAGCTTCCGAGTCAACCACCGATTCTGGCGGAAAAATGGATGCAAACGAACTGAAGAATTGCTTGAAAATTGGAGGAGAAATAGAGCGAGTTAATGGCAAGGAACTCAGTTACACCGACTTCGTTGAGAGGTACCTCGCCAAAAATCAACCTGTAGTTTTGACTGGTTTAATGGATGATTGGAAAGCTTGCGAAGATTGGGTTGATGATTATGGAAAACCTAATCTTGGTTCCTTCTCTAATCAATTTGGGGACTCTCAAGTTCAGGTTATTCAAATATTCCTCTCCTGTTGATTTTAGTAATTATTTCTGAAATTTAGTTAACGGATGTTGTAATTATGATTAATGTCGTGCAATATGGTTGATTTTTATGGTGCGAATTACGGTGGTTGTTTGTGTTGAGTATTGGAAAGATTGAATTATGTAGGCATCATATTTCTATTTTTGTACCCTGATTATGTAGTCTGTAAGAATATGGCTTATTATCTCGGCTACAACTCGGAATATGAATGTGGCTTATTATTTAGAGACGGAGGAAGTAATGTTTGCGGATCGTGAAGGGAAAGAGGAAAGGCGAAATGGAGCCTTTTGGATATTGGAGTGATATTTGTGATTGTGAAACAGTTAAATGGTGTAAATCAGTAAATGTGTATGGTTGATTATGATAGATGTCTTAAGCTTTTGATACATGATGATTGATTATGAATTTTGGTGCATGTTTTTGTTTGTGGTTACATTTCTTTATGTGTAATCTCGCTAGGTAATTTTTAATATGATTGATGAGAGATGTGTACGATTGTACGAACTATGTTTAGATGCAGTTCTGATTAGTTCTCTCGTACCATGTAGGGCTATGTGACAATGTGAATTATAGAAGATATGGGCTGCCTAATGATTCCTACTAATATGCAGTAAAGCTCTGCAAGGATAGCTTTTATTGTTATTAATATTTCAGTCATGTGTTCGAATTGTTGACAGACTATTTGATGTTGCTGTTTGATTGTCCATTTAAACCATTACCATTTGACTGAACCTCAAGTCTTCAGCTGAAGGATTGTCATTCCCACTTTATACTTCAAATACATATCAATGCCTTTGTTATTCCTTTTGAAGACCCCTTTAAGCAAAACGTGACTTCACTGCGCATTAGAGTTCATGGTCATCACCATAAACTACATGAGGCCATAATATATGCTGTCCTTTACAGTTTAATATCAGGAGATTTGACCTGTATTCATGCTTATGTAGAATGTGTGTGCCATGATGTACTATAATTGGCCAAAATCAAATTACTACTTTATGGCATTTTACATTGTCTAGTGATGCATGATATGCAGATTGCGGACTGTTATAGCATGGAATTTACCGATCAAAGAAGAGAAGAAATGTCTGTTTCAGAGTTCATTAAATACTGGGTTGCACTAAATGGAGATAACAGGGAGGTTCATCACAATGTTTCCCCTGATAGCTGCAGTGATAAGTCCTTTTTATATTTGAAAGACTGGCACTTTGTTAAGGTAGAAGCTGGAATTTTCATGCTTTCTGTCATTTAATTTATGGCTCTTTTGTTCTCTGACTTTTTGTTTGTAAATTACCGATTAGTCTGATTTCTATTTTGGATGGCGAAAGGAGAATATTTCTTAAATGAGAAGTACCATGTGGGGACATTCTAACATATATATTGAGAAACTTATTTTCGTAATGTAGATTTCTAATAAATCTTATTCTTGCACACAAATTGTTGATACGGCTTTGCAGGAGGTAGTTGTTCATTGCTACAGGTTTTGCTTATTTTGTACGTGTTGTGGAAGGCTCTTCTATGTATGATGTGCATTTACTTTTCTTGTCATTCAAGTGTGTGACACAATGTGGTGCATTCATTCTAGGTAATGGAGGGAGCACCTGGCTGTACTTAATGAAGCATAAGTTTTGAAGTCTTTCCCATAAAATTTCTAGAAGGCTAATGACCATTAGCTAGATTGTTGGTGAAATGAAATCTACAAATGACAATAATGTGGTATTTAATCTACGAAAGACAATAATATGTGGTATTTATGCTCTTTTATCGTTTCTTTATTTCATTATCTATCTGATTGTTCCTAAATGCTGCTGTAAGAGCTTTAATTGGGGGATAACCTGCCATTCTTAGAGACACATTAGTTCTTAATATTAGTCTAAAAAGATTGTTGTGCTAACCTGCTAGGTGAGGTTTTTCATTATAAACAGTTGGTGCACTTTAGTTCCACAACTGAAAGCAATTTTTTTTCACTTTTATGTCCAACATGGTTGCTTATTTTATTATCATTTTGGTTTTCCAGACATAATGTGTAGTGATATTGGCTGAAATCTCAAACTTGGTGATCTTGTTGGTAGGAATACCCTGAGTACAAGGCATATGAAACTCCGCTCTTTTTCAATGATGATTGGCTGAACTTGTACCTTGACCAGTATCGCATGCATGATGATCCTGACTATCAGGAGAGAAATGAAATTTGTTGCTCTGACTACCGTTTTGTGTACATGGGACCAAAAGGTTGGGGCTTCAGTGCAGTAACATCTATCTTGTAAGACAATATTCCTGTTTATTGTATGCTACTGACCAGCCCATAGGCTCATAACTACTGAGCTTTTTCCTCTTCATCCAGGTACATGGACTCCTCTGCATGCCGATGTTTTCAGGTCATATAGTTGGTCAGCAAATGTATGTGGGACAAAATTATGGTTTTTTCTACCTCCTGTTCAACGTCACCTTGTATTTGACAGGTATTCTTGCTAGTTATGTTAAAGTAGGATATGTGAAAATTACTAGATTGTTGGACTTTTATCGTGTAACGGGAGTTATGAACCCATTTTAGTCTTCCTTATAATTAGAGTAGCCTTATTGCAAAATTTCACAGAAGGCAGAATTTGTTTAGGGTTATCAAATGTGGGCATCTTTACCCCAATTTTTTGGAGAGGCTGTTCTGAGGCTTGCCCCTTAAATTCTACTTTTCACAGTGAGATAGCCTTATTATTGTTACTAGTCCCCTCTGCTAGTCCTCTGAATCCTGTCTGTGACAGATCACTATCTCTTTGAGTATTGTTTGTAGACAGAACAACTGACGCTTGCAAATTATTGAAAATAGGGAATTTTGTCAGTGTATGTCTTGCTTCACGAAAAATTATTATGAGAGTCCCTGTCTCTTTTCTTCATTTGAATCACATATGAGAAATATTATTTATATTGTGCTTGACATGAGTTTTTTGCATAGCTTTCTTTTTCTGCATTGCATCTCAATGAAATGAGATTTTTAATCATTGAGTCATGTTATTTTAAAATTTTATCTGCGTTTTTTTTGGTAAATGAATTTTATCTGCTTTATCTACTTCATCTGATCATACCTGCTACTTGTTAATTTTTACTTCAATGAATGCAGGCATTTGAAAAGTTCTGTGTACAATATATTTGAGGATGTCAATCATTCAAAGTTTCCTGGTTTTAAGAAGGTAGCTTATATCTTGCTTGCTTGCTTGAGCTCCCTGGCAAATTTATGAAGCATTCTTTGGGCATGAATTTACTCTTTGAATTTTCATCACAGGCTGTCTGGTTTGAATGTACCCAATTAAAGAATGAAATTATATTTGTTCCCAGTGGATGGTACCATCAAGTGCATAATCTGGTATGAAAAAATTGGTGTGCTTTGTACAATTTGTTGACTTTTCCATTTGTTTTGCTCCTTTGATGTATTTGCCCGTATTAATTGTTGCTATTGCTATTGAATAATGTCATTTAAGATAATTATTTCTGGTTTATAGCTCTTGGAGCTGGTGAACACATTTATAATTGCAACTGATGGGTGTAGACATGATCTAATAGTGATTAATCTAAAATTTTGAGTCTTGATAAAAAAAAACTTAGTTCCCTTCTGGATTTCCAATCCTCTTATCTATATTGCATTTGAGGATGGCAATTTATACTTTTAAATTTTTTTTTCAGGAAGATACAATATCTATCAATCACAATTGGTTCAATGGTTATAATCTTGACTGGGTGGTAAGTTAATAGATGATACCTTTCAGTTGATAATTCATGGGAATTGAGAATGCCATGCAATTGTTTTTGTGGTCGTTTTGTACAGTGGGATTTGCTTGAAGGGGACTACAATGAGGCTAAGGAGCTAATAGAGGATGTAAGGGACATATGTGATGATTTTGAGAGCCTCTGCCAGCGTAATCTTGCTGCTAATACAGGTAGGCAATTCAGGAAGCTATAAATCTATGACAATTATTAATTATAGCATCATATTTAAACTGCATAGTGCAAGGCAAGCCCAATTATTTGAAGAATTTGAAGTTGGTCTGATAGACGGATATGACAGTGCTTGTTATAATGTGGTGTTACCAGAAGACAACTATGGGCTATTTTTAGAGATCTTTTGTTTGTTTTATGCTACTAATGTAAAATATCTAGCTAGTTTAAGAAAAATCTAAAGGGTGCCCATGTACTAATTCTGTTTCACGATATTGGATCTTTATACCCCTATCTCATCTATTTTTTCTTCATACAGGCATGAACTTCATTGATTTCTTCACCTTCATTGTACGCATGTCTATTGCCAACTTGCTCCATCTTTGTAATCATGCTGAAGGTTGCAAAACTGATTATGCGGCGTTATGTTCGTGGGCTGAGCATACTATATCAAATCTGATGTCTATCAGGAGACTTGCTCTAAGAATGGAATCCTTATGTTTACCAGAAGACAGGCCAGCCCTGTTGGATATCCAGAAGATCTGGAGAGACCCTTCTTTTGTACAAATGTACTTTGCTCTGAACAGAACATTTGAAAAACTTCATGGTCAATGCAATCATAAATATGAAGGTGAAGATGCCCTACAGAATGAGATCAAACATCACGATTTCATCATTGCAGCTGGGTCGGTTGTTTCAAATTCAAGAAGCCTCATCAGCTTAATTGACTGCAATCTAAAAGATTATAAACTTCTTTCGGATAAATTACGGGTTGATAAGCTCAGAGAAGAAATATTGGCATCTTCATAGAAATTTTTACAACATTCAGCTTGAGGTGATGTTGCAATGGAAATTAATAACAGCAATATTTCCAATGAAGATAACTTCTAGGCTTGCTAACGGTCTCCTATATGTACATCTTGTCTTCCGTTGGTAAAAAAATCCTCTAGTTAGAATGCAAGGTATGTGCCTTTAGCTGATGAAATGACTTGATAGTTGTTACTAGCTTGATGTACTGTTCTTCAATGCTTTTAGGTGTCTAGATTCAGGGACAAGGATTTGATTTTCTCGTTTTGTACATATTGCTCTCATTGTTAGGGCTTGACGCTCTTGAGAAACAACGAGTCTGTCACCCTTTTGTCCACTGTTTGTTGTATACTGGAATTTCCTATTACTACAAGCTTACCTATTCTTTTCATATGCTGCCTTTTTTTATATTTTTTTTGTGACAATTAACGAATTCACCTAGTATTTTACACCTTTTACAATGTATGATACACGATTGTCATTTTGGCTTCTCTGAATTTTTAGTGTAACAAAACTGTCATCGGTTTTTCTTCTTTAAAATTGTATCTTATATGGCGTTTTTTCTTTTTCATATTATATCTTTATCTTCTGAATTAGTAATTTTGCTAAGGATATTTTATACTCCGTATTATAAATATTGTAAGCATATTGCTCAATTAATTACAATTTGATGTTGTTCGAATCTGAATTGCCTGTTATAAGATACTGTCTGCTGATTGATGATAAGAATGGAGCAGTCTATTTGAGTACCCCAAATTATGAATAACGATATTTTAGCTCAAAAACAGGGAAAAAAAGAAAAATCAAAAATTGAATGTAGAGGAGGAATTCTGGCTCCATATGTAGGAGCTACTAGTCTATAGTGCGGTGGTGCCTAGTTTTAGACTTATGCTGGAATTTTGCATCCTTAGTCTTGTATAGTTGTATACTTGTATGACTGAGATGTGGAATTAAATTTCAGATAGAGATGTGGATCCACTTTTCAAGGTGTTTCTTCTGTTAGTCCATCTTAAATTCTTAATTGTCTATGTCATGTTATTTTGGCAGTCTCTTAGCAGAGGATCTCGTATGTGATTACTTTTTCTGTTTAATGAGAATTATTTTCACTATTTTGAGGCTACTTATAATGTCTTTTATAGATAGTGTGAAATAGTCTCACTCAAGATTTACTCGTGTATGTTAGCTTTTATCGATATAAACACTCTAGTGACATAGGATCTTGCTGTTGGTTTAGTTTGTGAATTCTAGTGGAAGCAATAAAAGGTTTGGAGAGGTTCAAAATTCAGATAGTAGATTGTAGTCATAATGTCAGCAACTGGCGAGCTTTGAAATTGCCTACTTATTATTATCCTTCTTCCATCTAGCCTGTCTAAGAGTATGATCGAATTATGTTTGTATCGTTATAGTTATTTGAGCACAATATTTGACGCTCAAGGCTTTATTGGAGTACACTTGTTCATCTCTTTTGTCACATTGCAATAGTTTACTCAGACGATCTTGGGCAGAAACAATTTAGATTCTTGAAAGATGTATTTTCTATATTTTGTCTATTTTAGATTGAATTATGTTCTTGAAACTTACACATGCAAGCCCATGGTGTAATTTACTTAAAAGTTTTTAAAAACTGAAATTGTTTGGTAATTGGTGCATATACCAGCTCTCAACTTCTCATTCTTGACAACTTTTAATTACAATATCATTATAATTTATTGTACCTAAAAATTGCATTCTATGGATATATATGCAAGCTTTTTAAATCTTTTATTTAGAAATGACTTTTTAGATTATATTTCAATAGATAGTTTTTAATAAATAATGGTCAAAGTTACGAGGTTTGACCTCCATAATAAATGTGACCTATGATTTTGTGATAGAGATTTAAACTAAACTAAACTAAACTAATTAAAAGAGATAACTAGACTAATTGCAATTGAAAGCTATGAGAGATTTCTTTAATCTGAAGCCGGGTATTCGGTTGCGAGCCCACTAAACCCTGCTTATCAGAAGGTAGAGCAGAGAAGAAATTACATAATTGCATTTTGCTATATTGAATTTATACCTCAGTGATGTATCTATTCATGTGACATTAATCTTTGTTTAGTTGACTAATGATTTTGTAATGAATGCCATATATATTTGATTAGGTGTTAATGGATATGTGACATTCTTGGTTTCTGTCCATTTCTTTATTTATTGAAGTTATGTGCAAATTACTCGTTCTATATTTTGATGAATATTTTTTTGGTCATAGCTGAGTTAGACGTGATGTTCTAATTTCTTCTTCTTCTGCAGTGAGCACATGCTAAGATTGCTAACCCTTGTGTTATGGTGATTATAGGTCAGTTTCTTACACTTTCCTATGTTTCAAGTTTTCCCTATTTCATGGACCTAGGTAAAACAGTATCTTCTTGCATGGCTTTCATATTTTAGTCCCTTAGTTAATCTTCTTGCCTCCTAACATTTGAAAATCTCCCTAAAATACTTATTTCTTATAAATAATATAAAAAAGGATAGAAGGGACAAACTGTTTTACCACAATTTTTTTTGTATGGTCAACTCCTTGCTAAGCTGACTACCTAGATCATCTATTTCCTCACATTCGAGTGATTTCTTAATTGTAGCTCATATTTAGATTCTTGGAAGCTGTATTTTATTAAGATTAGATGCTCTGCTGTTGGATTTAAACTTGTTAAAAGTCATAGATCCACATGCATGCCCTTGTATTGTGTGAACTTCTTATCATCTTATGTAGAACTTTCGAATAGCTTGGTTTTCCCTTTCACTCGTGGACTTCAAAGCATCATGGATTTCCTCAACTCTGTGGACTTTGGTAAATCCTGTGTTGCTTGGATTCTAATATAAGTGTCCAACACTTTAACATGGATAAGTGTCAAATACAGCCCTTTTATGATAATAACTTGGCATAATTTTGGTCTAAAATGAAGTGTTTCATACCTACATCAAGTGTTGAGTTTCCAATATGGATACTTGGGGTAAAATGAGGAGTCAGTAACATAGGTGTAAATCTGATTTTGTTTGTAGTTTGATTGTACATGCATCTGGTCTCACACTAAAATTCAATATACTTGCAAGTTGGTAATGCAAATGCACTTATATAACTTTTTTGAGATCTTGAAGATCGACAAGGATTATTAAGCCTTGCAACATTTTGTTGGGTTTGCTGCACAAAACCTTCAAAGCAGCATAGCTTGGTACTTTATGATGGCTTTCTCCTTGATCTGTCATTTGGAAGAAATGCGGACTACTCTTTTCTTTTTGATATATTTTGTTGTTTTTCTACCGTTTGTAATGCTTTGTCATATCTTACCTAGATAGTATTTCTTCCTTCATCGGAAAATGACAGGCACGTATACTAGATAGGATGCTAGGGAAAAGGTGTCACTTTTATTAAAAGATATATAGATTATAGTTAGATTTTCGAACATATTCTTACTTCATAGAGTGGTGGAGTGAGGATAGGCATAAGATTACTTAATTATAGAATGATTCAATGAAATCATGGTGAATCCTTAATTATAAAGGGTTGAGATAATGTGATAAACTGACAATAAATTTCAAACAAAATATACTTTATAAGAATATGGAAATGAAACCATACAGTAGAGAGGGATTACTGGACTCTACGCAATCTTAGTAATTTGTACAAATATATATGTAATACAAATTATCAATAAACCAATTATAGCACTTATTATGTGATTAATTATTAACAGGTATTTGACATATGTACCTTGTGTTCATTTCTTTATTCATTTGAGATTTGTCTATTGACAGTTGTGCCTTATTTTATTCTTGATAGATCATCGATATCCTCGTGTACTTTCTTCTTGAATTGATCCCTGTCTTACTCTACCTATCTCCTAAGAATTAGCAAATTTTGTTGATTATAGTTAAGAATTGTTTCAAAACAATAGGAGGGACAACATTGGAACACAACACAATGGACTATATTATCTATAAACAACTTGTATTTTTTTTAGATATACAGTGGTTTCATTGAATAATTCATTGTTGGAGAAGTAATAATCTACTAAGATATCAATACTTATAACCTAACTGGAGTGAAGGCATGAAAAAAAAAAAAAAACAATCAATATCACAGTTCTCTATTTTTTTTAAGGGCACCTTACATTTCTGCCAGGTCCTCCATAATAGAAGTAATCACCCCATACATTATTTCTTCCTTGTCTTATATTGTAGCAATTAGGATGATCAGCCAGGAGTCGAAGATTTGACAAAGGGATCAAGTTATTATCCCAATCAACTAGTTGTAAATTACGAAAATATGCTGCTTTTGTGAACCCTTCATCTGCAAAATGGCCACTACCCATTTGAGTGGATGTATGGAAACCTGAGGATCTGCTATTAACAATTTCTCCTCCAAACTGAATCATGTTGGCATGCATCCTTAAGTGGCTAAACAAGAATGCCGGCCAATACCCGACTAGTTGCCCTGATCCAAGTTCAAGCCACCAGTGTCCATGTTTAGGGTCCTGCATACAAAAATTTCTTCTTTAGATAGTTTTTTTACAAAAGAAAAGTATTTCGTCTGGAAATATAGCAACATGGTTTGGTCTTTATCTACTTCTTGTCATTGTGCAGTGCTTGCAGAGAATATATAGTTGTGAAAACGACTCTGAAGATACATAATTGTGAAAATGACTCTGTACTTCTTCATGTACCTAGTATATACTTGTCATTTCCTAGGGAGTCTTGTCTTCTTCTTCCCCTAATTTTCTAGGTCCTAATTGATTAAACAAGCAGTTCAAAGTTTAAACTTATAAAGTATATGATTGCCTTTGAGATAGGTTACTGTAGTCAATAGTTGACATACATTGTACTGCATAAGCAAATTTTGACTATAAGTGAATCCAATATTTCAATCAAATACTGTTAGCTGAAATACGATGATTTTGACTACATCTTTTAGTAGTCGAAATCAAATCAAGCTCATTGCCTAGACAGAAGAGACCAATGTCTTCCTTGGTCAGCTAGTTTCAAGAAATGTGTGAATGTCAATGCTGCATGCTTTGTTGTTCCCCTCTAATTATTGAGTTTGAAAATGAATCATAAATAAGTGAGATTTCTTCTTCAACTCAGGACCTATATATGTGATTAAGGGTCGATTCTTAGGAATTGAGTAGAATATTTTAACTATCCTTTATTATGTAAAATTTTACTTCTCCATTGTGCCACCAGTAGGTAGTTAAAAGGTACGATTATAATAAACAAGTATTAAGTAAACTTACTGATTTTAGAAAGTGGGTTATTAATATGGGATGATTAAGAATAAAAAATGTAGCTTACTATTTAGAAACAGAGGGAATAATGATTTGAAAGTCAATGAGACTAGAATAGTTTAACTTGCCTTCCAAACTGTGATACTGATGTCGAATTGTCTACCCTTGAAGGATGATCTTGGGGAGATAGCTGCTCCGATGGCGATCTTGGAGTTAGTCTGAACAAAGCCTGAACACAATAGGTTGTAGCATCCAGTGGCCTGGTATGCATCCGTCTGTACAGAAAAACAAACAAATATGTTTGTACCCATACATGATTGAATATATTGCGATTCAAAATGAAAAAGAACAAAATTAATAACATACCGTCCAGTACGTAAAGAACCTAGGGTATTTATCACCATATAAGGCTGGATTTATCTGAGGAAAAATATAAAATTGGATAAGTAAACAACCAAGTAGTTTCTTTTTTTTTTGTTGATAATAAAGTAGAAGAAAGTTATCTGATATACTTGCCTGCCAGCCTGCTTCTATGGTATTAAGGTCATTGCCAAATGAACCAGAGATGATCCATAGTTGAGACAAGCTAAACTCGTATGGATTAGTAACTTGAGGTGTCCAAACATTCATACTAGCTTTAGCACCATAAAACTGTTGTCCATTAACGAATGCCACTGCGTGCTGTGAAACCGAAAATCATGTGTTAGACATCCATACATGCTGATTTAAATCATAGCTTTCGAATGTGATCGATACCAATGTGCCATTGTTAAGAAGCAATGCTTCATTGTTTTTTTAGTATGTGGTAAACAGTTTGCTTCTGCAATATATTTACTCTGTTAATCTGTTTGTGTTTTGGTATTCAGAAAGTGTTGAACATTCTCTAACCTCATGGCCACTACCATCCGAATCTCGCCTCACAGTTCTTCTAGGCTTTCTTCCAAATCTTCCAAATTTACTAGCTCTCAAGATATCCTCTTCTGTAGCTCTTCTGATTGGTATAGTTCCATTTGGGCATGATTCTCCAGATTCTGTCCATTGCTGAATGCTGTGTGTTACTTCATCAACAGAGTCAATACCCTTTGGCCTATCTGGTGGATCCTGTGGATGAAAAATCATTGAAAACATCATTACATATCATGAAACATATAGTTAATTATTTCGCCTCAACCTTTGATTGTTACAAATGTTCATTACCAGTGGCTTTTGCCCCTTCAGCTCAGGATGGTCGAAAGCTGGTTGAAGATGAGACGGAACGCAGTCTATCAAATCACCATCAGAACTCTGTCATAAGAAAACAAATAAAACGTATGATTAAATTTTGAACATGCATGTATCCTAGTGTTTAGAGGCTGTTTACAAAAAAAATTGCGACGATTTTTTTGTGTACACAAAAGGGCATGCCTTAATAGTCTTGACAGCAGGCTTGTTGATTTTCTTGAGATGAGCTCTGATTCTTCTTAATTTCTGCAGCTCTCTTTCCGGCTCGAATGTTTGGTTGTTTGGCGACGAGAGCACGGGGCTAAGAATGGAAGCGACAGCGAGGAGGGAAACAACAAATTTGACAATAAATGAAGAACAACAACAACTTCTTCTTGGAGCCATGTAGGTTAGAATTCTGAAGTCTAAATGTCTGCTTTCTTTGTTTCTTTTGCTTGGAATAATTTGTGGGTTTTTTGTATGTATTACTCTTGTCTTCTATGATGAGCTAACACTAGAAGTCTGTTATTCTATGATTTTGTCCTTAAGAGGAAGGTTTTATTCTATTGCTTCCAAAAACCAAACTTAGAGGCGTTCAAAGGAAGCAGGGGCTCGATCTTACTGCCTCACCATTTCCAATGATTTAGTACCACAACACCTCCTCCCATTCTCTTAGGCACACAAACAGACAGCTAAGCTCCCTTTCTTTAATAGATTCCTGTGTCTTGGTTTTTGGTCTGACACACCCTTAAGTAAGGTCCCCCAATCTTATTTAAAGCAGACCATTTGGATACTTGTGTTTACTTAGTTTAACTTTACCCATAATGCGTTGACAGCTCCCAAAAAAGGTACTTCTTTTCTTAGTGTGTGTGCATGTGTATGTGTGTGAAATGAGAAAGGGTTATAACTTACCGTGCTGTCAAAATAAAAATTTACCTGCAACCCTAGTATTATTCAAGTTTTAAAAGGTTCAGATGTACACGACTTTATTTTACCAGTAGCCTATATAGATTTGAGACTATAGTGTACTCGTATTTGATAAAGCAACATCTTTATTAAAAGTTATAAATATCAAATGAATCTTAACCTATACTCCATAGAATATTGTTGTAGCTATATACAATGTCCTTTTAGATTTAATTGTAACATTGCTAGTTTAAATTATACTATCAACGTGAGTTAGAACTAATTCATGAAAAGAAGAGGACCTAATTATCACACCAGCTATTGGCTAACTAAATAAATTCTTTTGTCAGAAACTGGAGAAAGAGTGGTTAAAATCTTGGTGATGATTTGTATCAATTTTTTTCTTTCCATAGTGCAGTAATTTGGAATTTATGCTTCTTACTTTTAATAAAAACAATTTTTTTGCCTTAAATGGTGAATAATGCTGACTGCATTTTCCTTCCACTAACCTCACCTGTAAACCTGTAACCTGCTTTTTCCATCCTTGAACATTATTATGTCCTGTGAAACTATAGTACCATTAAGATCATGATGTTGGTACCACATTGAAAGCTAGTGCTATACTGGTGGGGTTAAAAGCATGCCTAGAATTCTTGAAATTTCAAAAAATGGGCCATATTATTTCAGATCATATCTAAATAATAATGATTTAGAAATCTTATTATAATCTTGCTTTTGAAGTTTCTTTGTACTGCTAAGTAAAAACTCTAAACTTTTATTGTTTTACCCTCCCTTTTTTTTCTTTTTTTTTTTTTTTTGAAAACTTTATTGGTTTACCTTTGGAAATTATAATGACTATTTGAGCCTTATATTCATTAGATAACAAATCAAAATGAAGGCTTATTTATTTTGTCCTTAATCACTTAGGGATACTTATTTGTGGTACATGAAGTCAAAGGGGACAATGATATAGTCGGGATTCGATTCTTAGATACCACCCATATATGCATTACGAGTACCAACCAAGCTAGGTTTTATATTATTAATATGTTAATTATATACTCCATATCTAAAATATGCGCCATGTGCATGTTGCTTTTACCTATAAAATTTATGTGCATGGCAACAGAGGCTCCCGTTTGTGTTTTTAGAGATGCATGTTTTGTATTTCTGTTCTTTTATTTCAGAAAACTGTTGTTGGTGACACTCTAGAAATAATTGACAATCTGAAATCAGTTTCCTAAAAGAGATGTGAAATCATCCAAAGTTCACCAATCAGTTACAGTATACTACTACTATGGTTCTTTTTGAAGGCAATGAAAGGATTAAAAAAAAGAAAGAGTAATTGTCACATAAAATTTAGCACTATTGAAGTTTCTATTGATGCTCTATTTCTTTCGGCAAGTCAAGCATATGCTCTTCAAAGGGTTCCTCTTGTCACTATCAAATACGGAGTAGGCTTGATGTACCAATCTTAACTAAATTTTGAAAAGGCATAAAGAAATTTAATAGTGCATTTTCCATCCAAATTTCTTTTATATTCATGTATCATGTATAGAAAATCATAGTTATCTCCAAGGTCAAAACAGTCCATTTTCATATCTTTTAGTACTTTGGAATTTGGATGGCATAGACGCGTAGAATTTAAGTAATACTTTAAAGACTTGTCGTTGACATACTTCTTCTATTATGTTCTATGATTGTGGAGTTGTGGTAGTACTTTAGAGATTGTGAGGATTAGGATTACCAATATTTTAGCGACCTTGGACGATAACCTTTATGTATAACAAATTGGATCTTTTTTGGTTTATAGACATGAAATTAACACACTTGGGTCGGCAGATATCACCTCCCTCTCAGAAGAAGAAACAGGAGTTAACTGTGGGTGTTATAAGTAAATGCATTACTTAGAAACGGTTGTACACGCTCAATCTGGTGCGATTGGATGGTTAGGCCCACTGTCATTGACACAAAATTATGGCATTTCCATCTGATGGAAAATTACTTGAATGGCTTGTATTTTGAGCCATTTATTGCTGTCCTGCACCCATTGTACAATCTTCAGCTACTTGTTTAATGAAAAAAATAAGAAAGGCAAACTCAGTAGTAATTCCTTATTGGTTTTTGTTATATGCATCTCTTATTCTCTCTTGTGCCATATGGGATAGTTTCTATGACATTAATTTTCACAATTTATTTCTCTAGGTTTATTGTTTCTAGATCAGAAGATTGAATTATTTTAATCGAATTAGGTTTTGAATTTGATTTCTGATATAATTGATTTGCTTAGAGCTCAATTGGGTTTATTTCAGTTCAGGCCAAATTTGGTCTTTTTTAAGTTTAATTTAGGTCGTAATTGGTCTGTTGCAGGCTTGCAGTGCAAATAAATCAGCCATGTAAAACACGTAAAATCGGATAGAGTCGACTTTAATTTATGTCAAGACCAGATTAGCTTATTTTAGGTACAGTTCGAGTTCAAATTGATTTTGTCGGGTCTAGTTTTCGACACTACCAAAGATGATTAGTGATATCATATATGCATAGATTCTACATTCTTAGGGTGGTGTAATAGTGTATCATATTTGAAATATGTGATTATGGTTTGAATGATCATGTACGGTAAAAAAAATGATATCTTAGTGGCTTTGGTTACATGCGCAAACATGGTATTTTGGGGGGCAGTAAGTTATGGACCTAATTTTTTTAGCTCTTGGGTCAACCTTTTAAGGGTATTTGGGCAGGGTTTGCTTGCCACTTCTAAAGGCTTCTCTTTACATGTTATTTATATTTATCAGGTCACTTCTTTTCACAAAGAAAGACAGACCCACCTCACATTCCCCACTACCCTTTGAATGAATATATAAAATAAAAAAATATGTTGATAATTAAATAAGGGTAATGTTATACATAGTTCTTAGGGCCATGTTTAAAACATTATTAAACTTTTTAAAGTGGAAATAATTTGTGAATTCACGACAAAATTACGCACAAATCAATGTAATAAATGCTTGATTTTATCAAATATTATCACTTTTGACTCCTTATTTATAGCTCTAAGGGCTATGTTTGTCATTTTAAATTTAAAAATAAAAAGGTAATGAGAATAATAATATATGGCCCACGTCAGAGTAAAAGTTTATCCCAGTTAATGAAAGCATGCCTGGCTTAGTGGCTCCCTTTGTAAAGCTGGCTTTTTAGGAGTATAGATTCTTAATGGAATTCAACCTAATTTTATAAATGATGATTTTGTCTTGAACAAATTGAAATTCAATGCTGACTGGTTTTCTTAAAGTTTGTGATTTTGATTAATACTATACGCTATACTACTATAGTGTTGTTTATGATGACATCAAAGATACGTGAGAGAGTATTTTGGGTTGGTTACGATACAGATTCTTTTTAGATTTATCTTCGAGTCCTACTCAATTGGTCTATAAAATAAGTCTCATTTTTTAAGCATATTGTTTTAAGAGGTGAATTATATATCGACATATCATTGATTAAAATTGAATGTGGAATAGTGGATGATGAATCCCACCAAATGAAAAATTGGATTTTTTTATTTAGGAACAAGGTTTGTGGGGCTTAGATTTAGGTGCCGAGGGAGTACTATATTTATATTACAATTTTGGATTAGTTTGGGTTAAATTTTTGTGTTTAAAATTCTAAATTTTTAATGAATTCTAATCTAGATTTCATATTGATTAAAATTTTGCGAGGACTTCAAGATTATTGAGTTCTAATTTAGTTTTGAGGTAAAGATATTGTGACCGACGAAATGTTACGAGTACCATGCCAACATGGTGTCACTTCTTCTAATCCATGCTTGCTTTTATCAAATAAGTCAATTTGTTGAAGAAAATCAAGCTTAGAATAAGGTCACTTTTCTTTCCTTTTCTGATTTTTTTTTTTTTTTAATTGACAGACCTTTTATCACTTCTTGTCATTTGAAATGTGACCCGAGCATTGTGTATTTGTGTGTGTATGTGCAATGTCTACTCTTCATTTGACGTCAATATGAAGATTGTATTCTCCGAAAGGGAATTATGATAACAATGTATGAGTAAAGCTTCTTCATTCTTAGGAAAGGATTGTATAATTACTTCTCCTCGTATGTAACTATATCTATTTGTTGAGTAGATACTAGATACACACTACTAATCGACAATAAAAAAAAAAAAAAAAAAAATTAAATAAATAAATAAAAATAAAAAAAATACTAATATTTACTTATTTAGTAGTGTTGAGTTGGATTTCACTATCACTAACCTCTTCTAGAGGTGGATTGTATATCAATTTACCCAAAGGGTCTACCATGTTATGAACCTTACTAAATTTTACTCTACACTTTGTTTTTACTTAATTTTTGTTATATGTTTGTTCCTTCTCTTTTTAATTTCTTTCAAATGTGGTCCGGCGATGATTGCTGATAATAAGCATGAATGGAGGAATTTAACATCTAAAATTATATAGAGTATATAAATACAAATACAACCATTATAAACAATATGTAATATTTTAAATATTTTTGGGTAAATGGATACGTAATATCCTTGATTGTGAGAGGTTGGAATAGTGTGAGTTACATTCGGACAAATCATCGGGCATATTATTATTATTTGATTATAGAGATATAGAGTTGATGTATTGTCTATTTTTTTATGTAGGAGTGTTGTTTCTATCCACCTCTAACCCCCCACATTCTATGATGGATAAGGTGAAGGGGAAAGGAGCCACCAATCACCCTACTGTATTTTGCCATTAGTTTAGGATTAGGAATTGAGCGTAGGAGCAAGCTCCAAAAGTTTTTAATTAATGCTGAGCATATGATAAAGATGTCCTTCTTTATGATTAAGATTGAGACAGAACACCTCCAAATCATAAACTGATTAATAATTGAATAATTGAATTGTAATGTACAAGGGTGATTAGTAACAGTTCATCGCCGCATTGAACCTACATTAATAATGGAAAAAGGGAAAGATCATACGAGGACTTTTCCTAGCATTAAAGATATTGTGCTTTATTTGATTTTGAGGGCACCTTACCCACTAGTTTGCTCCGATTGATTCAGATTCAAGTCGGGTTGGGTATAAACAAGGGAGGGTGGTAGGATGAACTCTACCAAAGGCACGAAACTAAGACCTTTAGTGATATTGAGTACAGTAGAACAATTTCTTTATCAGCTGATCTAATTATGCGTTGGTTTAGTACAAGTATTAGAAATATGTAGTAAGAAAATACTAAGTACAATAGAACAATTCCTTTGTCAGCTGATCTAATTATGCGTTGGTTTAGTACGAATATTAGAAATAACTCAAATAAGAAAAACTTGTAAGATGTATGATCACTATCTTTCTAATATCATAGTATGAGTGAAGATGGAGATAGTTCATTGGATTTTGGGTGTGAAGCCATGTGATGTAACCAATAATGGGTTTTTTTTTAAAAAAATATTATTTTCTCTGTACCTTTCTTTAAGAAGAAAAGCTGGGGGCTGACTGCTTACCTTTACATAAAGTTCCACTAAAAGGAATTTGCCTTCAAAGCATGTACTAGCTGCTAAGGAAATTCTAGTGAAGAAGACAAAACTAGAGAAATTAATTTATTTGATTTCTGTTAGTAATTAGAGGAGATTCTCTTGGTTGTGAAGGTCAAAAGTTTTGCAAAGCTGCATTCACTTTAGATTCTAAATGTTTGGATCAAATCATTCATCCTATATGCTAAATGTTTATAATATTTGCCAACCATATTAAAGCAAATAGGGGCTGTTTTACGTTCTCAAGTATTCATCATCTTAGCATGTTCAGCAAAACTAGTTGTTATATATATTTTCTCATACTTAAAAATCCATGTTCAAAATATATTCATTTGTCGGCCTTGTACTCCTATTAAGCCAAAAGATGTATGGATTACATTATAACTCATTTTTTTTCTCGCATTTTTTGTTCCTTGCACAGCAACAGTAACACACAAGTAACCTTTTTCCATCATGGTAACAACTAACAAGCTTGTGAATATTGCGGTACTCGAGTAAACAGTACAAGAGACTTCAAACTTTAAATTCTTTTCTTTTGCAGAAAAACTGAGGCTAATTTTGGCTATGAAGTTATGTCATAAAACTTCTAATCTTAGCATAACATACTTGGGAATAGCGAAGAAAGGGACTAGCAAATGAATCAAGATTAAAATAAAAATCCCATTAAACTTTGTGCAATGTTCACACTAATCTTCTAATGAAACTAGTTCTGAAAGTTGATAACTAAATTTTATTTACCCCACTCCTAAGATGCTACCAAAAGTTAAAGCAAAATCTTGTGAAAACTCATTTTGGGATGGAAAATCAGCAGCACAAATTTTGGAATTTTTACCTTATCTTGTTTAGCTGTAAACAAACTTGAATGAAGGAATCCAAAGTTGATTTTGACATAAAAACATTAGAACAACAAACAGTTCATCTCTTTTTTCTTTTTTCCTGATGATTTATCATACCCAGAAATTTTGTCCTTGGGAACTAATTACATTTCTACTATACCAACTCTAAGATCCTGAAAATCGAACAATGTCGTCTTCTAATTCGAGAGAAAATTCAAGAACAAGATCAGGAGACTTTCCCAACTATAGTAGGATAGTAAGAAGGATGATAAATCTGCCAAGAAATATTTTGGGAGGGTTTTCAAGGGCAATGGGACATGGTATTGATGTAATGGCTAGAGAAAGAAGAAACCAAGTTTTCCTTCCTGCACCGCCTCCGCCACCATTTCAACCACCTCCTCAATTCCCATCATATCCACCCCAGTACGACCCTGGCACCGCGTTGATAAATGATGAATGGGCATTTTTGAATAGTTTTGAGCAGAATTATGGAGTTACACATCCATTTTTTTATGCTTGTAGTTTCATTCAAGCATTAAAGATTGCCCAAGATGAGAAAAAATTTATGTTCTTGTATTTACATTCTCCTGATCATCCTTTTACAGCAGAGTTCTGCGGTCAGACTTTGTGTTCAGAGATTATAGTTCAGTTTCTTGATGCTAATTTTGTTAGTTGGGGTGCCATTGCTGATAGAGATGAGGGTTTGCAGATGAGTGGGATTTTAAGGCCTGCTAGCTTTCCATTTTCTGCTGTTATTGCTCCTGCTTCTGGTGATAGTATTTCTGTGCTGCAACAGGTTAGAGTTTATACAGTCTTGTTAAATTCAATTTAATTTCTTGGTCCCCCTTTCCCAAAACTTTATTAAAAAAAAAATAATCATAGAAGAATTGGGTGGAGGATGTTGCACATGCCCACCATTTTTTTAACCTATGATCTGTAAATTAAATTATCTTTCATCTTGAGAGTGAAGATATGAAAATAGGCAGGGTGCTATAATTATTGGTGAAGTACTGTTGTTTGAAACTTTGAATAATACTTGTATTGAATTCTTTTTTATTATCCCCATTGGTGATATTAAATCCAATAGTATTAATGTTAATGAGTATATTTGCTGGAATTTATGGGTAGATGTTCTTGATCCATATTTTACCTAGAGGTGAGCAAAAAATCCGGGTATCTGGTTTTGGAAGTAGAACCACCTAGGCTCCTTGCTGTTGATGTTTGATTGATATTGTATGAACTTTAATTGCATTAAAAGAAGTCTTTAATTTGTGGGAAATTTTCATTCCTTAATGTCCTTGGTAAATCTGTTACTGACAATATTAATTGCTAAAGATTTGGTAAATTCTTTATGCTAGCCATACTAGCTTGATTCAACAAACAAATCACTGCAATTAAGCATTTGAGAGGATTGTAGTCCTTGTTTTTAAGATAAGGTATGAACTAAGTAAATTATTAATCCCCTTTTCATTTGTTTCATGTTAACAAAATGTTCAGATTGAAGGACCAGTTTCCCCAGCAGAACTACTAGAAATATTACAGAGGACTTTGGAGGAACAAGGAGTTGCCTTAAGCAATGCAAGAGCTATAGAGGAAGACAGGAGAATTGCGGATTGTCGGTTAAGAGAAGAACAAGATGCTGCATATTTTGCAGCTCTCAAATTAGACCAGGTTTTTATTCTTTTCACATTCCCAAGAATACAATTCCTTGATGAATGGTGATCAAATTTTCAAATTCAAAAGCTAACAAAAAAATACATATTCAATATTGATTATTCTTCTTTCTTTTTTTAAAAAAAAAAAAATAGGAGAGGGAGAAGCTGAAGAATATACCTGCAGAAAATAAAGTTCAGAAACCAGAAACAACAATACAAGCATCTAACATACGGAACAAGGCTAGTCATGTCAAAGAATCAGCTGCAGCAAATAAAGGAAATCTGCACAAGAATAGTACCAGTAAAGCAAATAATACTCAGGTAATTTGTTTCTTTTTTATCATCTCTTTTGGTACAAATGACTATTTATATCAGTAAAGCAGTAATTTTCTTATCAGAGATTTTTTGGAACTGTAATTAGTATCATGCTTTGCAATTATACGGAAAAGTCTAGTATCAGCATTGTTAAACCGAAGTGTAGTTTTTAATATCTCACGATAAGGTAGTGCGAGGCAGTTTCATCTAAGACTCTTAGGAGATCTTTTCTGTTAAGTGTCTTGACAGTAGTTCAAGAGAAATCGCCGTGTTCCCAGACCGATTTATTCATTAGTTCTGTTTGGTGTTTACCAATTAGTACTAGAGTACTTCATCAGTAAATTATTGCTGTTTTTACTTTTTTAAAAACTTGACTATAATTGACTAATTGTGCAAGTACTTTTGAGTACAAATACTGATATATGAAAGTTGTAGACATTTAACATCACTTAACATTATGTTTATAAATTCTGGAATACAAACATTAGTTTCACATGTTAAGTTAGTCTAATGTCCTTGGTTTTTGTAGATATTAATAAGATTTCCGAATGGTGAACGAAGAGAGCACAGTTTTGCAGCAACAGACAAGGTGCAAGCAATTTACTACTACATAGATTCACTGGGTTTGCCCGAAATCGAAAATTACAGATTAATATCAAGCTTCCCAAGAAAAGTTTATGGTGCTGATCAGTTGGGCATGACTTTAAAGGATGCTGGCCTTCATCCAAGAGCTAGCTTGTTGTTAGACCTTCTTTAGTTTATACTTTCATAATCATATTATAACATTTGTATGGAAGTTAAAAATCTATTTTTATGGACTATTTACTTGCAATTTGTCTTGATACATTACTCCCTGGTGTTTTATACACTTGCATAGAGTTATTTTAATATACTGTTTTATCTTCTTTTTTTTTTTTGACAAAAAAAAAATTAAAATAAAATAAAATGATAACACGCTCGGTGGGACTCGAACCCACAATCCTTTGATTAGAAGTCAAATGCCTTATCCATTAGGCCACGAGCGCTCAATATTGATTGGAAAGCTCTCTAATATTATAATTATTTTACTACTTCTTAAATTTGACAACCCTGTAACAAAATTGAACATTATTATTATTGTTATTAAGAATACGAAGTAATCCATATTTACTTAATTTTTGTAGAAATTTTTTATAATATTCTTATCGTTTCATAAAATAAAACTATGTTGCGAACTAAATTGATCTCCAATGTCATTATTTCAAAATAAATAAAGTGAATTTCGAGTATTTTTAGAATACGGAGTACTTGTATACGATTTAAGAAATAGGAAGATATAGAATAGAAGATATAATATGTGGATAATGCTTTTTTAAGCTATATTTTATTTTTAAAAATTGATATGTTCAATTTCACCGCTCCGTATTTCTTATGTTTTGTATTTTATATATTTTGTAGTTCATATCTAACATCTAAATTTGGAGTGTAATATAGAAAATTATAGAAAACTTACAAAACACAATGGTGTCCCATTAAAAAATCAACTAATTTAATTTGAAAAGAAAACAATTTTTTTGAATGCAAACAAATTAGAAGACCAAAAGAATAAATTAATTGGAAAAAAATAAAATTTTAAAAAAAAAGCAGATAACAAAAAAACTTATACACGCTCGGTGGGACTCGAACCCACAATCCTTTGATTAGAAGTCAAATGCCTTATCCATTAGGCCACGAGCGCTTACTTATCACACTAATGTTAATAAATTTATCTACTTTAATTGTACTTTTGTGCTTTGATACATTTAAATAGTTTGACTGTGATACCAGAGTCATTGATTTTATCAACTCTCTTATCCTTCTTTTTGAGGGGTATCAAAACTTTATATTGCTTTGACATAATTGGGAAATATTGATTTGTATATTTCATAATAAAGTATGAATAACTTAATACAGAGTAATTTGCTTCATTTGTTTCTACTACGTAATTAATATGCCACACTTTTATCTCGAATCATTCTAACACAATTTAATTTTTGTACATGACCTAAGATCAATCTATATATGAGATATTTCAATATGATCTTTCTCCCTTCTGTATTTCTTTTTTTTTCTTTTAAAAAAAAATCATACTTTTATAGGTTTTTTCTTTCTTTCTTGTAGATCTAAATCAATTATTTGTTCTTTGTATACCAATAGTTATATCATGTTCACCATGTTTTCTAGAAGATAGGTTGATATCAAACTATATATTACGTGTCTATAAAATATCCAATAATCCTTCTTGTTTCGATCTTGATCCTCCAATTATTCTAACAATACATAGCTCATAGTTGATGCTAAACCTCCTCTTATTGTCATGAAATCATGAAAGTACCACTCATTAAAGGCCTTGAGTTGGAAAAAAGGGGAACAAAATTTCTTAATATCTGCCAATGTCCAAATTCAGCTTGGTCTAAATTAACTTTTGTTGATTAATCCAAAAGACCGTGACCTAAATCATTGCAGAAATACCAATCAAAAATCTTTCATTTTTCATAATTCAATTTGATCCATCTAAACATCATGCATCTTCCCTTTAAAATCAAAAGACTTTATAAAAGCATGACCAAGAGATAATGGCTAAGCAATTATGGTGTTCATGACCGATTTTTTATTAACGAGTAAAAGATGGAAAAGAAAGAAAAAGGTTCTCATTAATTCTCAAGTGTCAAGTCAACAATCAATCCATGTAAATTTTAATTAAAAATTTGTAATAATAAGACTACAAGAAAATCTACTCAAAACAGAGGCGGAGCCATAAATGCTAACACTGAAAGTGGCCCAATGTAATTTTGTTTAATTGGGCCCTAAAATCATTTTTTTGAGGAATTTTTTTTTACTAAATTATAACTTTAATGATAAAATTGAAGAATAGATTATTGTTTAACAAGTTTTCTCTTTACTTTGTATAAGTGAATTTTAAAACCAGGGCCCTTTTATAATAGTTTCACTTAAGGGCCCTGTGCGATCGACCATCTTACACATGCTCAGAATCACTCCTGACTCAAAGTACTTTCTTTCAAGACTATAACCTAATATATACCGTATAAGAGAATAAGTATAACCAACAAAATTAGTTATCTTGCGTGCACAAACTTCTGCATTTTCTTCTAAATTTTACTCGTGAATTAGAGTATTAAACTTTATGTACTAAAAGTGATAATCTGTTCATTGTTAGTACATATTTCAATAATACTTTTAACTCTGAAAGTACTACTTATTTTTGTAGTGGTAGCAACGAGCAAGACTATAACTTTCTTTAAAGCCTTGGATAGTAATCAAATGTTGCTTAAAAGATTAATAATTGAGCACATATATTTACAACACACTTGTTTTGCCGTCACATTTTGTGCTTCTTGTAAAATTAGGTTAACAAGTGTATTGGTTACAAATTACAATGAGTTGTGTCTTGAAGAGCAATCAATTCGTCTTTGTAAATTAGGATAACAAGTGTATTGGTTACATATAGCTTATACTAGAAAAACAAAATTAGGGCGAAAAGTGAAGATTCTAGGGTAGTAATTAGTAAACTATGTTTAGTATTAATGGAGTAGTCTATAACCGACTAGAGCCCTAGATATATCGCTAAACATTGTACAAATACATTTCAATTAAGCTTATACTTTCTTAGTTCTTGAATTGATTTACTCATATGCAAATTCCATATATGCTGCAACATTTTTCTAGCTGCACACAATCTTTCTCCATCCCTTATTACATTGTTCCTCTTTTTACTTTTTGTCTTCTTATTCACATGAATTTTTAATATTGTACATTTTCTATATGTTGCAATAATTTTCAGAAAACACAAAGGTAATAATAGAAATAAATTTATTTGATGAAACTTTTTGTGCTTAATGATCGCTATGTTGATCATGTTAGTGTCATGATCACTTCATAGTGATCATAACACATTAAGCAAAGCATAACATCAACTTTCCAAGAGTTGAATTTTCAGATAAAACTTTATTTATTCTTCTTAATAATTTTACCAGGCCACTCATATTTTTGAGTTGATGACTTTAAATGTGAAACCAATTTTAATAATTGAAAGAATTATTTTCAAATCATGTATCAATGCCTTCCATTGTGTAATCCATAATGTATTCTAATATTATCTCCAAATTAAATTTGCTCAAGTTAGAACATGATCAATTAGAAACTATTAGAGTTACACCTAACATCAAAAGACCAAAAAATGTATAGTACAAAATAATGCAAATATAATAAGAAACTAAAAGTAAGATTTCAATATAATTGACTATCATTTACAATACTTTGGATTTCTTATGATTTTATATATTCTGTGATATTTAAAGTGAAATAAATCTTACTCTGTACAATGAAAACTCAATGACTTTATACTTCATGTTAAATTTTTCATAAGCAAAGATTTGTTAATAAGTTTAACTAGGTTAGGTCCCGTGCCATGCACGGTTATTATCATTATTTATTATCGATTTAGGGTTATATTTGATTGATAGAATATAATATATAAATTGTCTGCATTTATATATCATGGACAAAAATAAAGTATTTGACATAATAATGAAACATGGAATATCATGCTTAATTGACATTCTAATGTTTCAACCATATATAAGAAAATCTATATCTATGTTAGCTAAATATAGAAAGATAAAGACTAAAATTTATTATAGGAATAAAAAATTAAATAAATAAAATAAAATAAAATCCTAAAAAAACCATAGAAAGAAGAATTATAAAAAGGGAGAGGATGTGAGTTTTAACGTAAAAAAATCGATACCTATACACTTATCAGTGATCATATATTGTAATGTTATTCTTATATGTGGCTAGTCACTGCGTGTGGCCAGCCTCATGGAAGTTACTTCGGTAGTGTTATAGCGGTTACTTAGTCAGTGTTACAAGGGTTACTTCGTCAGTGTTATAGGAGTTACCCGGTTAAGTTTAAAGGAGTTACTCGGTCAATATTATAGGGGTTACTTTGTTTTTTTTTTGCAAGCGGTCACACGGTGTGGCCAACTGCACACAAGTCGGACTGCTTGTTTTTATTATTCATTAACTTTTGTTTATCTCAATTGTATCCTTGAAGCAGATATTATGTTTGCCACACATAAACTTATAGTATAATTTTTAAAAATATTTTACAGAGATTATATTTTGTGATTATATTTTCCATATTAGTTAATTGAATGTCAATACAAAAATAAATAAATAAATAAATAAATAAAAAATAAAAAAAAAAGGTAAATATCATTGATCATTTAAATAGTAATTAAATTTTACAAATAATTTCTCTTTTTTTTATTTTTTTAAAAGAAATACTAAGAAAACACCAGAAACTGACATGTGTTGTAACATCCCCAAATCTCTCTGTACGGAAATACCAGTATAATACGTATAACTATATCATAAAGATAGACTTAGGCATATTACCGCCGCATGATTACGTAAGGCTACCAAAACTACTAACCAAAACCAATACTTTGCAGCGGAAACTCAATCTCTTTCTTTATTAATAATAGCTATAAATAGAAACCATTGTCATGAGTACTCATAAATAAACAAAGACCAACATTCTTAATTCTAGGTGTAGAACATCCCGGGACTCCCATATGCTTTAATATTGACTCCACCTAAAAATAGTCAACACTGCTTACCATTAAGGTAAACAGGGCGAACCAAAATAAATAGGAAATACAGATTAAATATGCTAAATACGATAAGTGTAAGATAAGTAAACTCAATTTATTTGCAAACATGCTTTAAAAACCAATTCCAATGTTAATCCAACAATTTCAAACTCAAAATTCCAAAACCAATTCCAATAATGTAATTCCAAAACTCATGATTTAAAACCAATTCCAATAATTCAATAATTCGATAAAACGATTTATAAAACCAATTCCTCTTTTCAAAAACCAAATTCCTCTTTTGAAAACCAATTACTTTTTTGAAAACCAATTCCTCACCCAAGTGTGCACACCCCCCAAGCTAGTCTCCTACTATTTCAAGGCTATTTTTAAGGAAAGACTCGGTCATACATAATCCAAAGTCTTATTTACCAATTCCGCATAGTGGGATTACTAACATATATGCTTGTAAAGCTTTAATAATAATAATTCAATAAATCCTTTTCCAATTTCAAAATTCCAACATAATTCAAAACTCCTTTTATTTGCTTTCAAATCAAACCTTTTTTAAACATGATAAACAATTTTATTCAAAACATGATATAAAATCAATCCTCCAATTTATTTATAAAAACCATTTTTTTTTTAAACATGCTTTTATTTCATAAATCATAATTCAATTCAATTTAATTCAATCATCATAAAAATCATGTAAAACATGCTTATTCAATCCAATCAATTTCAAAGGTATCTAGCCACCTAAACGTACCTTTGATCCTTGCTTAGCACGCACAAAAGAACTTCAAGAACTTTGATTGAACACACCTTACAAATATATATAACCTTAATTAATATAAGGTTAACAAGTAATCACAACAATTAAATTGAAAACCCCCAACTATATGTACATGAACCTTTTAAATATTTTCATAAACTTGAATAAAAATCTGATTTTATTTAATCAAAACTACTCATAATAATTTTTATAAATCCCCCATAATAATAATAATTAATTAATTAAGAGAAGAGAAAAAGAAGAAGTAGAAAACCAAGGAAAAAGAAGAAGAAAGGTGGCGCAAGGGGGCGGCAGCTGCGGCTTCTGGCGGCTGGTGGAAGCCAGAGGTGGTGGTCGTGGCAGGTGGCAACCGGAGGTGGTGGTCGTGGCAGGTGGCAACCGGAGGTGGTGGTTGGCGCAAGAACAAGGGAGAAATAGAGAAGAGAAATTAAGAGAGAATTAGAGAATTTGGTGTGAGTGTTTAGCCATGAATCAAGGGGTATTTATAGGCTAGCTCATGCAAGAATTATGGTAGGAGAATGTAGGAAATATTATGGTAAATAGAATTAAAGAAATTACTTGGAGAAGAGAGTTTAAGAATTATGGAAAGTTTAATGTTAAGGTGGCTAAGAATAATAAAAATAAGCAAAGTATGTTGTCATGAAAAATAATATGGCAAAAGGGGTTTGCTTGGGGAATAATCAAGGATGAATAAGGTAGGGAAATAAGTTGATCAAATATTTAGAAGGTGGGAAATAAAAATTAAGGAAATAAATAGATTAAGGGAGATAATTAAAAGTACAAATTACCAAAAAAAAATTCCCAAAAATCCAACCATGGTGGCCAAAATTTTTTAGCTTCCATAGCTCAAACTTTCGGACCACCTTAGTATAATTTAGGAAGTTATTTTTCTAAATTTAAGGAATTAAAAATAATTGTGTAAATAATATATTTTGTATAAAATAATTAATTAAAAAGAATATCAATTATTCACTAAATAAATTAACCAAGAAAATCATATTTTCCACACTATGAAAATCCGAAATCCTTAGCTAATCATTAGGAATTTTCGGACCTATTAATAATAAAGATATAATTTTTGCTTTAATTAAAATATCCGAAATATATATAAATAATTCGTTTTTAAAATAAAATAAATCCAAAAATAATAATTAGATTTTAAAATACTTTTGGCGCCAAAATCCAAATATTATTTTGGCTCCAAAATTCAAATAGTAAAATAAATTACTAAAATACCTTTTTTTGAAAATAAAATTTATTAATTAATTAGAAAATACGTTTTAAAAATACAGGATATTACATGTGTCATTGTTGGTGTGTTTTTTAGTACTCCCTTCATCCCAGAATACTTGACATAGTTCCCATTTTCGTCCGTCCTAAAATACTTGACACGTTGCTAAATATAGAATGGGACCACTAATAAAAAATATTTTTCTATAATCTCTTTAGAACCACAAACCCCAAAACCCAATTAAAAACTACATTTTTTCTCTCCTTACTACCCCACCTCCCCCATCTTTTGTTTTCTTAATATATAAAAATACAAAAGAGAATCCTTTATATAATAAACAAATATTTTAAGTGGACTCAGTCGTAGTTTTTTTAAATTATGTGTCCATCCCAACGTCCTAAGTACTCGGGACGAAGGGAGTATATAGTTGTTCATAGTAAAACAAGGGGAAAATGAGTACCTAACAAACAAACAAAATTGTACCAAAAAAAAAAGGCAACAACTCACCACCATTTATCAAGCAATAAGATGGGCCTCAAAAACCTGTGTTCCAAAATTTGCCGGATCGTCATTTCTGGAAAATTGAAACCCAAATTCAAGTCCAGAACCCAATTAACATTAATCGGATCATCGTATAATAGTTTTAAGAAAAAACAATTTTTGATACACCGAAAACTGGAAATTGAAAGAAAAACTTGCAATTGTTGCAGAAAAAAATGGCACTGAAAATAAATGCAAATTATCTTCTTACACCTTCAACTGTACCTCTTCGTTTCAACAAACCCACAAAATTTCGCCATTTTTGTGTAAAAAATTGCAACAGTAGTGGCACCTTTGATGCTGATAATTCTCGTAAGGTGCATAATTTTTTGTTATATTTGTTTTTTTCTTGTCAAGATTTGATCTTTTAGCTAATTAAGGTTTTCTGTAAATGATTTAATCTTTTGGGTATTGATTTATGTTGTTATTATGTGATTTTAAGTTCATTTTAGCTTTAATTTTGGTAGCAATTGATTTGGGTTCTTTTTTTTTTTTTTTTTTTTTAAATTTCTAGGTTTATAGGTTTAATAAATTTGCGGAAAGATTACAATTTGGTGATTTTTTTTGGAAGATTTAAAATTAAGTGAATGAGTTCTTGTTTATGATCCAATTGTGTAATAAAATTTAAGTGAATGAGTTCTTGTTAATGATCCAACCGTGTAATACCCTATATTTTGGGGATCACAATGAAATTGGGTTATGTCTCTCTTTCTAACAGAAGGACAAAAATAGGAAAACATGGAACAGAAAAATTGGTAACTGCCCGTGTAAGAAGGCGTGGTGAAGTGGATGTCAGCTAGTTTAGTTGGTTTAGTATGTTGGAGGTCATATCCTCGTAGGCTATACCTGAGAACCAAGAAGTTCATTGTATTGTTCTTTATGTCCCTGAATCAATGTCAACGCCCACCCTTAGCCAGGTGAAAAGCTTTGTTCAGTATTTTTGTTATAAGTGGCTTAACACTTTGGTAGGAGTCTTATTGGATTTGTCATAATTAATGGTTTGCTATTTGCAGACTAAGACCTCCCTTTTGATTGGTTCATGTTGAGAGCAAAATTCTTAATTATTTCAACCTTCAGGTTTGTCAATTTGAGAAAATGAATGGGAATGAACATTATTAGAAACAATAGTGGATCATAATTGACAAAGTCTAGTTGAAAGACTATTGTGTATCACAATGAGTGCAACATTAAATACTAATATCTAGGTTTTTTGTAATGATTTCGACTTGTGGAATACTTGCAGCTTGTTTTGGAAGTGAAGGAAAGGCTCAAAACTCAACATCACAAGCTCCCTGTAGGCAAGAATGGGCGAGATGATGAAAGCATGATCCTTTGGTTTCTCAAGGACCGCAAATTCGTTGTTGATGAAGCTGTGGAAAGGCTGAGTAAAGCTATTGTATGTATGACTAGTACTATTCTCAGTGTTCATAAAATTGATTAAGTAATAGGAACGACTAATATGGACATTCTGAGCTACAGTATATCAAGTACTGTTATACATTTAACCGTGTTAATCACTGTCTGATTACTCTGATATAGTTATGTATTGGTGATTCTTCCCCTGAGTTATCACTCAAACTCACATTCTCAATGTTATATTTTTGGTAATGTTATCAATTTCAGAATATGGTAAATGGACTTCACTGAAATTTCCACATAAAAATTCATTAAACGTGTACTAAGGCAGTGCTGTGAGCCACAGTGCACTTGTGCTCTGCTGCATAACTGTGTTTCTACTTTGTATCAAATAAAACTGTCTAACAATGATCTTTCGAAACATGGCTCCTGACTGCTCACATTTAAACATGAATCTCCCCATACTCTCAGTCCATCTTAACTTCAAACCTTTGGACTTTTGCCTGATGTTTTGATTTCTTATTTATCTAAGAAATGGCGTCAAGAGTTTGGAGTGGATAATCTGTCTGAAGACTCAATGAAAAGGGCAGCTCAAACAGGCAAAAGCTCTGTGCATGACTTCCTCGATGTGAATGGGAGACCCGTGCTTATAGTGCAGGCATCAAAACATTACCCAGGAGTAAGTACTTAAGTTCCACTGGCCAAAGCTTTAGCTGTTCATCAATTGTTTCTTAGCCTATATAGCTACAATACATCATTCGTTGTTTTTGGTTTGTTAAAGCCATTTCTGTAAGCAACTGAGCATATCATATAAAATTCTGGGTAATTTTAGTTAGTTGGGTTTAGTTTGAAGAGAATGTTGATTGCAGCAATAACATATGGCATTGGCCATTTGTCTATTAAAAGTGGCTAGCAGATTCATCAGCTTATAGACTGTAAGAAACTAAATGGTCTGGCAGACATGGTGCAGAAATTTCCAAGATTATGAATGACTACTATCAAGCTGAATTATGCTATAATGGCTGAAAGTAATATATTTCACCCTTCAAATTTAAAGTGACTTATCATGTTCCCTTGCCTTCGTTATTTCACACAGGCCCATCTGATGATGCATGCATAATGGGCTAATTACAGATGCAGGATGAGGATGAGAAGTTATGCGTGTTTCAGATTGAGAAAGCTCTGAGCAAGCTCCCAGAAGGCCAAGAACAGATACTTGGAATAATCGACCTCAGGGGCTTTGGTACTGCAAATGCAGATATGAATTTCTTGACATTTTTGGTAATCTACCTTTTACCTTCTACTGAGTCACAACCTATTTACAGTTT
Organism: Chenopodium quinoa; assembly: GCF_001683475.1. Classification (NCBI taxonomy): domain Eukaryota; kingdom Viridiplantae; phylum Streptophyta; class Magnoliopsida; order Caryophyllales; family Amaranthaceae; genus Chenopodium; species Chenopodium quinoa. Next base: position 1,766,345 of record NW_018742907.1, read on the forward strand.
CTGTATTACACATTTACACACACTAGACTTGTGGTCTGCTCTTTTCACCCTGAAAAAAGGATTTCAGAAACTTTGTTTCATCAAGGTTCCAATAAGTTAAGATAAGAACATTACTCAGTTCAATTTACAGCCAAATAAAGTTAGATTAATTAATATAAGTTCCAATAATTTCAAATGAGCTCCGGTTTGTTTAGATAAGCAAATTTCAGGCGAAGATAAGTAAAGAACTATGTTTTAGTGGAGAGGCGACCGATGAGTCAATCTTTAAGTCCAACTTATCCTCTACCTTTTCTATTGTCGGTGTGATATTGGAAATCAAAAGATTACTAGAATTTACGGAGTATGATGCATATGAAACAACACCTCTGAAACAACTAAGTGGATGCCTTGGCAAAATCAAATGCAGATCTGGGAAGTTCTAACTTATATCCATTTATGCAGTTTGATGTCTTCTACTACTACTATCCAAAGAGATTGGGGCAGGTGCTCATGGTGGAAGCGCCTTTTGTTTTTAAACCTCTTTGGCAGCTGGCAAAGCCCCTCCTGAAACAGCATGCATCTCTGGTATTGTATATTTGTATTTGTTGCCTTTCATATGAATACCATTATATCAGCTTGTTCTTGTTCTATTTTACAACTCTTTCTGCAATATAGCACTTCTACTTGCTAGTTTTTTCCTACTGATTACTATTCTCTACATTTTTACTCACAATGAATCTGAAGAGGTGGCTGAGGATCAAGTGTAGTGAAATGTTGGAAAGAAAAGCACAATGGTGGCCGATGATAAAAAATAAAAATAAAAAATAAAAAATAAGAGGGAGGAAAATACACTTTGAATGCAAATTTTTATAGTATGGCATTGTAGTTTCTCCATTGCTTTCTTAAAATCCAAATTGTGTAAAACAAAGAGTTGAAGTCTTCTATGTATTGGGCTTGTTAAAAAAAAAAAAGAAAAAAAAATAAAAAAATAAAAAAAAACTCACTTATTAGTTATCCCACATAGATTTAAAAGAGTTAAACAATCTATATAACTAAGATGAAGCTTCAACTAGGCTTGTAGGTCACTCTTCTCTGAGGTGAGCTGGCTTATTGGAGCATTGAATTTTATAAATTAAAATGTACTCTGACAGTCTGACATAGGTCTTAGACTGCTACTTGATACTCCTCAATAATGCAGTGTTTTTGTATTGAAGGTGAGATTTTGCTCAGTAGAGACAGTCCGAGAAGAATATTTTACACCTGAAACCGTTCCTGCTATCTTTAGAGATGAGAAAACCACACAGGTGATTCAATAACTGAGATTAAAGCAACAAAAGTGCCAAGTTTTGTTCTCAAGCTCATAGTTTATTGGACCCTTTGTGTCCTAATTTCTAAGCCCTTGTTATGGTGATATTGACATCGAATACCCGTGAAATGCAGAATTGTCCACAAACATAGCCGTTCCAAAGTAGTCAGAATATTCGGTTGTAGGCCTTTGTGAACATTTTGGGTGATTTGAGAGCTTTTTCAATGGCATCTAGCCAGAACAGGTTTTGGAGCAACATTAATATTATCATGATAAGGAAGGTGAATTCAGTGTTTTACAGTAGGATTCTTTCGATGTATATGCATACCCACCAGGTTGCTAAAATATTTGAAGTCTATTGTAAATTAAGATATGTGATTAAATTTGAATACTTTTTTAACAAAGTTAGATGGTCAGTAATTCTGATCGGAACATCCAAAGCTCTGAAAAATGGAGATGGGGGGGAGAGGCGAGGCACCAGTGGCGTGGCTACCAGCAACACACTGCCCTGCAAACCTCTCACAACCTAAGGGGCCACCACAATGTTGGGGTTTTCGCATGATTAGGGGCAGTATTTGCGTATTTGTTTCGGGGTCTCAGTAATAATTGCCCTTCAAGGGGAGGAACACGGAAACAACCCCTTTGTTGAATTTGGTCCAGGGTTCCAACCCGGAATGTTTAGGGTTCAGGGTTACATGGGTTCATTCAAATCATGCTAACCCCAACCCCTCCACCTCCTTGAAGTTGGGTGTTTTAGTCTTCAGATTAGTTATAAAGGCTGTTCTTGGTTGTTATTTTCTCCATGTGGGAGAAGCCTAACCTTCTACACTATTAGTTCCCTGGTTAAAGTGTTTATTGTGGGTCAAAATTGATCCTACCAATGACTAACTTGTCTTTGAAATGCTCTTTTTGAAACTTGTCTTTGGTATATCAAATGCTTTAAGCTTTATGGAAAAACTAAAAATTTTAGTCAACTTGATCTAAACATCAATTGACCAAGCTTGAGCTACATATTACAATGTCGAATTTGGAGTTAACTTGATCATGACTATCCCCAAGTTGGTCAAGAAATTCAATACGAGTAATTAGTTTCCTTTCTTTTATGTCACTCGTGACTCCGTGAGGCCGTTACTATTTTGCACGACTAATTACCTATATTCTTGACGATTTGACTATAAGTCTTTGTTTGGTTGTATGGAAAATTGGGAAGTAATTTAGAGTAGGATGGTGGTTTTTATCACGTAATTTCAATTTTGAGTAATAGTTGTTTAATTGAGCATAAGAATTTTCACTTCTCGTGAGAAGTTCAACCTACCTAAAGAGACTTTGGTAAATTACTTCCTTTATTTTGTGGGAAGTATGACTTCAACTAACATGATTTTGTCAATTAAACAACTCCACCTTATTCGTGGAAGTGTGAACAACTCCAAAGGGCTATTCACTCTTTCTTTTACTCTATTCATGGTTCTCTTTTGCCTTCTCTCTCAATTATATTTCCCCTCCAATAGCTTTACTATTTACTTACAAAATATTGTTGAATTACTCACAAATGTAATTATACATACACTTTCTTGACCAATAGTGCGGATAGCTATACAAACTCAAATAATATTCACCCGTTTTATTATACTTGCTATACAGAGAAATAACACAAAATTTAAGAATGAAAGAGTACATGATCATTACATTTAAGGTTATTACCCTTTAATCCACAGAAAGAGAGTTCCCTTCCAATAAATTTTTTTTATTAAGACGTTAAAACAGCAAAATATTATTTGATTTCTACTCAAACACCTTCTAATTTAGGTTGCATGAAAATGGATACGGATGCATATACAAATCTAATATATAATTCATATAAACGTGGAAAACAACAATATACATAGTATTTGTAAAACATAATTACTCCGTATGAGAAAACACATCATATAGATTACTCCGTGTGTTTACATGTATAGTATGACAATATTGTGTATTTTCGATTATACAAGTATATAAACCTTTTATCATTTTTTTTGAAAGGTAAGAAAAGGAGGAAAAACGTTAGTAACTCTCCTTGCTAAGGCTAAGGGGAATTTCTAACGCATTAGATGAGATAATAGGGGTACAAAGACGAGGAAGTACAAACTACAAATAGTAAAATCCATGTTGTCATTGACGAGAAGACTACATTTGCGATCCAGTTTGCAGCTTTGTTTGGTTCTACATAACACGTGTATAGATATACGAAGTATTTAGCTGTATTTTCATTTTTAGACAGAAAAATCGAGAAGAATGGAGAAGAAGACATGGAAATTAATGGTGGCAATCTGTGTGACAGTGTACCTGGTACCATCGATCAACGCAATCGAATCGCCGCATTATTCTGTAATCCACTCTGAATCGGATTTTGAAATTAGGATTTATAAGAAATCTACTTGGATGTCTGCTCCCGTCAACCACCTCTCCTTTCATCAAGCTACCAAATTAGGTTTTCACCGGTAATTCTCTCTCCTTTGACTTGCTCTTACCTTAATTTGTTGACATTTTGAATGTTTTTAGCTTTTGAATTTGGATTATCATGAATTATGATAATGAATTGCAAGATAAAAGTATGTGAGATTCTTTTATGTTATATGCTCTGATTATATGACTTTGTAATTAAGGGTATTGGTGGAGGTAGTAGTACTTTTGATATGGTGGAGAAGGATTATGTAATGATCATTTTAAACTACACTTAAGTGCTTAACTGGCTGTGTCGTTATCGGTGTTGTTGAATGAAGAGGTTTACGCCCTTGATCCTGCTAGAGTTGTCACGTTTACGATAAGATAATAGTCATTGTGAATGCTTGAGTATCATTGTGTTGCTAGCTTTGTGAGCTGCACTTGGTATTGGAAACTTGCTTCATATGGATAATAGAGATAATTAGTTAGTGTAAAGCTTAACAATAGGCAAATGACCTTGAAAATTCCAAGGTTTGTTAATTGTTATTGCTGAAATATATTAGTTGATTATAGTTGCAGCCTGCAGGAAACCGAAGGGCTTTATTCATCTCCTGCAGGAAACCTGAACTTCGTGGATGATTCAAATGCTACTTTGTGGTTTCGTGCTCAGTGTATTTGTTCTGGTTTATACTGTTTATGATACACCAAAAAATCGGTGTTTAGGCGAACTAGTCTGTACTCCACCAGTTGGAATTTTCCACTAACTAACCTAACCTAACCTTCTGCTCTCGTCTTCATTAATTACCACTTGGACACTGTTTCAGAGGTTCAGTCTTAATGTGAGTTAAGAACTGAAGGGTATCTAATATCTATCAATAGGTTAGAGATCTTAGAATTCCATTTCATCACTAAAATAGAATGCAAATGCTGGTTGAAGCAGGGGCAGGTATAGTGTTAAAAAAGGGTAACCTAGTTTGTTCCCAAGAAAAAACCAAATTGTATAACTAAATTGTTACTTCTGAAAGGAAGATTGACTGTACCTATCTTTGATAAATGGAAATCCATCTTTGTATTGCAAGATTATTATTGAGAATAAACCAGTAGAAGGGGAAAAAAAGGGTTTTTGCTTTGTTTTATTTAAAACAACTTTAGAGTGCATACCTATCTGTAATTGCTGGATCTGTTGCAATTAGAAATATACTAGTAATGCCAAAAGCTTTTGAACAACTAGATAAGGAATGAAAGTTCAATTCAAATATAACTATGCCTTAGACAGATAGTTCAGAAAAAACAAAATCATAGTGAGCTTGTGTGATATTTACTTCAGTCGATTTCCCCTAAACATTTAAGGAAGTATTACAGTCATTGGCCAACACCCAGCAAAAACCTTAATCTCATACTCATATGGTGTTCTCACAAGGATCCTAGATTCTACCATTCTGTGAGTGATAGATAATCAATGTAATTAATCCAAACAGCTCGGTTCAAGCTCCAACCCTGTTTGTTCATTAGGTTATACAAGTATATAAATTAAAATTTTCACACTGAAGTCTTATTAAGTTGTGCTTCATCAACTTGAACTGTTGAGTATAATGTGACAAAATCATTTTCTGCAAGTTATGAGGTTGCCTAATCTCTGGCTAACAATAGATGTGCTCTGCTGACTTTTGACGATTTTAAAGGCTTCTAAGTTCTAATAGTTGTATATTTTCATAACTTTTCAGGCTGTTTCAATACATCCAAGGCGCCAATCTGAACTTCTCTAGAATCCCCATGACAAAACCTGTGTTGACTAGCATTGTCCCTGGAGCAGGACCACTTCATTCATCATCATATGTTGTTCGCTTCTACTTACCTGTTAAGTTTCAAGCCACCCCACCACTTCCACTTCCTGAGCTCAACCTGAAGCCAGTCTCATGGCCAAGTCACTGTGTTGCAGTGAGGAAGTTTTCAGGGTTTGCAGGTGACAGTAATGTCGTAACTGAGGCTGAGAAACTGGCTACCATTTTGGGAAGATCACAATGGGCCAACTTAACCTCATCTGACAATAAAATTGCTTACTCAATTGCTCAGTATAATTCTCCTTTCCGAATATTCAATCGTGTTAATGAAGTATGGGTCAATGTTGAAGGATCTGAATCTGATAACTGCATGTCAAGTGGAATGGCTACATACTGAATAACCCACTTCAAGTTTAGCTCTGCAAATATTTAATGTTTTCTGCATTATCCATGTATATAATATACAAATGAGTATTGTATAAAAGAAGGCTGAAGCCATGTTGTTGTACATTTTTATCAAATTCTCGTTTTATACTTCGCATTACATTCTTCTTGTATGTTTGTCAAGTTTTCATGCCCTCGAATCTGTGACATACTCCATAGTTCTTATCATGGCAAACCCTGGTTGATCGCTACATTAGTTAATGTTAGAAAATGACGGTTTTCAGTGGAGTGAAAATGATGTTATATAACTTCGCATAGTTGGTACTAATTCTCTAGATATATTACATCAAAGAACGAAATAAATCAATGTATGATTACATTTGTCAGCCACTATAACTGTCATGGCCGATGCTTAGAGTGTGGGTAAGAAGGCAAAGCTGCTCCAACAACAGCACTTCTCTTTCGAGGCATAGGCAGCTTAATCTGACTGTGGTAAACAATAAATACCAGGACTACCAATATAACGAAGAGAAAGATGGGCGATGATATGACCTCCATATATTGCGGAGTTGTTACCAGAGTTCTTGAACCACCTGTTGTCCTCCATATATGTTCTCCTTCTACTAAAGAAGCTCCTAATGTCCAAGAAATATCTCCAGGACCAAATATCACATCTGCATTTCCTATACATAAACCATCCTCAATCAGGGATGCCAAATACAACACCTTAAAACAATATTGACTGATTGAGACTTTGCTATCATCATCCCATGTACTTGAGCATAGATGGTGGGTTGTCTCCCAGATTTTTGCCAAATTGGCTTTTGCAGTCAAATTTAGCATGTTGTACACAGCGAAGAATCCAGACAAAGCATGGTACCGAACACCAGCTTTGGTGTTAATGGCGACGTTAAGGATATTCTTGCCTGCAAAAGAAGCTTTGATAGTCAGAAATGTACTCATCAGAATTTCAGACCACTAGTTCCTAAAGACAAATTGTAATGTAAAAAAAATAATAATAATAATAAGTGATACAACATCTTACAAAAGGTAACCAGGCGATGGATACAGAAAAATTAGGTAAAAGCGAACCTTTTCTGATTCCAGCAAAACATCCAAAAATGGTCCACATCTTTTTTGCAGGAGACAATCCATGATATTTCAAATCAATCCTATGTCCTAACCATGAAAATTATACTAAAGGTTGAAAAAAAAAACGAGGGATACCACCGCCCAATAGGATTTAAATTGAAATTAACAGGAGGTAAAATTCATAACCTTTGAGTATCAAATTATACCCTATCTGAAGTTCAGATCCCTGATTACTAATGATTACTAAAGAGTATAGGCCAAGTGTAAATGAAAAAATGGTATAACACCACACAAAAGATAATTAGAGAATACATCTTAAGAATTCCTACAAAACATCGAAGAAAAAATCTACATACTTTTGCTGGACAAAATCCTTGACTTTTGTCCAAAATTTTGAATTTATTCTTAAGGTTGCTTTGGCCAGACAAAAATTGCAACTGTGAGGTTCAATTACGAAAACAGGATAGTAATATACTCTGTACTAGCAAGCCTTAGATTTTGCAAACAGAACTACTAAAGAGAGGATGGCAGCACTTAATCTGATACTTACCCTCGTGTGGAGACCTTCTCCGGCAGCTTGAATTTAATCTAGGCTCTGACCAATCTGAAATACTTGAATTCATTGCTGCAGCTTGTGCAAGCTTTTTGCATTTCTCCCAATTGGGATCTCCGACCAAATGTAGCAATGACTCTGATTTAGAACAACTGCTGCAAGTATAATTTCCTAAGAATTTAGAGCTGAGACATGGATGTCTAATAACAGAATCATTATCATTTACCTTTGACTTTACTCGAACAAGCATTGCAACTGTTCTGTCAAAAGCCTTGTTCAAACCAAAAGCAGGCAAGGAATAAGCCATAAGCTGATGTTTAACATGACCGATCTTTGATACCAAGATGTGGCTGTCATCTCTCCTCTTGTCTGCTTCCAACATTACCTGCAACGAAGAACCTCCCAGATCAAGAAGCCCTAACGTGGGCAACTCACTCGATGATCTATTCAAATACCCCAATTTGTAATTCAAAGCAACCCAACCATAATACGCCTCCTCTCTTCCGCTTAAAACCCTAATCCAATCTCTTCTCCTCTCAAACGTGTGCTCCTTAACAACGCGCTCTAAATCTTCCAAAACCCTCCGGCCATCTTCCACCGCAAGCCTCCTCAATCCAGCAGTAGCTAAAACAAAAATCGGTGTATCTCCATGTCTATCATTCGGTATCAATCCCTCAGCCCAGCGCAGCAATGGCACCAAGGAAGTCCTCACCCCAGAATAATTACCACAAATTTATCCAACCCGGGCTCGGTTTGCATACAATGGTACTCACAACCGTTTCTCCACAAATAATTCTTTGCAGAATCATGGGGATAAGAGTTCAATAACATTGGCAAACCCCCATTTCTTCCATCATTAATTCTCCACTCATAAACATTCACTCTAGTTCCAGTACTTCCACAATCCACAACTACTGTAAAAAATGGCTTAATCTCCCTAAATAATCCATACCCATAAATTACACCAACTGAAACTAGCACAATTGCAAGAAAAATCAAGCAAAATTTCAATTTTTTATGAGATTGAAAAGAGTCAAAAGACCCCAACATCGAGTTTTTGCTTTTTGATGGGGTTTGAGGTTCCATTTCCAAATTAAACACAATACCATAATCTCAATTCCCCAATTTCTCATTTAATTTTCACAAAAACCCCACTAAATCATTAAAAATTAAACACAACCCAGAAAACAGTTTGATAATTGAACCATAACCCATGAGTTTATTTAATCAAAGGGTAATCCTAAATTTCATCGATTTAGCTCAAAACGCTGACTTTGAAACATAATCCTATAAATTAAAATTAAGTATATAATATAGCAAATTTCAAAGTATATTGTATGATCCACGAACCTGGTAGTAACTCAGAGATCTCCCCGTCTTTCGCTTTCAAAGAACAATGAAAGATCGAAGCAGATCTCTGAAGTGGAAGTGACAACCCAACAGCCTTGTTTTGCACTTGACGATTGACAGATTGGTTGGTGAAGTGGAAGAAATCGATGATGGTTGATTGGGCCCCTTGAAATTGGCTAATTCTAGATCATGTGCAATTTAGGATTTTGATTAAGAATAATTGTTCTTTTGAGCTTAATTAAGATTTGATCCGAATTGACCACTAACGAATTCAAGTAGTTTGGTTCGTTAATGCCTTAACTCTAGTCTAGTCTAGTAATTAAAAATTGAGATTGAATCTTTGTGGTTTATCTCTACATAGCTAGTCTTTATGGTTTTATCTCTGCATACATTAATAAATTTACAAGATAAAAATGAAAGATTTGTTATGGTGTGGCTCTTAATTGAATTAATATTCAAAATTATTTTCTAAGGACTTGTGCTCGTTTGCTTTGTAGGAATCGGCCTTCCTAGTTCCAAAAAGCAAAATGTTCATAATCAAGTATTTTCGTGAATCGAAAAGGGAGGGAGGTAAGAAGATATGTCTTAGATTTTAATCTAGTGTGACTGTGATGTGATGCCAAAATTAATGACTTGTTATATAGTAGTTAATATTAGGTTGAGTGTACACTATTCTTGTTGACATTGAATATTTGATGATCGGAAGATAATTCAACCATGCTTAAGGAAAACCATAAGTGTCACCTACTCTCCTTTGCTATGATCTTGGTTTGAAAGATGAGAACAAGGTCGAGATCATGTGAGAAGTTCTATTAAGGATGTGTTATGATCACCGATGATTGAATAATAACGAATCTCGTTAATTACAAATTTTTCTAGTCTCATTCTTCTATAACAATTTGAGTGCACTATTGAGACAAAATCTTAAATATAGGAAGACTAGTCGTCAATTGCACTATATAGAATGTTAATGATAAAAATTTACAAACCATAACTATACTACACAATTAGATCATAATAGTTTCCTTTTCGCCCTTAACCCACAAATGCATTCAAAGCGAAATAGTCTTTGTATTTAAATTTCTAATTACATCGAATTTATTTAGAAAATGGGATTAAAATGTTCTATGTAAACCTTATTCCCCAATAGATGGAGTGTAACACCTTATATTGATTAAAATGTCTTATGTCGTTGTCATATAAAATCTCATGTGCACCTGATGCACACTATTTGTTATAAATATATAGTGACGTCTATACCCACTTTTTACATGAATTTATCCCAAGTTTTTTTGTTAAATTAATCACACCATATAGAGCTTTACCAACTAGGCCCATGAACATGAAAAGACTGTGTGCAACGCTTATGCCTAATGCCCCAATTGATTTTAATTTCTTGTTTTTATTAATCTAAAATAACTACGGAGTAGATGTTATCACCGTATTGACTAGGCCAACAAGGGCCCAGTTTTCCAGGGTTCGAAAACGGGAAATTTAGACACAATTATGAGCAAAATAGTCTTATAAAGGGCATTTTTTTTTCTTACCGTTTCTATAAATCGGATCAAATTAACCGGCCTTATTTAATTACGATAAAATCTTTAATGAATTACGATTAATTTTAAATTAAGTTGATTGAATTAAGTGATGACGAGTGGATTTAAACCGGGTTAATCCGTTAATGGATTAGGAGTTGAACCCATGACCCATCAGGCCAATTCAAACTCAAAAAAAAATTAAAATCATCAAGACAATCTAAAAAGGGCAGAACAAAAAAACATATCAAAGGGGTGAAGAAGAAGTTTTGCTTCATCTTTCTTTCTTTCTTTCTCTTTCATTCTAGGGCTTCCGTCTGCAATTTTTTTTCTCTCTCTTCCCCTTTTTTCTCTCTCCCTCTTTTTCAACCCTAATTTCATTCCTAATTCAACCATTTTCAGAACTCGATCAATCGGATTATCATACGGTGTTCAATAATCCGGCCACCGGATTTTCTCCGGCCGGCAGCTTCCGTCCGTCCGATTTTCGCTAATTCTAGAACTTTGTACGAATTTTACGTCGATCAATTTTTTCAATTCATTTGTATTACAAATTTCGATCCTTCGATTTAGGGTTTTAGTTAGTTTTGAAGATCAAAATTAAACAAGGTTTCTATATTTTGAATTTAAGAAGTTGCAGAGGTTACCAGCGAAATTGCGACAATTGAGGTGATTTTTGCTCACTTATTTTCTGCGAAAATGCGTTGAATTTTGTTGTAATTTATTGAAATGCCATAGAATTATTAATATGATTAAACGTTGGATTAAGTTACTATGTTTGTCATATAGTGTTAATTGTTAGATGTTTGTCTAAGTTTCTGGGATTATTTCTGATGAAATTCCGCATAGGTTTGTGTTGAATTTACAAAAAAAGTCCTTTTTTGTCTGTTTCAATTTTTTGGGCAGCAAGAGTAATTAGTCTTTAACACTTTGAGCTAATTGTTTGTTGCTCGGTCACATCAATATTTTAGAAATTGGACAAAAAGGCCATATATGTCCTATTTTAGCTGTACTAAATAGGTTGTGGCGAGTACGAAACTTTGATGATGCTTTCAGGTAAATGCAAGTGTAATAGAATAGTTTTGGCAAGTTTTATGGTGGATAAGTACTGTATGTGCAGCATTGCTGATGCTTGGGTGTAAGGATATAGGGTTTTCACAGTTTGGGAAGATGGAATTTCAGAAGTTAAGCTTGTTGGAAACTTGGAATTCTTCATGAGTGATCATTTTGATCATAAGTATTAGCATATGTTGGCAAAGGGGAGGGACAGGGAGCTGAACGATGGTCCATCCGAACGTGTTGCTTAGGGGTTGCAGGTTGCTCATCAGATGTCATACATATGCTTATTTGAATTGTTAATTGGGACTTTTCCTGTGGCCATTGTATAAACAAGAGAGAATGGAATAAATTTGGGAATTTTCTTGTGTTCAACTTTACCGAGTTTTGCACATTGATGTGTCATTCTTGTTTAACTCTGCTTCCATGTACATGTTCTAATTCCCTCAACACTGTTCGTGGTCATTAGTGTGGCTTGAAATTTCTGTTGTTAATTGGAAAATCTAATATGAGTTGAGTTGTTTATCTGATATATAGACTTTAGGGATTATTTAACAAAACCCGAGCTGTTGAAATAGCTTTTCTTCTGTAATCATCGATTATAGTTGCTTCTGAATGCCTGACTGCTTTTCATCTCTAACCCAAGCTTCACTTCCATTCTTTTGATCAGTTTGCTCTTGTGTGCATTCTGCAGTACAAGTTAAAAGTTATAATGGATGGCTGTGTTGGGCCCCGTATTTGGCTTGTTCTACATTATTAATTATACGTGTTACAAGATTTTGATGGTGACAATGGCCATGATAATTAATTTTATTTTACTTCTGAAGTAGTGATGTTGTGATTGTTATTGATGTTATTTTAATTTTAATTTTATACTTCCAATTTTAGAGTGGATGCTAATTATGTCATCTCTGCAGTCTGATAAAGTCTGCTTAGAGTTGGCATTTTTTTTCCCTTTGAAAAAAAAACCTATTTTTATTGGTGCATAATGTTCTACTCTTGGAAATCTAAAAATATGTACACTCTCTGTCCCCAAGTAAAAGTCCCACTTCTCCTATATTATTTTCCCCAAATAATTGTTTTATTCACCTTTTTATCTATTCGCTTTAAATCAACCAAACCCTACTATTTTCACATGTTTAATTTACCAGGCCCCTCTATTTTTTTTTTTTTTAATTTTTTTTTTTTATATACATTTAATCAACCAAACCCCACTATCTAATTTTATAATCAATTTTCTAAAAACTTGTGCAAAAGGCTAATGGGGCTTTTATTTGGTGATGGAGTGAGTATCAGATGTATGTAATTACATGCAAATGGTTAAACTACCTGTTAATACTCTTATTCACTGTGTGGAATTACATTCTAGTTTTTCAAACATATTATTTACCGATCACTGTCGTAGAATGAGGTTCTCTTAGGTATGTTGTAGTCGCTTTAGTGTGCCCCCTAGTTCAATTATGTCTGAAAAGCTGTATTTGAATCCTTTGCTTTTGTTCTTCAATATTTATTTATGTATTTTGTTGATTTTACATTTACATTATGTGACAGATTGGATGATCTTGCAACTTTGATCAAGCTATGACATCAAGTACGATAACTGGAGATCGAAGGTATTTTAAATAATAGAAATTCTTTTCTTTATCTCTTTTCTTTCAGAATTAAGCCAAAAATAAGAAATTTTCATGTGTACACACACACGCATGCATAAAAATTCACCTTTTTTTTAGTTTGTTGTTTGTTTGTGTGTAATGGCTTGAAAAACAATAACAATCACTTTTTGGCATATTAGTTTGTTGATTGATGAAGTAAGGTAGATAAATAATTTGAGAGTAATATTAGGAAAGGGTGGTGAGAATGGAAATAATCAAGACAATTGTTCTGTATATATTTATAAATGATTTGTTTGTCATACCTTCTTTAACTTGTCATTATTATTCATAATAATTACCGTTGTTAGAGAATCCACTTTTTGAATTTATGCCCTTAATTTTTAAATGTATGTAATTTGTTTTTAAGTAAGAATTAGTAGAACTGCGTAGAATAGAGTACCAAAAAGATGTTAGGGTGTTCTTATAATGTAATCCAAAAGGCCACAACTACAAGTTCGCCCAATTTATGTTAATAGACTAATCTGGGAAAGCCCAGCTGCTTTAGCATATAAAGAACGGTAAGAACCTGACAAGTTGACTTCACTCCACAACATATCACACGTGTCAACCTTGTTTTTGAAATTTTTTCAAATTATTTCTAGCTATACTTGCCATGAATTACCATTATTTAAATATTACCTAAGCAACCTCTTCTCCTTCCCTCCATCTCCTCACCAAGCCCCACAAAATGAATGATTCTGAAATCATTGCTATATAATTGACGAATTTCTTAATGCTTCATTACACACCACAAAAAGTTTTATCCAAAGGTAACTTACCATGTCACAACGTAGGAAAACACGTGCACTTGGCTCACCATTAGCTCAGCAAAGCAAGAAATTGTTAGGCGTGATAGCCATCCCTGACCTCTGCCTTTGCAGAAACTTTCACACAAATGCATCCAACCTTAAGAGGAGCCTTCGCCTTGTAGATAATGTTTTGAAATGGGAAAGTTGGATACTTAGGGGTGTGTGGGTCAAGCAAACGTGGGAAGGTTTGCATGAATCTCCCAACCTTAATTTAGACCTAAGTGTTTTCTATGTTCTGTAGCTGTATTTTTAAAGTCTTGCTATTCCCGCTCATAGAATTGAGCTTTATCTAGTGATTGCCTGAATGATTTTTTGGTTCCAAGTTCAATCTTCCACAAAATGAAGATGTTTTTGCGCCCTCATACCCCACTCTTCTTTCACGTGGTGTTCAATTTACTGTGTAGCCTTCACAATTTGACCTGACCCATGAAAAGTGGGTTTGTGTGTTTTTACCAAAATTTTGCACTAAAACCTGCTTTTTGATGTGTGTGAACAATTCAAAAAAATTTGGGTCACATTTTAATCAACCTGTTCTGTGACTGATCTGAAATCCAATCGCATTAAAAATAATAATGAGATAATGATTACATCCTATCAAAAAATACTGTAAGTTATTAGTATTACTGGATTTAACAATTTAACATGTTTGTTGTATGACCTGTCTATGAATGAATAGCTGTATTTTGAACTGTTAGTTGCTGCATGTGTAATTTAACTTTGCTGAGACATTGCTATATCTATTTGTTTTAAAAGTGAAATAGAAAAGGCATCTTGCAAACCCCTAATTCGTTGAGTCACCCCAAGTCTTAAGACTCAGAGTCTTATACAAGTCTTATTGAATCAACCCAAAATCACCTACTCAAATGTAACTTTTAACCTGTTAGTATTTGATTTGAATAGATCCAACGGACTTGTTTGAGTTGTTTCACAAATTTTCTACTATGCAACTTTATGGTTTCTTTTATCCATAGGGCACCCACCTCTCTCTCTGCCAAGTAAAGCAATATTTAATATCAAAAGAAATGTATTGCTTTCTTTAAATGTGAGCAAGGGTTTGCACAAACCTTTTATCTTCGAGATTAGAAGTCTATTGTTGATATGGGTGGGTCCTGCAGTGTTAAAGAATTTGAAGTCTGAGATTATGATACGTTCAGAGACTTATTTAGTTAGGTCTGTAGATTTTAATTTTCCTGTTTTATGGCTAGAATTACCGCATGACACAGTATAGAGGTTTACATATAGCCTGACCAGCCCAACTGGTGGCTGAGCCAGCCGTGGCAAGGCTCGTGGCATTTCTACCCTTATTTTGTGTCAAAACAGAAGCTGTTCCCTCTTTTTTTTGGCGATTCCTATCAATTGGTTTCTACTTAATGAGGTCAGGTTAGGGTGTCAAAATATTTGTTGAACTTGTGATATTCCTAATAGATGATAGCTGTTTGCGGTTAATGGATCTGTAGTAGGATTGTATTTTACCAACACTGTTCAAGGCCAAGGATGGTTCTGTTGAAAGATTCATAATGTTCTTTGATATAATCACATGTATCAATATAATTTCCTGTCCCTATAAGATGACTAAACTGTGAAACTAAGGGTTGTGGGGGTGAAATGAAATCATCTTTTGATTTATTTCTAGTAACCTCTAGCATTTATTACTTGATTATCTCTTCTGTATATACATTTTCTGTACATCTTTACATTTTCATTACAATTTAAGCAAAATATGGGACTATATATAGCACTGCTCAGCTTTATGGTTGGTTACGCAGATGGGCTTCTGCAAGAAGAGGGGGCATGACTGTCTTGGGAAAAGTTGCTGTTCCGAAGCCCATTAATTTGCCCAGTCAAAGGTTCTTGTTCTCCTGATCTCATCTTTGAAGCATGTACTTAGCTTCTGCTTTTTGAAGTTTTCTTATGTTTTTACTTTGGATGGTCAAGGTTGGAGAATCATGGTTTGGACCCTAATGTTGAAATTGTTCCCAAGTAAGTAGTTTTAGATGTATCTTCACAATTATTCTCAATTTTCATTTAGAATTGCCTCGTTGCCCTTTCTTTCTAATTTGTCATTGCAAGTATAAGTAATGAGTTTAAAGGAGCTTTTTTTCTTTCTTCTTTTTTTATTTATTTTTTATTTTTTTATTTTTTTGGGTGACAAATTAAGGGGCACACTTAGTTGGGGGAGCCGACCATCTTCTGCTGGGTCTAATGCATGGGGTACCTCAGCACTGTCACCAACTACTGATGGTAGTAGCTCCTCGCCCCGTCAGCTGGTAGGTCGACCTTCATCCAGTGGTGGAACTCGCCCATCAACTGCTGGCAGTGAGAGAGCTCATGATTCTAATGGCAGTGCGTGGGGTTCAAATTCGAGGCCATCATCAGCCTCAGGGATTTTGGCATCCAACAATGCTTCATCGACATCATTACGCCCTCGTAGTGCTGAAACTAGACCTGGTAGCTCACACTTATCAAGGTTTGCTGAATCTGCACCTGAAGGTTCTGGGGTTTGGGGTGCAAACACATCTTCAGAACGGACGGTATGTTGATCAAACAAATAGTTTAATGTGACCCTTTTTTTTGTTTATAGCTAGCTCATAGTAGGAATTCGCAGCATTATTATGGGCCCTGTATACATCCTTGACCCATATAATTAGTATTTTTCTTGCAGTATCTGACTTTTTATCAATTTGCTGATATGTATGCAGGGGGTTGCATCCTCTGCAAAAGAAGGGTTCTCTTTGACATCAGGAGATTTTCCTACACTTGGTTCAGAGAAAGACGAATCTAACATGAACATGGAGACCCTAGGTGCTCATGCTTGCTTTTACAAACTTTGCGGTCATTCTCTTCGTACCTCTATTGCTTCTAGGAAGGGCTTTTATTATGTTTGGCCTTTTGTTTTGTTTGATTCTTCTTTTTTTTTTTTTTTTTTTTTTTTTCTTTTCAGAAAGTAAAGCAATTTCTGTATTGGGCGGTGGGTTTTTTTTTTTATTTTTTTTAATTGTGAGCAGCTGTTGCTTGCATCTTGTAGGACCTTTTTAGAATAATGGAAACAGTTTATAATTTGTTACTATTTCTAAACAATTGTGGTTGGGCTGTAGGGAATGAGGAGGTGATTCTGAACTGGGTGGTGGGTGTTTCCTGATTTTAAGGCATTGCTTGCATGCCTTTTTAGAATATCAATTTGCAATTTTTATCAATCCTAAACCATAGGTTGGGATGGGAGAAGGTGATTACGAACTATTACCATAGTTTCCATTTCTGCACATCCCCTAATTGACCCTCTGGTAGGAGCAAGAATATTTTCTTCTGTTGTTTTTTTTAATTAAACTAAGCCTAATGGTTGTCAGTCTTCTAGGATCTTTGACCTTGTTAACTTTTTAAGTATAAATCAATAGACAGTATGCTTCAAGGTACTTGCAAATTTGGTGGCTGCTTTCTCATTGTTGGTCTGTGCTTTTACTCATATTGTGATTTATATCATGTGACAGATCATGCTCCTCATGGACGTCCTGGTTCTTCTGGTGGAGTGAGAACCACGGAAGATGGTAGAGGAATTTCACATGGTGGTTAGTCAATCTGCTTGTTTTGCTGGCAGATGTTATATTGCTATTTGCACCCTTTATTTTATTTTATTTTTTTCAACTATTCGTTCTTTTTAAAGTAGTAATGTTCTGTTTATACTTTTCTCTCTTCATAGATGACATCTCCAGAAACTCAGATGTCAAAGGTAATTCTTGGAGGAAAGATGGGCCCCCATTTGTTGAAGATGGGCCTCGACCTAACATGGAAAGATGGCATGGAGAGCCTCACATGTACCCAAACCCTAACATGGCTCCTCATTATGAATCTTGGCGTGGTGCCCCACCAGTTAACCCTCCTGGAGGAGGTTGGTATAGAGGGCCTCCTGGTCCTCCTCCTTATGGTGGTCCTGTACCTCCTGGTGGCTTTCCTATGGAGCCATTTCCTTATTATCACCCACAGGTTCCTCCTGCTGGTATAGCCAGCTCTCAGCCAATGCCCCCCGGTGCTGGCCATCATGGACATCGCCCCAAAAATGGGGATATGCCACACATGACACATGTCCCACACATGCATCCAGGTATGCCTATGAGGCCTGGATTTTATCCTGGCCCTGTTCCATATGATGGCTATTACAGACCTCCGCTGGGATTTTGTAATCCCAATGAACGAGATTTACCATTTATGGGAATGTCAGCTGGACCTCCTGTCTATACTAGACATGCAAACCAAAATGTTCCTGATCAAAACAATGTTCGTCCTCGGTCACGGGAAGGTAGGGGTCCTGATCAAGTAGAGCCTGGTCATCCACATGATTCCCGAGGACACTACAAAGTCTTGGGGCATCCAAATGGTAGTTGGAATCAGAATGAGGAAGAGAGGTGGGGTCATAGAGGTACTACTGGCATTCATGAAAAGGGGATCTTATCAAAGGCACCGCTGCAGGAGAATGCCTGGGAAGATAATTACAGGAAAGATGAGGATATTCATTATGGGAAACGTGCAACCAAAGAAGTTGCTTCTCGTTTTGATGATAAATTTACTTCTAATAACCTTTCTTGTGGGAATTTCCCTGATCGCTTGAGTGATATAGATGAAACTCAGATAAGTCCTTCCATGGAGGATGTAGTTTCTCCTCGAGATCATTCTTTGATACAAAAGTTAGAGGGTTTGAATGCTAAGGCTCGTGCCACTGGCCGAAAACAAGAGGGTTTCCATAGGGAGGAGGGGCCTAATGATAGGGTGCAAGTGAGCAATTCCAAGGATCATCGATCTGCAAATGAAGCCAACTCTGATGTTGTTTTGGAACACCATCATCCCACAGGAGTGCTTGTCCCTGTTCCCCGTTGTAATGATGTTTCTGCAGATGATAAAAATCAAGAATCAGCGGTTGCCAGCGTGACAGCTGCCCCCAGGTTTTGTTGCACTTTGCTTGCGTTATTCTGTTGTAGTCTTGTTTTTGCTGTTCTGATTTTCAGATTCACAGGAGATCTGTTCGTGGAGCACAAAGTAGAGGAGATCCTCATGGAAAAGGAGGGTTTCATGGACAAGATGCTGATGGACGGGGAAGGAAATCCAATACGCAATCTGTGGTTGAAGCTGGTTCCAGATCAGTTACTAACGATCAAATAGAACACATTGCAGCTGTACAGACTGTTGAGTTGTCGAGGGCAAATGTTCCAGGGATAGATGATGGGGGATCTGTTGTGTCAAATATTGATCCTAGTGATATGCAGGTGTGTTTGAATTCACATCTTTGTTTTAAATGCCTTTCAAAGTACTGTAAAGTTTTAATTTGCTCGTTAATTATATTTTTCAGCGTGCTAAAATGAGAGAGATAGCAAAACAACGTGCAATCCAGTTACAAAAGGAAGAGGAAGAGCGGGTAAGAGAACAGAAAGCAAAGGCACTTGCTAAACTTGAAGAACTGAATAGGCGTAGTGCTAACCAGGGAGTGGAAAATCCAAACTTGAAAAAATTTATCCCACCACCTGGTGATGCTTCAAAGAAGCAAGATATCTCCAGAAATCAGGTTGAGTCAAGTGTGGATGCTAATCACAGCACTGGGTCAAGCTCAGTTTCTGCCAATAATTTCACCCAGATAAACGAAAGAAATGTTACTAAAACTGTGGATTCTTCTGTATCTTCTAGGCCTCTGGCTGCAGAAACCAAGATAGGTGCTTGTCAGGAGGAATCTTTTTCCTCACAGAATCAATTGTCAGCAGCTGGCATTAATGTTGATGATGCTGCTAGTCACAGAACTACACCTCAAGTTCGTGAAGTGTCAAAGCAGAAACGAGTAGGTCACAAACAAAGGCAAAGTGTTCCACCTGAGAAAAATTCTGTAGAAGATGCAATTCCTGCTGTTAGAACAGATGTGCTGAAAGATCTCAAGGTTGCAAGTACAACTCAAGAAGTTACTGGTAGCTTTGTTGCTTCAGGGGTTGGAAAAGAACAATCTGAATCACCTGTTATTGCTGATTTACCTGTTCAAAAAAAGAAAATTCACAAGAGTGGAAAGAGCAGGCACAAGGTAGAGGAGTCATCAATTGCTGTTTCTCCGTCTGTAACTCAGCCGAAGGATTCTAATTTTGCTCAAGGTAGTCCTGAAAGTACAGAGCAGAATTGTTCCAGCTTGCCAGTTAATTCCATCTCCATGCAACTGTCATCCGATCCTAAAGATGGCATTCAGTCCTCAGAAAACCACTCTTCAATATCTAGTGAAGATACTCATGGTAAAGTTAATAGTGCCTGGAAAGCCCAACATTCTCGTAAGCCCAGAAATTCACAAGGCAATAGGGCATCTGAAAAATCTCACAGCAATGACGCTGTTGTTTGGGCACCAGTTCGACCGCATAATAAACTTGAGGTTACTGACCAAACCAGCAAGAAGGCTGCTGAACCTTTAGTCTCTACATCAACAGGTGATAATTTGGTGCACAATAGCTCCAAAACTAAAAGGGCTGAGATGGAAAGATATGTCCCTAAGCCTGTAGCCAAAGAGCTGGCACAGCAAGGAAGTATACAGCAATCTCCATCTACTTCAGTTGATCCACCTGAAACTGATGGAAGTGGTGGTAGAGACAAGGCTTCTCATAGCTCTGAGAATGTCATGAAAACAGGGGCTAATGTGGAATCTAAACATGTAGATGGTAAGAATAGGAATCAAAGGGTTCAGGGATCATGGCGTCAGCGTGTTGCTGCTGAATCAACTTCCATCCAAGCTTCCCAAGACGGTTCTGCTGCTAATACTAGCAAAAATAGTCAAGCATCCAATGGGTCTCAGTCAACTGTTAAGTCTGATGAATCCTTTGTGAGAGGACCACCATCTAGACCTGATCAACACTCAGTGAAAGGACCACAAATCATTATATCTGATGGTTGGGAGAGTGTAACTGATTTGAGCTCTAATCCACTGGCAGAGTCCACCGATGTAAAGGGCCACATTCCAACAGGAAGGGGGAAAAGGCCTCCATACAAGGGGCAAAAAGGCGGTGGGAGTCCTCAGATTCTTGATCATAAAGATCCAAATGCTGGTTTGACTGAGCTTCTGTATGTAGAGGCAAATCAAGCGGATAAGACAATGTCTTCAAGAGACAATCGAGCAGCTGGGGACCGCTCTATGCCTCATTGGCAACCCAAGTCTCAAGGCTATGTTGCACATAGTCAGCAAGGAAATAGGTCTCGTGGCAGTCAAAATTTAATCCCTGAAAGCGAGGCCTTGAAAGTCGAAACTGGTCCCTATGGTGGCTCACATTCTTCATCACAATTTAAACAATCTGCTGCTACAGATTCAGCACCAACTTCTGAAAGTAAAGGTGCAGGTGAAGCAATTCTTAGAACAGGAAATGAAGATGCTAAGCGGGATAAGAGAGTCGCTCCTGTTAAAAGGCGTCCTCATTCTCCTATTCAGGAACCAGAAGCTTCTGCAGGGGAGGTTGAACCTGCATCATTTGGAGGATCGGATGGTCGCAATGAGTATCGTCCTTCTTCTGGATACCGCAAGAATGGGCGTTCTAATCGAGGACATGATTCTCGTGGGGATTGGAGCTCGACGGTCCAAGAAAACAAGCAGCATTTTCCCTCTGCAAATCGTGAGAGGCAGAGGCAGAACTCACACTATGAATACCAGCCTGTGGGACCATATAATAACAGCAGTAGATCAAATGACCCTGGGGTGCAAACCGAGAGTCAATCTGGAGCTTCGAGATTCCGAGGGAGAGGGGGACAGGGTCATTTAAGGCGCGGCAGGGGGAATTTTCAAGGGAGGCAAAGTGGTAATGAATGATCGATATGTGAATCCAGCTTCCAGTAGTGATGTCTTAAATCCGATTCATTTTCATCCAGTAATATAAGCCTAAATGTCATCCTCCCTCAGCAGCAGGTAATTTGTAATTTTATTAGAGTTAGTTTATTAATCCCAATCTGGATATTAAGTTGGTAATTGACTGGACGACAACCTCAGGATGAAGGGGCTGCTGCTGGTGCAGATATGAATCATTTGGGCTAGCTGGAGCCGGAGGTGCTTCCTGAATATTTCTTATTTACTACTTTGCGTTGATTTTTGCTTTAAAATGTATCCTCTTAACTAGGTAGGCCGTGGATTTCAATGCGATGGCTCCGGTACCTTTCACCATTTTTAGCTGAAAGCCCTTGTATGTAGTAATCCTTGATCCTAGTGCTCAATGACTAGCAATTGCCAATATGGAAATGGGAAATTGTTCTCCGATTCCACTTGTGTAAAAGAACAAAATGCATATCTTTTCAATTTTCACTAATTATGTTCTGATCTCTCCGATGGTATTGTTTTCTTTTGGTTTTTTTGGTGCTAGTTGGAATCAACTCTAGCAAAAGATCACATTCCACGGCAACCTAAACTAAATAACACAGAATTATTGAAGGTTTAATGTATAAATTGCAAAATAACACGGAATTAATCTTGTGAACGTAAAAGAATCATATGACATAGCCTATATCACATTATAAACGTATAAGTAGCCTCATATCAATGTCTACAGTACATCAGCCTGTAGCATATATCCTATATCATATTTTAAACGTATAGGTAGCCTCATATCAACAGTACATCAGCCTGTAGCATATATCAGCATACATTAGTCTATAGTTAAATCAGCCTCTTCATATCTGGTACTACTGCTCCTCACTCAAGTTTCGACAGAGGTCGAGGATGTGCTTATGTACTGCATAAGATTAGATAGAGTTAATTAATTTTTGTTAAAATATCAAATGTAATCAAATAATCAAAGTATCAAACCTGTTGAGATGTAGGCTGATGGGCATATGCAGAAGTAATACTGGGAGTCATAGAGGATGGAGCAGCAACCTTGAAAAACATACAAGTGTTAATATTATTAGAAGATTCAAGGCAATTTACAGTTTGCAGCAGTTCTATTACTAGGCCATCAGATTGAGTTAATCAATTTGTTTTATATTTTCTTATGCCTATTGTAAATTATATACGAATGGGTGAAACCAAGATTTGAAAAGGGAGACTAATACATTTTGTCATAACAAAAATTGTATAATTATCTAATCAAACATAGATGCATTGCTTATTCAAAAGAGTAAGTCTTGTATAAAGTTAAGTCTTGAAATATATTTCATTTGTGGTGTAGGCAAGATACAATGTTATGGGTATATATAAACTTTTGGTTGGAATAAGATTTGGCTCCAAATGTTGCCACTTGTAGCAAAGTCATATTTGTAGTTTTCTTTCTAGTGATAAAAAATTGAATGATTTATACAATATTTCTTTTACTCCCTCTGTCCTAAAATAATTGACACACTTGATTTTATTTTTATTTTTATTTTTTCTCAACTTTAATCATCATTTTTTGATATTATACTTTCTCCAATTTTTTTAAATCTCAACGTTCGGAATTTTACATCATTCACACACGTAGATTCCTTATACGTATGGAAAAAATATAGTCATGTTACTCATATGTGATTTTGTTAGACTCGTCTCGATTATTTGTAACAACTTTTTATTATATGGAGTAACATTGGCATAAATGTTAGGTAAAACTTCCAAGAAAATCCCACCCTTCCCTCTCAATAATTCTCTCTTTGTTAAGTGCTGGATAGTCTCCCTTTATTTAAACCCCTCGTTCCTTTTCAATTTGAAACTCGATTTCGTGTGATGCTTTAGTTATTGAAATTTCATTCACCGCTAAGAGGTAAGTATCTAATTTGTAAGAATTAATTGCAAGATTATTGGAGATGCACCTTATTTTAACTAAATTGAAATTACTTTTACAAAACTAAAATTATTTTTTATTGAACTTCAATTATTTTTAGTAAACTAAAATCAAATTAATTTTACTAAATATTATATTTTAAGGTGAAAAGTACAAGGTCCAAAAGATAACTTCATTTTTTAAGGATTTTGTTTCTAATATCAAGTTGTACTTATAATTATGCTTAAATGGAGTTGATTATAAGTATTATTCTGTGTAAAAAAAACTTGACAATTAATGTGAGGTAAAGAATATTTAATAATTGATTTTCCTATTTTAAAGGAAGTTACACAAATATTCTTGTGTTCTATGTCTGATAAACTAGTGTTCTTTTCGCTTTTTTTACTTATTTTGAGACCTCCATTTCATGTTCTTTTAGCTGCGTTTAGCATGGTACACCTGGGTGTAGGAACCACGCATTGTCACCTCGGATTTCATTGTCTTCCTTACTTTGGAGGACAAAGCTACAACCATTATATCTATTCCGTCAATGCTGGTTTATTGGAGACATGGCTCGGCCTATGATGGGTCATGGGTGTGGGTGGATTCAAGTGGTGGATCCAGACCCCCAACTGAACTTGAACTAGAATAGCAGCTTTCTTGGTTCTCTTTGCCGCGACATAACTTTTTATCAAGGAGAGTTTTATGGGGTTAACTTTCATGGAAAAATAGTAAAATTCATTTTCAGGTGGTCACTCAGTTGGAAACAAGAAATAATAATGAAACATGGAAGTATTATTATTTAGTTGAATCTGCAAGTCAATTGTTGGTTATCCGTCAGGTGATATTACAGCATCATGTGATTAGTTTTCCTATTACCTCTTGTAAAACCATCAGATTCGAGGTACTTGAGCTAGATGTTAAAGACGGAAAGGTGAAGAAAGTTACGAACCTGGGTAACAGAGCTATATTCACTGGTTCCAACTCTTCCTTCAGCGTCGAGATACCTACTCCTGTAATTTTGTTATCAATGGCTTTCACGGTAACTCCATCTTTGACCTCGATGATTGAGTGACATGGAAAGTGGGATAGGTATGGAGTTTGTTACAGAAATAATTGCTTTTATAATATGCAGGATGGTGTGACTTGGGGGTTTCGCAAACGCCAAGTACTATCAGCACAAGAGCTTTGTTATTTGGTACTCAACGAAAGTCCATTACTGCTTGGAAAGGCATACCATATACTTGGATTGAGTCTCCAATCTAACATATGATCAAATTTTCTCTTTCATTCAAGTATTAGTTATTTAAGATTAGCACAAACAAGCTTATTAGCAGTAGAATACTAGAATATATATATATAAGGCTACTATTACTCCATTACAGAATTGATCATCTATTTAATTTCTACCCTGTGTTCTACCATCATTTAATATGGTTATTTTCGTGTCTCAAGTTGTTATACTGCCTCTGACCCCAATTGTTTGCCCCGTTGTCATTTTTTACTTTTTTAAACTTTGGGTTGATTGAAATTGATTAGAGACAAAAATGGTGGGATCAAATGTATTTTATGTAAGAGTAAATTTGTCATTCCCATGATCAAAAATAGAAAAGGAGAGGGACATTCTTAAATACAAGTAGAATACTGAGCAAACTATCAGAGAAAAGAGTACAAAAATACTTCTTTCGTCCTATACTCCTAAAATGAAGTTCCTAGCTTGACTTTTCATGGTGGAACATTAAAAATTTAACCAATAATTCTCATTTATACAAATGAATTCAAAATCTATCTCATGAAAGTAAAGATATATAGAAAGAGACAATACTACAGTATTTAATCATACTTCAAAACAAGCATGCATGACATTAAACTTCATTCAACAGCAAGTTTCATCACTTAGTTTCGGGAAATAAAAAAGTGTATACTTCATATCCTTACATGACCCTTTTCAAAGATTCATACATTTAGCTCGAAATCTAAGTCTTCTGATCTAATGGCATCTTTCATTACTCAAGTCAAACTTAGAGCAAATGACAGACAACGAGATAGATGCAATCATCACTGCTTCTCCTTTGGCTTATCTTCACTCACTTCTTCCAAAGGCGGCAAAGTCTGCACACACAGAAAATCCCTTGCTTATACAACAAACTCATTTGACATAAACAAAGAAGCCATGCTGCAGAGTAAGTACATTTCAACAAGCCTAACTTAAGACTCTAGAAGATTAGATTATCAAAGATGACTTATGTTATTAATGCTAATCTAATATAGAGTTGCAAGAATCGGATATCATGGATTTGTTACATGAGATTTGAAACGCTAATGAACCATCAGTAATACAACAGATTTCAATTGAATATAGTTTCTTCACATAGCAGCTATATTATATAATGATGCAACAATCATGTAGAAAAAGTATATTATAGGCACATAATAATTTTAAAAATCAATCATATATACATTACTTAATGCAATGGAGCATTTTATCAAACAGCAACAAAAGAAGTAAGAGAAAAAAACTGCCTTCGAGCAAGACAAGCAATGAGTCTGATGGTTCTGCTGCTATAGTTGTTCCTAAAAAAGCAGAGTTCTGGAATCCTATACTTCCTAGTGATCTTTATAAAGCAGAAAATACTTGTACACTAAAATGAATGACACAGAGCTGTACAAAGAAGAAACACTAGCAAAACTGTGACTCTATACTTCTGCGATAGTCTTTGCTGACAACAGTTGGTTTATGAGTCGTGGGATATGATTTTTCGATATTCATATCCAGGTTTCTAACAAAAATCTTTGCAATTACTATCTAAAAAAAAAAAAAAAAAAACAATTATTAGCACTTATAATCATGAAGGAGTATCAAGGACTTACAAGTATTTCTATTGAAGATCATTAATACATCTTTTCCACATATAGCCATAACCCAAGTATGAATGACACAGAGCTGTACAAAGAAGAAACACTAGCAAAACTGTGACTCTATACTTCTGCGATAGTCTTTGCTGACAACAGTTGGTTTATGAGTCGTGGGATATGATTTTTCGATATTTATATCCAGGTTTCTAACAAAAATCTTTGCAATTACTATCTAAAAAAAAAAAAAAAAAACAATTATTAGCACTTATAATCATGAAGGAGTATCAAGGACTTACAAGTATTTCTATTGAAGATCATTAATACATCTTTTCCACATATAGCCATAACCCAAGTATGTAGAAACTCGAATCTACCTCGCAATGAAAGAGGGAATAATGATCCTCTAATCTTTGCCATTTCAGCACATGGAGTCATGTCTCACACATTGAAATTTCAGCACATATATTTGTTCATGATACCATTTCCACCTTTTCTTTTGATTAACAACATGCTATTAGTATATGCTTATTTCTGTCACTTGGGCATTTTATCAAACATATGGTGTGCAATCTACAAAACTATAAAAAGAAGTGATTAAAAGTAGGAACAACTTACAAGGTCAGGTTTGTAGATGTTGTGGACAATAGAGGCACCACCGAGGAGCGACAAAACAACCACTACACACGACTTCGCCAACGACGGTGTTCCGGTCGGAACCTTCTTTCCTCCGAATTTCCCTTTCATTTTTGTCTCTCAAAATTTCAAAAAAAATATACTGAAATTATTTTTAGCTCGATGTTGCAGTAATTAAACTACAAAATAAATGAAAATAAAAATTTAAAAAGATTTGGGAGTCTGTCAGACAACCGTGCGACCATCCCCGGCTCTCGAAGGAGCTGAGGAACGATCCTCTACAGCACCGGCGATCCGAAGATCAACGGTGGCCGTTAATCACGCTCTAATCGCACGGTCATTATTCATCCACCAGACTTGGTTTTCTGTCTCCTTAGAACTCAAGGATACAGAGGTACGATCCTATAGAACAGATCCTGTTCAAGTAAGGTCGTGCTCTAACTATTGATCTGTTGAGATTATAAAGGTGTTGTTTGTGTTGTATTTTGTCAATGTGGGACCTTTTTTGTTTACATGGAAACATGTGGTGTACTACTTAATTTCCTATATTATATATCAACTCTTCTCAAATATTGATACATTTAGCCCACATTAAATTTATGATATATGCTATACACTGAATAATATGAATCATTTGACATGAACAAAGCATTCTAAGTCATAGTGGTTATACATTTCAATATAGTAACTTACGAAAATAGATAGGAAAAGAAAAAATAACTTATGTTGCTAAATTACGCAACTAGTAGCTGAAACTCACAAGCACTAATTAAATCGGTACATATGGCTATTAGGGGTTAATGTGATCCCTAAATCATGATGTTATCATGTATAATCAAGTTTTTGTCTATGAAATTCTTTGAGCTCTAATTTACTGATGTAAAGGGCAACATTCCACATTTCAATGCGATGGCTTTGGTACCTTTTACCATTTTTAGCTGAAAGCATTTGTATGTAGTATTCTTTAAACCTAGTGCCCAATTACTAGTAATTGCCAATATGGAAATGAGAAATTGTTCTCCGATTCCACTTCTATATGAGAACAAAATGTTTTTCTTTTCATATCTTCTGTTCCTTCTGATGCTATCCTGCACTCTTTTCGCTATTTTAGTTTGCTAGAATAATATAAAGTAATTGAGACTCTTAGCTTATAAATTGCATAATATGAATATTCTATAAGCCAGTGTGATACATAGTGCTAAAATAACATGAAGCAAGTAAGACTCTAGGTATTAATTGCAATATATTTAACATCGTGTAAGACAGTGATACTATTGAGATTTTGAGATAATCTTATATATCATACCATATCACTAATAAATAAAGTTGGTCTCGCAGACAGGCCACGAGACAGCGATACTTAACTATCAACAAATCCTTGTATCAGCCTATTTGTTCATCTATGGCTTCTATCTGCTCTTGCTCCTCATTTATTTGTAGTGAACACTGCACACAAATATAAATTAAAACGGACTTGGGATGCAGAGCTAATAGCTAGAGCTACACCTGAAATAATGATAGGTAAGCCATATCTGAGCTCTCCTGCAATTGTTGGTATCTTAAAAAAAAAAAAAAAAAAAGAAAAAAAAGTTAGGCTATTTTCAACCCTATCAAGCATTAATATTGAGTGCAGTGTACTAAATTCATACGATATGAGTTGCAATCTGCACATGATCATGAAGCTTTATATTTCACTTCCTTATTTGAACTAGTATGCCTACTACCTTAATAGAATTAAAAGCAATATTATATCCAAACTTGTGATGCATTGCTGTCAATTATATTATTACTGTGAGTTAGCTGCAGCATGAGTTGTAAGCACTGCAATAGGTATCTACAAACAAAAACACACCCTTACATTTTCATTTTCATATAAGAATTCAATAAATTACTACACTTTTGAAGTGTTACCATAGATTGTTGCAAGTTGGTAGCAAGATGGTGAGCAGTAGAGCTAATTGTTGGGAAAAGCTTGTATTCCTGGCCTACTAAAGAATTGTTCTTGAGGGTGAAAAACAATGATTAATATTGGTATATACTTCGTAAATGAAGAGTCCGAAAAACATTGTTCATCAACTTAGTACGTTGTATTTACTATTCAGATTAGACTCCAAGTCTCCAATTAGAATCGTTTAAATAACATAAAACACTTAAATAATATATACTTGTCACATATGTTATAACATATTCAATAAGTGTATATTATTAGCATATGTTATTTAAATAATATATAATATATGTTATAACATATGTTAGATTTACTATTAGCATATTAAATATATTTTGAAAGAAATTCTTCCCGGTAAAAATGATAGGTAAGCCATATCTGGGTTGTCCTGCACTTTTTGGTACAATTAAAAAGAAAAACGAGAACTAAGTACTATCTTACGTTATTTATAAATTAACAAATTACATAAAAATCTAACATGAATTTGCTGTAATTCTTTATCCATTTCTTCATAATTTCTCAATCCAGGTTCCAAACTCTACCATTATTTTTTTTTTTAATTCTTGGGTTAAATTTTTCATAATTGTCGATTATTATCAAATAAACTATTTAATGAATTAAAAAGGCTTAATGAAATTCAAATATATAAATTACCTGACAATTTGAAGTTGGAATAGCATTCGAAGTAGTAAAGGGATTAGGATTATTCAAAATTATCAAAGTGAGGATTTCGCTGTTGTTAAAAAAAAAAAAAAAAAAAAAAGTGAGGATTTTTGTAAGTAACTGGCTATCGCTTTTGTATTTCTTGAACTTGAATCCGACGGATCCCAATATTTGTAACCCAATTCTCTTATTTGAGACGTTGCAGCCGATACTCACATTCTCAAAAGATTTTAGTGATATCTTGTATTCTCATGGCCGAAAATATTGCCATTTTGTTATAAGAAAAGCTTGAACAAGGTTACAAGGTCGAAGAACATAGAAGAGTAAATTGACACAGAAGAAGAGCGGGAAATGTTGTTGTTAAGGAAAATTATGTCCTCCCTTTTTATTTCTCATGCTTAAGTAATCATATATAATAGCACATTCACACGTGTCATTCTCACACACCTAATATATACAAGCCATTACTTACCTTACTAATGCTAAAAATACCACTTTACACGTTCAAGTTTGGGCTAGGCCATAGACCAGATTGGTTATACAAGGAAGGAAACCAAATTGGACCATAAATTTATACAAAACTAAGATTTTAGAATTCTCTACCCATTATAATTTAACTTTTTAAAATGATATTAAGGAGACTGACAATTTATACTCCATTTATCCACAAATAATATTTTTCCTACTTTTAATAATTGCTTAGAATAGTACATAGAGAAGTATAAAAGTTTAAATGAATTATTCTAAACTTTAATTTGGACAAATAAACTTGAGAATAATTGTAGACCAATTGAACTTGTACCATTTTGATCTTGCAAACGACAGATAAATAACTCTATAAGTACAAGTACTAAATTACTACAATGAAATAGGATGACAAACAATATACAAAAGTGAATCTACTCCCACTTTACTAACATGTAGGAATACTAACATCTCTATTATCTTTATTGCTGATACAAATATAACATTTATACACAACTTAAATGGACACACGTCTAAATTTACACAGGATGACCCAACACTCATTATATATCTACCATCAATACACACTGAAAATTGCATAGTACACTAGGGTGTACCATGCTTATAGTACACTTGGTGTTAAATGATGCGTTTTTAACATTTTATTTGCAAGCTGTTAGTGTGTTATTTTTTTATTTTTTTTAAAAAAAAACAACCTCTTCCACAATTCATGGGATTCAACGTGATATTCTCCATTTTTACATAACTTCCAAAATTATATTTCACCATATTTCAATTTCGAATTAAGAGAGAACAAAGTTTATAGAGAGTTTTGTAGAGAGAAAAATACAGAGCAAAGTATGAGAATATTGTAATCGATGGATCGAAGAAGGTAATTTAATTTAATTTGTTATGATTTTAATTTCGGAATTTTGCTTACTAGGTTGATTATATTTCGTTATTATTTTGCACGATTATTGTAAAATATCATTCTTTTTTTTTCAATTTTGATATTTATGAATTTGAGATCCATATGACAAAGGTTGAAGATGATGTTCTTTATAAATTGTACTTATGTACGTTATTATAATTATTGAACAATCATATGAATGTTCTTTATTTTTATCCCTTATATTCTTTGTTTCGATGTTCTTTGATTTATCCTGTATGTTCTTAAAAATAATTATAATATCAATTTTAAATAATATATCATTTATTAATTCTATATATATATTTTAATATTATTTATCACTAACTATGTATGTTTTTTTAAAATCAGGATCATGAAGGTTAATAACGATATTCTTTTGAGATCTCCTCTATTGATTATTGTTTTTCAGATCTAAAGAACATCCGTTATATTATTAAAGAACATGATAATATTATGTAATGAACATAACTTATATATATATATATACCTACCACAATCCAAAGATAAAATTCAAAGAACATTTCACAGTAAGAAATGAACATTAAGTGACGATAAAAGTACATTGCAATTACAATCAAAGAACATAGACATTTAAAATAATCTATCAAAATATCTAATAAAAATCATTATATGATATAATTATGGACATAAGGAAAAAGATATAGTTTTAAAAAATAATTGTACATTACAAACAACTATAAAGTACATCATGTTTTCTAATAAAGAACATTATTAAATCACATATTGAACATCACAAGAAATATATACATACATAACCTAAAATGAATATTATAACTATATATAATTGGTGAAAAATATGAATGAAATAAAAAAAAATTGAAAACTGAAATTTTGAAAATGAAATTTAAAAATTTGAAGTTGAAATTTAAAAACGAAATCTTAAGTTATTTTTGGGTGAAATAATTTTAGAGAATAAAAATATTATGAGAAACTATATTTTGGAGAGAAAGCGAAACTAATTTTGGAAAATGATAAGTTTTGAAAAGATTTTATCAGTTAATGTGAACCATGGGTAGATCTTTTCCCGTAATTAAAGATTTGTGTTGAAAATATCTCGCGTTCTTTTTATCTTAACTTGATGTTCTTTAGAATGTGCATGTTCATTATTTACTAACATGATGTTCTTTTCGCTTTTTTAAGCTTGTTTGGTGCCTGCGTTTTATGAAGAAGCGAATGTCGTTTTTGTCGGGGTGTACCATGCGAGTGTACAGATCAAACATT
This sequence comes from Chenopodium quinoa, assembly GCF_001683475.1. Classification (NCBI taxonomy): domain Eukaryota; kingdom Viridiplantae; phylum Streptophyta; class Magnoliopsida; order Caryophyllales; family Amaranthaceae; genus Chenopodium; species Chenopodium quinoa. The sequence goes on from NW_018742907.1 coordinate 1,798,720, forward strand.
ATTATTATAAATAGATTGATCAAGCATTATTATTTAAATACACACACCTACCAATGACAATTACTTCCTTAAAATTTACTTACACGCCTTATGTAAGAAAATGAATAGATTCCCTTGGTCTCTTTAGAGAAAAACAATTTATACGATATGGAGTGAGTAAATGACACTTTATACGATATGGAGTGAGTAAATTGAAATTCAAGCCCACTGACACTACCCATGGTCTCATATATATGACTTTTGAACCCGTAATCATCCATTGCCTACTAAAGCCCACGACTCATATCCAAACTACATTTATTGAATCAATGGGGTATATGTGGTGTGAATTCCACCAAACTATACCATGCCTTCACCATTTGCTAGAAACAACTTAAAAAATGTTAAGATTAATTAAAAAGTGATTTTCAAGGGAATTTGGGAATTAGGGTTTCTCTTACCCTTCTCTCCACTCTCAAGCGTCTAGTTCACAAATACCAGGCCAAAAAATTGTGAGGGTTATGTCTGAACATGATTTAGTAAATGATTTATTAATGATCTAACCCAATAAAAATACAGGGTACTTGTACAAATTAGTCCAAATTTAACACTTTGATTTATCGGACGTACGCCGGTACCCTAAAAATATAAGGCCATTTGCCAAAGTTGCTATAAATGCTATCTATAGTTAATACAATAGAAATTAGCCCCAAAACAATTACTCCAGTATTGCAAACAAACAAGAGAAGCATTAGCCAAATAAAACTAAATTCTGTCGTTTGCTTCACCATATTCACAGAAACATTAGTGCATGTTTATCATCCCCAAATTTTCCCAGATTTTATTCCCAAATTTTTATCAAATGCATGTTTCTTAGAATCTCTTCTTAAAGTCAAATGGGTGTATCGATTTCTCAACACCCATAACAACTAATGTGAGCATGGCAATGGAAGCTAGTGGCTCTCTTTCTTGCTTTGCCCCCTTTCTCTCTCCTCCTATTAAATGTAGACAGAGCTGCCTGGTGAATTTCTTACACTCAATTCCAATTATTAGCATCGTTTTTATCATTGATTGATTTGAATTTTAATGCATTTGTACGCTTTAATTATTATTGGGTGTCAATAATTATTATGAGATTATTGTAATATATTGATTTTGCTTCTGGGGTAGCTTAATTTGAGCTATAATTTGTTGGGTTGAAGTGGGTTTTGTGCGAATTTGTGATTTTTTTTGCTGTTTATACTTAGTTGTTTCTTCTTGTTGTGTTTTTTCTTCTGAACAATGGGTTTTGATTGAATTTTTTTCATGTCTATGTCACAAATTTGTGTTAGCTGAAAACTGACTTGTAAAATTGAGGATATTTGGATGGAATGACAATTTCTTTGCAGCTGTAGGGTTCTATCACTTCTACATATGTTGCTGAGCATGTTGTGGTGTAGGCTTTGTCCAAATTCACACTCTTGATATTGACATTTTGTACTCCCCTCATTCCGGATTTAGTGGTCGCGTTGTTAGTTTAAATTAAAAAATCAATGTTACTTAGTATTGGACAGAAGAATATGTTTGTCGTGGTATTTAGATCAGATGGATTATATGGGTGAATCATTGGAAGTTGAAGAAATATGGTTCTAGGTAGACAATATACACTCTACATGCTAGGTATGAGACTATGAGTGTATGAAAATTTTTGTAGCTCCTCCAATTTCGCAAGTAATTTTTCAAGATGATTACCTTGGGTTTGCTGGACTTAGTTACAGAATGAACATGAACAATATGTTGTAGTGCCGAAGTTTGTAATGTTATTTCTCCAGTTTTGTCTCTAACGTCATTAAGTATCTCTGCTTGTATTACCTTTTACTGAGGATATTTGCTCTGGGACCTTTATATTATTTGCTCCTTAAGCATTAGAAGCTTTGATTACATTAGGCAGAAGTGTGGGGTTCTGAAAGGAGAAAATTGGGGTATATTAGAAGCTTATTCCTAGAAATTTCAAGATTCACACTGTTGTGGAGTAGAGCTGTCCCGTTGACATTGCTTCTGGTAGTTATTCAGTGCTATATATACATGCGAGTTAAATGATTTTGTGGCTCTAATTCCTGCATTTTATGTTTTAACTTTAGGTTGGCTTGCCTTCTGTATATTTACCTCTTATCAATAATTTATGCACAAGAATTTAGAAGAAATATTAAATGAGTGAAACATCCCTATTTGGGAAAATTGGGATGATAATAATTGTGGGAAGAATATAATCAAATTAACTCTTTTTTACAATAGGAAAGGTAATATAGGGATAGTTGTCATGATTTTTGCACTGAAAAACACTTAGAATTTTTAACCACCACCCTCCCAAAAAAAAAAGCTTTTAAAACAACACTTTGAAAGGGACGGAGGGAGTACATGCCTTTGTCCCTATTTCATGAAGTGCTCTTAGACTTCTAATTGGATTTTTGAGATGCTATTTACATTTTACAATATTGAAGTATGAAAACAGTTTCACTTTCTTTGATGTTCAGATAAGCTTAAGACAACGATCCTTTGTAACTAAGCAGAACAGGAAGCATTTAACAAGTACAAAAGGTGGGTTTCAAACTTCTGTGATTTGCCATGATTAACTTATGTTCTGTTGGCCCACGAGTTATGGGTATTGCAATTTTGACTTGTCAGTTATGGTGACCTTTTCTTTTATCACGTATGTAGTTATCTTTGCCAAGAGTTCTACAAAGAAACTTCATGCCACAGTTGGATCCTTCCTTCCATACCACATTTTACCTAATGCAAGGATTATGGCGCTGTGATTAGGCTCACCGGAAACTAGCTTTAATAGGACCCTATGGTGGCCTAGAGTTTATGAAGGGAAGCGTGTATGTGTATGTAAACGGCTAACCACCACCCAAATGGTCTCCTGAGTTGTCATAGGTTCCATGGGAAACAACCCGACCTCTTTCATTTATAGGCTTAAAAAGTCGAAAATTTTCCAATATTGAAGACCATAATCCACGCTTTCGGACTTATTTCGGAATTTTTTTCCAAAATTGAATTGTATGTGGGAATTGTCCCCTATGGTCATATAAGTTGGTTTGGAACCATCTCAAGGCTACCAATAGGTCTATAAAGTCTCAAGAATGAGTTTGGTTCAATTATGTAGTTATTTTGGAATTATGTTGCATTGGCAGTCAAGTGCTGCAAGAGATGGTTCCAATCACCAACTTGTCATCCGGCGGTCCTATTAAGGTGTTGGGAGTCCTTCATTGGGTTATCAATTTATACCCAAATTCATTATTTTCCATACAATTAGTTGTTGATGCATGCATGTATTACATGGGTTGTTTAAATTATGCTATACTATATTGGTGTTGTGTTTGTTACTCAACACCGATCAATGTTGACTTGGGTTGTTTACTTACAATTGTTCATAATGGCTCACTGGGAAACATATGATAGCTTTAGGCCTGACTGCCTGAGACTATTAATGATCTGTCAATCACTTAAGAAAAGACCACATTCTACAACCTCAGCCAACATAGAATGATCGTTCAATCTTAGGAGCATCCAAGTTGTTTTGAAAGACCCAAGCTTGCATATAAAACTTCTAAGTTCTAGCAGTGGCTTGTCTTAAGTGAACCATGGTTTAGCTTTCTATCATCATTTTGTGCTCTAAATAAGACTTTTTATTTATTTATTTATTTTTTTTATAATTGTTTGAAGGTGACCTTCCTTGATCCAGTGTGATGGTAAAATTAATGAGAAATTTTCTTTCAAGCATTACTCTAACTCTTTCCTATCATCTTTCTTTCTGTTCTGTCTAGCAGCAAAGCCATGGACGTGCAGGTTTGGGATGCTTAAATCCACAGAACAGCTTCAGAGGAAAAATTGTTTTCCTGTTGTATCTGAAGATTTTTTTCCAGAAGAAGTGATCGAGTTGAGTGGTTCGGGGACAGAAGAGTTACCCTTAGACTTAGACGGTAATGTGGATGATGAAGGCGTCTCACCTACTGTTTCATATGAGCAATCTGAGGGAAGTGGCGGTAAACCTGGATTTGTCTCATTTTATAGTCTTCAGAGTGCAAAAGAGAATGTAGTTCCTTCACCAAGTGTGAAGAAGAATCAGAACAGCCTTTTATGGTTCGCTGGCCCTGCTGTTCTTGTAGCCTCATTCATTCTTCCATCACTATATTTGCGCAGGATAATATCTTTAATCTTTGAAGATTCCCTCTTGACAGGTGAGATGCTGATTTGAAATCTTCTTGTATTTAAGCCCAATTTTTATAGATGAAGGTGACATCTGCTTTACATGTTAACTACTTGATGTCATGTGTATTACAGAAACAACCATTAAATGGGAAATCTAATCATGTTACTATAACAAAGAGAAACCAATTCTGAAGGTGACAGGGAGCAACAACTACTAATCTCTGCTAATATGTTGAGATACAGCTTTTGAATAACCAGTTCATGTTATGATTCCGAGATACCTATAAATCTTCACTAGCATTACTATGCATTGAGTTGCTTCTGCATTTAACTCTGAAGTTTGGATTCACAAAATCTTGCATGACTAGTATATCATTATATCCAAGATTATTATGGAAGTTTGTGAGCAGCTCTTTCTGTTACTTGCAATATTCACTTGTCCTGAAACTATTCACTACACTTTTTTAGTTCTCCGTCTAGATATTTGTATTGTGAACCAGCCAATATTTCTCTTTATGCTCATCTGGTACACTATTTAGTTCTCTTCATCTCTTTCTTGCAGATTTCCTCATACTATTTTTCACGGAGGCTCTCTTCTACTGCGGGGTTGCAGTTTTCCTTCTTATTCACTTTCTTTGGAGCCCTGGTAACAAAGTTCCTGCTACCAGCAGCTATGGAAAGCTAACCACCCAGATGGGACATCGGATTTCTTCAGTTGCTATTCTAATGCTTAGTCTTATTATTCCAATGGTGACTATGGGTTTTGTTTGGCCTTGGACGGGACCTGCAGCATCTGCTGCACTAGCTCCCTACTTGGTTGGTATTGTTGTACAGTTCGCATTCGAGCAGTATGCAAAATATACAAAATCACCTTCTTGGCCTGTCATTCCAGTTGTGTTTCAGGTGAAGTACTCTATCCATTAACATAAACTAATATTCTTCCCTCAGTTTCCCCCTTTTTTTAAATTTTTTTTTAGGAGACAAATTTACCTTAGTTATGTATCTGTGAGTTTATTGGTGTTATGGAGGAATTATTTGTAAAAGATATATGGTTCATGTTTCATGCTAAGATGATTTAGAGCCCCAGCAGGAGGTAGATTTCTAGTGACTTGGGGATTCATATAATTTTGCAGCACATTACAAATTTACAACTGTATAAATTCTTGTAATTTCTTTTGTTCAATTTTTAATTCTTGTAATTTCTTTTGTTCAATTTTTTCCCTTTGTTCTTTTGGGGGACTGACGATTAGCAGAATGATATCTAACAGGTGTATAGATTACATCAACTAAATCGAGCTGCACAACTGGTAACTGCTCTATCTTTCACAGTAAGAGGAGCGGAGATGACTGCACACAACTTGGCCATTAATAATTCCTTGGGCACTCTGTTGAGTGTCCTCCAAATTCTTGGCCTCATCTGCATTTGGTCTCTCTCTAGCTTTCTTATGAGGTTTTTTCCATCTTCCATTTTGGAGCAATGAGGTACCCCTGAAATAAAGATTTGCAATGCATGATTTGAGCTTACAGCCCTGCAGCCTGTCATTAGCTTGAAAATGCCTAGATATCAATGGGGAGAAGCTGGTTCAAATTTTTTAAATTACAGCATTATGCGCAGATCATGCCTAAGATTTGAGCTTAGATAAATTACTTGAGATAGGAAGTAATAGGGTTTAGTATATTCATTACGACAGCTTTATATGCTGCTGCATTACTCCGCCGAACACTCCAAAATTAGAAAAAGAGGAAAATGAAAGGGATTGTAACATTGTTTGTATAATTACCTTGTTAAGTTGTTATAAATTACTGGGTTTTATACTCAACACTATGAAACATACATTCTTTATTCTTTACTACTAAGTTTTCTGCAGGATCAAATTATGGATCTTTATGTTCATTTTTTCTCATGGTGCTTCCTCAGCCTCTGATCTCCCATAATGCTTCATATTTACCGAACTGTGATTGTTTTTATCACGCTTGCTGTGTGTTCATGTTTGGAACTCCTGATAGGCATGGGTAGATATTTCTGAAGGCTCACTAGTACGTTGTACCTAAAATTTGCTTCTCTTTAGGGAGCACTATGATATGATGATAACATGTATTTCAAAGTTAGGCCTTATGAATAATGCAATTATATAGGCACTGGCATAATACTTATGATGATACAAAGGCATAATTGGCATTGGACCTTTTCTCCCACATAGGGCACATTGTGTGTTGTAGCTGTGCTTCTTCCAGTATGATGATGATACATGTGAAATACTACCCCCATGTCGCTTTTAACTGTTATTATATACTTTCTATTTTGCTCCCTTAGGAAATTACCGTCCTAATTAATTTTTATTCCTCTGTGCTTTAATGTATAAATGCAAAATTCCTCGATAATTTGAGGAACGATCAACACAAGAAACGTGTCTTCTTTCACCAAATGCATAACTTAAGCCTGTTAATTAACCTAAAGTCTGAAAATCATGCTGAATATAGTTCAGACTTCAGAGAGTGCTTAAGCTTCTTATATACTATGAACAGGAATACAGAACTCCAAAAAGTTAAGCCTGCTAATCAGTTATTTCTGTATTTGTTTTCTTAGTTCTATTGAAAAACTACCTCATTTTTTTTTCCCCCTGAGAAATCACTTTGCATCATTACTAATAAGCACAAACTGTCTGCTGGACAGGAAGGCGCGGATTGTGAAAATCTTCCTACGACTCGAAGTTCAAACATCATAAGACAATGAAAACTCGTGTCAAGTGTCACATTTTCACCCTCCTCTGATGTAGGATATAAAAACTGATTGCACTCACAGGTTCTGCAACTACTTGCAGTTAACATCTTCCCTAATTCATGACCTACACATTGACTGCATTATGCTATATAAAATTATTATATAAATCCTAATTCAACCCAAAAAATTAATCCCAAACTTTTATAACATAGTCAATACATTGGAATTAAAAAAAACACTGGTTGGTGCTAATTTGTTTATACTCCCTTGTATTCTTCAGATAGAGGAATAACAATGAATTGGTGATATTCAGAGTAGTTACATAAATCAGAATCTCTTAATATAAATATGATAGAGGTCCAGATCATTGACATAATTGTGTCAAAAGGTGTTTGGCAGAAACCATTTGAGGATAATTTATTTTGTTAACTCAATGATTATAATCTTTGGTATTTTCTGATTTGTCTCAACTATGGTCGAGTATAATTTTCATATTTATAATAAGTCTATGTGTATTATACACCTAAATTACCATAGTTTCATTTCTTAATCCATTGAAACCTAATTTTTAATGTTTGAAGATTATATATTGTCCAATTTTTGAAGAGCAGGGGAGCTTCAAACTGCCTCATAATCAAGTCAACCACACCGACCTTAAATTTTATTAGTAATAACAGTCGTATAATTGTATGGTAAGACAAGGGTGACTTTTATTCAAAAGTGGGAGTGATTCGAGTGATTGGGCGATAATCATTTTGACTTGTCAAGTTGTAATATTATAGGGTGACTTCTAGGTTCTTTTTTTTTTTCTTTCTTTTTTTGTTTTTTTTGACAAAAAGGGTGAAATTATCCGTCTCATGGTATGATCTGCCAACTACAATTACATAAGGTGAAAATCAAGGCTAATCAAGTCCAATAAGTTAAGTTTAGATAAATTCACGTGAAAATCGAGAAATCACCTAATTTGATTTTTATGCAACTGGTATAAAAAAATTCTCTTCTAACCTACTGAATTTGTATCTCTTGGTTGGACCAAACAAACATGTTTCTCTACTACTTGGAACAAATTATCTTCACACTTCACATGGTCTATGGCTTTTATTATGAATAAAACTGTCTTAAACATGAAAATTGAAAGTGGTTACTATTTTCTCTGTGATTTTGCCCCCTTTTTAAAAATGGTATTAGGTGGGTATTAGTTGAGGTTGAGGAGAATAAATTTTTTGGTTAGATCTATAAAACTCAACAGAAGTCAAACTTTTCATGGTTTTAATAATTAATCATCCTACTCCTTTGTAGTATTATGCTTGAAAGATATATTTACAACTTTATAATAATTCAGTTTTGACTATGTTTGATCTTAAAATGACCTCATTTCATTTAAAGTCAAATCATTATTTATGTTAATTTTTTTTGTTAATGGAATCTTATCAAGGCAAATACTTTTGTAATCATAAACTAGAAGAAATACATGTTATATGATTAATTATAGAAACATCACATTCCTTCTTTAGGTTTTAGAGTGGGCCTTTAAACTCTCTTTTTATATGTTTAAACAATAAGCATATTCCTATCCTAAAACTCCATACTTCTTTTCATGATTTTTATGACTTTCAGATAAATGCATGGACAAAATTCCAACATGACAGAAGAATAAAACTGAACCTACTTACCCCATATTCTTAAACAACCAAAAAAATTCTTTTAAAGCCTCTCTCAATTTCAGTGCAATGACCTCAATGCATATATAACTACATATACCTTCTCTTAGAGCCTTCATCATCTTACTTATAATCCGAAATCGATTGCTTTCCATTTTTAGCCACTGTTTCATCCTTCTAAGAGCTATATAATGCAAAATTTTCAGCTGTAATAGCTCTGAAAGCATAACCCCTATATATGGACATCATTAAGATGTCTCATCTGATGATTTTTTTCTGTGTCATCTTTAGTATTTTTCTTTCTAACACCTCGGCTGAGAGTTTGGGTGATTCTTATTGGCTTTTAAGGATCAAATCGAGTTTTGTTGATCCTGATAATGCTCTCAGCAACTGGTCTTCTGCAACAAGTATCTGCAGCTGGAATGGTCTTACATGTTCACTTGATCAAGCTCATGTTATAGGCATGAACCTCTCAAGTTCCGGGCTTTCTGGTGTTATATCACCTGATTTTTCACATCTATCTTCTCTTCAGACTCTCGACTTGTCAATGAATTCTCTCTCTGGCCCTATTCCTGGAGAGCTTGGCCAGCTTGAGAATCTAAGAGAGCTCCTCCTATACACTAACTCTCTCTCTGGCAAGATTCCTCATGAGCTCGGTTTTCTTCCAAAGTTGGAGGTTCTTAGGATAGGGGACAACTTGCTTAGTGGGGAGATCCCCAAAAGTATTGGCAACTTGACTGAACTGAAAGTTCTAGGCATTTCTTATTGCCTGTTGAATGGAAGTGTCCCGTCTGAGATAGGAAACTTGAAGAACTTGGAGTCTCTTGATTTGCAACAGAACGCTCTCACAAGCCCAATTCCAAGTGAGATTGGTGGATGTGAGAAGCTACAGATTTTTGCAGCCTCCAACAACATGCTCCAAGGAGATATACCTGCATCAATTGGTAAGCTTCATTCATTACAAGTCCTTAACTTAGCCAACAATAGTTTTTCTGGAAAGATTCCTACAGAGCTGGGAAGTTTGCAAGAACTGAATTACTTGAATCTGCTCGGAAACAGATTAAGTGGTGCTATCCCCTCGGAACTTAACCTGTTGAGTCAGCTACAAAAGCTAGACTTATCAGGAAATAATCTCTCAGGATCTCTCAACCTCTTCACTTCAAAAATGAAGAACCTCGAGGTTCTTGTCCTCTCGGATAATCATCTAGCTGGTGACATTCCAGCAAGCTTCTGCATGAATGATTCAAAGTTGCAGATGTTTTCTCTTGCAAGAAATGGTTTCTCGGGAAAATTTCCCTTGGAGTTGTTGAGCTGTTTTTCTCTCAAACAGTTAGACCTTTCTGACAACAAATTCCTAGGGGAGTTACCGTCTGAGATTGATAAACTGGCATACCTCACCGATCTTTATCTTAACAACAACAGCTTCAGTGGGAAGCTACCTCCTGAGATTGGCAACTTGAGTAACCTGAAGTTCCTTTCCTTGTATGGCAATGGGATCACAGGAGAAATTCCGGCAGAAATAGGGAAGCTCAATAAGTTAAGTGTCATCTACCTGTATGATAACCACATGTCAGGTAACATTCCGAAAGAATTGACAAACTGTACTAGCCTCACAGAGATTGATTTCTTCGGAAACCATTTTTCTGGCTCGATTCCTGATACAATCGGGATGCTTAAAAACTTAATTTTGCTTCACTTGAGGCAAAATGAGTTATCAGGGAAAATTCCTCCTTCCTTGGGTGACTGCGCAAAGCTCGAAATGTTGGCCTTAGCAGATAACAAATTATCCGGGTCAATCCCATCAACATTCAGTTCTTTGTCAGAGCTAAGTCTCATCACCCTTTATAATAACTCTCTTGAAGGCCCTTTACCCGAATCTCTATTCCTTTTAAAGAACCTTAAAATCATCAACTTATCCCATAATAAGCTAAATGGAAGTATCTATCCACTAACAGGTTCAACCTCTCTTACAGTATTAGACTTGACTAATAATAGCTTCTCTGGTTCAATCCCTTCTAGGCTAGCCTTGTCCAAAAACCTCATCCGTGTTCGCCTTGCAGGAAACACTCTCACAGGAAATATTCCTCTTGAGTTTTCCCTTCTTAAAGAGCTTATTTTCCTTGATTTATCTTCCAACAGTTTGTCAGGAGAGCTAGCTGTTAGTCTATCCAACTCCACAAAACTCGAGCATCTTATGCTGAACGATAACCAGTTTTCCGGAAAATTTCCTGCTTGGTTAGGGAGTCTGAAAGGGTTAGGAGAGCTTGATCTGTCTTCTAATGATTTCAGTGGAACAATACCAAAAGAGCTTGGAAACTGTTCTGCATTACTCAAACTCTCTCTTCATACCAACAAGTTGTCTGGCCAAATACCTCCAGAATTAGGAAACCTGTCATCTCTTAATGTCCTTAATCTGCAGGGCAACAACTTATCTGGAAACATTCCTTCAGAAATCCAGCATCTTCAGAAGCTATTCGAGCTTCGGCTCTCTGACAACTTCTTGACAGGTGAAATACCTGATGAGCTAGAACAGCTTACTGAACTTCAAGTGATATTAGACCTGAGTCATAATCAGTTGTCAGGGGAGATTCCTCAGTCACTTGGAAATCTCATGAAACTCGAGCGACTGAACCTCTCAAATAACCGTCTTCAAGGGCGAGTGCCTTCCTCACTAGGAAAGCTCTCTAGCCTTCACAGACTCGACCTTTCACATAACCTTCTCCAAGGGAAACTCCCATCTGCATTCTCATCCTTCCCAGTTAGCGCCTTTGTGGGAAACAAGAGGCTATGTGGGGCGCCGTTAGTGTCTTGCTCGAGCTCATCTAGGAAATGGCTGCCTAAGGGTGAAGTTATTGCAATCATTGTCGCTATCGTTTTTACTTCAGCCGTTATATGCTTGCTAATGATTTATATCATGTTGAGAATATGGACTGTTTGGAGGCAAGTTTCTGTTTCTAACAATGATGGGTTTGGGAATGAAAATAAGGGGCAAGATGAAGAGAAGTGGGTGTGTTACGGGGACGAAAAAAAGAAAGGAGGATATTGCAAAATGAACTCCAAGAACATGACTCCTTCACCAGATAACCAGCTCAAGAAATGAACATCAATCAGTTTGAATTCCTTTTTGTGCTTTTTGTTTGAGATGTATAAAGTCCCTTTATCCTCTATTATACATGTAAGTTTCGCGCTGAGGCGAAAATTGTAGCTATTGATTTTAGAGTCTAAGTTTGTAGAGATGTGTAAATTTAATTTTAGTTTGGTGGATATCCAAATGTTTGTTTTTCTGCGATTACGTATAGGTTTGATCATAACCAGATCATTGAGATGAATAAAAGTGATGGATGAAAGAAGGTATAATGTATAGAGTCCCACATCAGACAGTTAGAGCAATAAGAGACAGAGAACTAGAATAAAAAGATTGGTCCGTGCTCTGAGCAGATCATACCTTTCTCGGCCTTTTGGCTAAGATCAAGTGTAGTATCTGTTCTTATCAGTTTAATATCTGATACGTGGGCCAATGGCCCACAACGATATTAAATTTATTTTTTAAGGGGGAAGTCCCACCACAGTAGCTTGCTACTGGGGTCTTCAAGTGTCGCCCATGCGTTGCACTACTGCACGGGCCTGGCGCACCCCACCAATTCACATTTCAAAGCTTTATCTGTGGGTTATAAATCTATGTCAATCCATTATTAAGTAAACACGATCTTTAAATTCTGCCATAATGCTATCTTTATGGTCAAATTTTAAAAATTTTAATCATAAATTATAGACAATCTATAAAAGATAATATAGTCTAAGTGGTTTTATTAATATTACGTTTTTATAATTTTTATGTGTATGATAATAAAGATATAGACGTTTTAAAACGCGTGTTGGATACTGTGCACAGTTAAATGGGGTAAAAAAATAGGAACTGACGGAGTAAATTTTAAAAATCTGAAACAATCTTTTGAAGTTAGGTGCTTTGATGTGTAGGAATTGTTTGTCCACATAATTTTCCTATTAGGAATTACTTATAGGTTGAAATAGAAAATTAGTAGGTCAGAATCACATGTAGTGTGATCTTAATCCGTCCAAAGTTAAAATCCAATTTAAGTAGCAAGAAGATTTACCATGAGCATCTTAGATACGAATACAAGAACAATTATTTGTGAACATCGTTGGTCTTTATATCTATCAATCAAAACCTTATATCATCATTAAAAATATTAAATTATAGAGAAGTCTAAAATCAATTTAAATCGGCCTAGTCTTAGTTTGTATAAAAGTTTGTATAAAACTTGAACCCGTGAATGATTTAGTGTTTGATCTTTGGTCTTTAATTGATTCAATAGACAAGTTACATTTCATGTTTCATAATATATCTTACTATGATCTTAATGTCCCTGATGTGATTACCTAGGCACATAGTTTTCAAAATTTAGTTTTAGGTGGTTGAGAAAATTTGAGGGAGTTGCCAAAAGATTTATGCAAACTTGACTAGGCACTTATTTTACATGTCTAGCTAGTTGCGTTAGTATATAAGTTAAACAAAGTCTTATAAGTGTAATGTGTATTAGTGTATAGCAATATATTCTTTTCTGGTTGGCTCAAATCATATTTTTGGGTGTAAAAAATCATGAAGGACAAATAATATAATCATGTTTCGAATTAAAGTATACTATGTTTACGTCAATTCATGTTCGCTAGTAATATTTGTCAAGATACAATTGAGTTTAGACAGTAATGCCCAATAGGCTAATATCAACTATTTTATGGAGTAATAGAGTATGAGTACACGGTCTGATGGTTTAGGAGATGAGTTGAGTCTCTAAAATCAAGTTTGAACCCAATTTTCAAGGTTTTCCTTATGCAAAATGATCTCCGTTGAACTTGGTCTAATTGTCATTGGTCAATTTTTTCTATTTATTTTATATTTTAATGGTATCATATTAACGGTCAAATATGTACATTTACGCCCATAACTTTACTGAAGAGCACGTCACAAATTTTATTTAATTTTTGAAAAAGCAAGGTAGCACAAAATTATATTGGATGACCTAATTTATTTAAGAATCAATTTTATTTCAAAATAAAATAAAATTTGGATGACCTAATCCCCAAGTTCTTGACCCAATAACTCAAGCCCAAACCCATTAACAAAATGAACTGTTGGGATTTAATGGTCCAAGTCCAACTACCGCCACCAATAGAATATGCGCAAGAATATTCTATTGGTATGTCAATTTCTTCTTGGCAATTTGCTTGGTGCTAAATTGCTAATGAAATACATCCTAGCATGTTCTTTCACATTTGTCTCAAAAAATTATTACTCCTTCCCTCCCTTAATGTTTGTTCCATTAGACCAGTTTTTTAATGCATGTTTTTTTACTACAAATAGGAATTTAGCTATACATAGATAAAAATCATGAAAAACTAATATTTTAATTTTCAAAACTAACTCGAAATGATAATCAAATCACATATGGTCAAAGGTTCTCTCTTCAAATAATTTCAAGTAGGAAAAACATAAAAGAACAGATCGTAAAGAGTAGTAATTTATTTAAAATAGTGAAGATAAAATATATATATACCATTATTTATTTATAATATAAATCCATAATAAATAAAATTAATAGAAAATTTTGAAAAACAAAAAAACCAAAAAGATTAATACACTTATTCACGTTTATGTCCGAACTCAAAACAAAAAAAAAGGATCGAAAAACTTGTAAAACTTCCAAAATATCATCACACTTTGTGATTTATTGGTGAAAAAAAATGTATGCTCTAATCTCCAAGAGCATTGGTGCAATTAGATTGCAACAAACAACTTAGAAAGAGCAAAAAAAGAACATTATAATATGTGCTTCTCATACCTTAATATGTGCAAGCATATGGCCGCTATGCTCATCTATATTTTTAGAGCATTCGGATGGAAGTCATTTGCACATCATGTGTATTAACATGAATAATACTAATTATATTTGAAAAAAAAAATGAAAAAAAAAATAATCAAACAATAACTAGTCTCTAGTCTACCGGATTAGACTGTTATCCACTACATCACTTTCCTTTGTGACTTTCTATACATTGAAAAAAAAACATGAAAACAACCCTGAATAAGACCCCATTAATGTAGTAAGCTTAACTATATAAGAAAGAGTTAGCAAAATGTAGAAGAGAGAAGAAGTTTAAGAGGAAATGGTGCAAGAGATTAAGAAAAAGATGTAGAGAATATATAGAAGATTCAAAGTGAGGCCTAAAATCTTCTAGCAAGGGTTTTGGGCAGCGGGCAGTAAGAAATCTTGGGATAATGGTAAGTTGTAATTACGGGCAGCATTGCCAGCATAGCATTTGATGGCCAAAAATAATTAAATATAGGAAATGGCAAGTTGCATGTATTATTTATATTTACTAAAATGGCAAGTTGTATTGCCTAATTTGCGTGGATATTAATTGTTGATAAACTTGTCATACATGCACAACCGCTTGGGTCAACAATGCATCTAGATTGGAGAGTCTAGGCTTTAGAGCACGGGGAAATAATGTTATTCATACGTGGATGCTTACTCAGCTACTCCGTTGTCAGTTCGTCACTAGATAGTTGTAAAGATGGTTGTGGGCTATGTCGGATCGTGTTTCATGTCGAGCCCGTATGTTTAAGGGTTAGCTAGACCTGGCTCATGAGCTGTGTGTTGTGCCAAAATATTCAAAAGTTCGGTCCATGCAAGGCCCAGGCTCAAATATCAATATGCCGAGTTTGCGTGACCAAATCACATTTTGTTGATTTTAGTGTGCTTTGTCACGTTGCGATTGTGTTATGCCTTGTCATGTTTTTCTCAAATAAAGGCGACCCAAGCTTGGTCCACGACCTGATACATACTTACACAATAACATACTGTGTGGTGCACTGCCTACACTATGCCCTTGTTGTCCCACGTTTTTCTCTTGCTGAGTTGTGCTGTGCTTCCGATTGGCCTTGCTAATGCCATCTTAGATCATTATAACACTTGTTTTTTTTCGTTCATATTCGAATACTTGAACACTTCATTATATCCATTGTTTCTCTCCTACGAACTCTATTTGCACAAGCTTTTGATTGTTTCACTCTTATTAATTTCACTTGCACTATTTTTATATTTATTCACATAAACAAAAGTACCTCCCATTAACTTTGCTTGCACATTAGTATATTCAGTTAATTTCTAAATACAATTCATAATCTTCCTAACACAAACACAAGTATTGCGAGTATTTTAGAACGGAGAAAGTATTCTTCAACTCTATATACTTCCTCGTTATAAATCCTATGAATTCCAAGTCCTCATGGTTATCTATTAAATGAAAAGCAAATTAGTCATTTCTTATCATTTATTAAATTTGACTTACAAGTTGAAATCAACATTTGTTTTTACATGAGAGAATATGTACAATCTGCTGACCTGCTGCACCCATCCAGATTTAGTTGTCACATTACTAATTCAATGTGTTGTAAAGGCATAAACCAATATGTTCCTCCAAACATTTGATGGAGTATCTAATTGCTTTCCATGTTTTCCACATCAGGTACAAAGCTACATAATTTTTCCTGGTTAACCAATAAACACAAAACAATCCGCTATACCACCAACCAAAAAAAAGGAAATCTAGTAGTATATGTATAAAAGGTAGCATTTTTTTTTCCTGGTTAACCAATAAACACAATAAACAGAGATTTTCATAGTTCATATGAAAAGCCAAATTAACCAAAAGTCCAAAACCTTAAACTTCTACTAGTGAAAAAAAAGGCCTTAATAGTCACTAGAAGCATAGACACAAAAATGGGAAACCAGACCACACTGTATGCTGAGAACAAGACATATAAGTAATATAACTACTCAGAAGTGAACTTCAAAAAATGCCTAGCTCCAGCAACTGCACAAGCTAACCAGCATCGTTCGGATGTCACCTGCAAAGGGAATTTGGAACCTTTGTAAGCATAGATGAACATGTATACAAAATGACAGTATTAAAGGAAAAAAGAGGTCATAAAGAGGTAAATGGATTAGTTAAAATTGATTGGTTTTGGAATTACCTGTGACGGGAAACTCTTCACATAAATGAACTATTTAGGGTGATATTCTCTGTATTCTTATGTATAGACATAAAAGACAGATTAGCCTTAGCGATTCAAAAACAAACAAAAAAAAAAAAAGGAATGTATACATACTTTCTGCTAGCTAGAGAGTTCTAAGCTTTGGCAGTTCGCTCAACATCCTGCCATATCTGTTTCTTTCTTCTTCAATCTCCTTTTTAAGCAGTGAAACCTGCATGAATTAAGTAAATATTGTAACGAATTATGGTTTTATCAAAAATAATTTGTAAATACATATAATGTTCATGTTCACTGAAGTTGTGGTAAACCCATGCACATGGGATACGATACTAAAGCGACCTAAATAATCCTATCTATCTCTGTGCAGCATATATTTTCAGTTACCAACTTATATCGAAGCAACACTTTAGAAGTTTATTTGGAAATCTAGACTATGTTAAGAGACTAATATATCTCCTAAACTGTTTCAAACAATGCCAAATGTCCAAAGATACTCTCCTCACGACTGTAGTTGTCTCCATCTTCATGAATCAATGAGATACTGACTTGCTAATACCATATTATTAGTCATAGAGCATACCTTCTGAATAAGTTCTTTCTCTCTATTCGCAAAATCTAAGCATCTGAAATGTAAACCAACCAAATCAGAAAATAAAATAAGGAATGACAACAGATTTAAGACTTCTAAAAGTGTAAAGAAGACACAAGAAGAAACTTCCATTCCTCTGAATTATGTTAACTGCACCACATATATACCTCCATGTTTTTTTTTTCTTTTTTTATATATTTTTTTTTTTATTATTATTATTTTGATTTCTAAACAACTTACTTTGACAGAAGTTCCTTATTCTCCTGTATCATCAACACAGCTTCCTGTTTTCTCTGCTCATTTTCTCCAGAAGTACGAAGCAGCAACTCCTGCAAGAAAGGTGAGTTGGTCAGAAGCACGGATAACCATACAACATCAAAGTTAGCTACCCCCAATTTCCTTGTATTTTTTTCTCCCCATTTGTTTAAAGGTGCCATATTATCAAACAGAGGATGAACACCTACTGACAAGATTAATCGCTGTAAACAATCAAACACGGAAAAACACAAGGAAACATGAGATGAGAGTGCTTAGTGAGATTTCAGAAGGAAAAGTGTATCCAGCATTTTCTGCTACATAGTACAATTGTTTACAGGTTCAGTTAAGATGATCACATAACTAAAAGATAAAAGCACAAAGCCTTGAATTCTAGCCAGAGTAACTAATTAAATGAGTTTTGGCCATAATCTGACATAACCTGGACATTGGTGAAGTTCTCCATGTTATTAGCCTCAGGTGTTAAGCTAATCTGTGTACTTGTAAGAGCAGACGAGAGGGGATTTTTTGTTCCTGTAGAATCTGCGAGGCATAAACATGGGAAAATGATATATTAAACATGTTGGCAATAAAAACAAATCTGATCCAGCTGTCAAAAAGTATTTACCTCGGTGTTGGCCTTTTCTTTGAGATACAGATCCAACGAGTAAACCAACAGCAGGATCATCATCATTGGCTGAATCTGACATTGTAGTATTATCCAATACTACAGGTTCGAACCTAGCACTTCTAGGAAGATCATATGGCGATTGCAGTGACGACACAGGGGGTTTCTTACTGTGGTTGACATGATATCCTATAAGTCCACAGTGATTATCCCTACAAATTATTCAAGAACATGCATCAATTGGCAACAATTTGTCAACAGCTAAATAAGCAGACATAAGACATAAAGGCCTTTGATTTATAATGTCATACACCCTGGCGGATGATCCCTTCATATGATTGTAGAGTGATGCTACCTTTGCTTATTAATTGTTGAAGCTATAAATCCCAGATGAATAGCAGAATAACAAAAATTCAAGGGCAATTTCTGAAGCAAGATCAAAGAAACCCACACTCAAAGTCTGGAGACCAAAGGCTATGGGAAAATGCACAAGTACAAATAGTAAAAAGAAAAGGAAACATAAGATATTATGAAATGCCACCAATATCATTACCACATAAGCCGGGGATCAACAACTAAATACCCACCAGTATTCCCATGCCATGTTCTTCAAGCGTGTTTCAAGCCTTTGGAAGAGGGAAGTCCTCTCAAAATCTTGTTTGTTATGAATAGGCTCAGCAAAGTTTGCTTCCAAGACCCCTAAAGAACATTTTAACAATCAAAATCTCATGCATTAACATTATGTATTACCATTTCACTAAGTATGTGCTCCAGAGAAAGTACCAACAACGCCTCTTCCTCCATTCTTGCTATAAGGGGCAACTTCCCAAAATGGCTGCAAAGAAGAAATACAAATTCGATATGCTATCATAAACTGACCAAAAAAAAAGAGGAAACACTTCTCTTCAACCTCTGATGTTGCTTTTTTCTGTTTTGGAGGATATAATGCTGCAGTTCTAGATGAATGTGATTCTTCAAATTAAAACTTCCTTGGCAGTAGGGAGCACAATTCAATTTCAAGACAGGAAAACATTTCATTCACAGTAATTATAAAGGTAAGTTCTTCAGAATTAAAAGTTCATGAAGGATATGAATGCTTCACAAGGAAAATGGAGGCCATTAACATACCATTGGGATAAATGTCCAGCATGAGCCATTAGTTTAAAGAGCTGAAAGAGATTCCGACCAATACTTTGTCAATTCTAATAATACAGTCTATTCACAGAGGAATGGGTAAGCTATCTTCTAGGATCAAGAGCATTCCACAGAAAGGGACCCCTGACCTTACGTGCCACATCTTGAAACATGATTGCAAATGCTCTTGCGCACGGAATTGGTGCATACACAAGAAGCAAATAAAAAAATAAAAAAACTTCTTAAAGGCGGTTTACAACTTACCAGTATAAGGCGGTTCTTATGGTAGACATTGAAACCATGGATATTGACATTATGAGCTTCCTTCAGAAAGCCTATTGTTGTTAAAATATCGCCCTGTGAATTTCAGTCAGAATCATAGTCAACTGTATTATAATCATGTGGACATTGAGGTTTGCAACTGATAATGATGACAAGTGTTGAAAACTCAGAAAATGAAAACAAAAAAATTCTAACAGGAGGGACTTAAATACATATGTTTCTTTATACTACTTCAGGTGCCATATATTGAATATAGCCCATGATGTGACATGCTGCACATGCATGGTCGCTAGTCTAGTAGTTGCTTCTGGGAAGAGAAGCCCCACGAAAACAGCTTTCCAAATGGGACATCTCAATAACCGTTGTCAGGAAGAAAGTTAAGAGCAATTTATTTCTACATGTTCACCAACGCCAACATTACCCCAAATGTCTAAGATGTTATAGAAAATCATCAACACACCAAAAAAAGCCACCAAATAATGCGGGAAGTTCAAATGCAAGTAACAAAAATCGACATGATAGAAGATGATTTACTCCAATATCAACTAGCAGTGAGAGAGCATGCTTACATATCAAGAATAATATAAACAGAAAAGCAAATGAGTTTACCTCCTTAGTATGAGGTCTGTACACGATGAATTCTGGGAATTTCAGATCACGTGCTATACTATGATGCTCAACAACTTTTCCACGCAACATCATACTAAAATTTTGTGGGAGCTGCAAATACAATATGGACATGTATACCTGCAAAGAAGACTTTAAGTTGTAACCATAATTTTTCTTCTAACTCATAAGATCCATATTATATTCAGACTGACCCGGAGAGAATAATGGTATTGGTTGGCAATGTGCTCTTCTGTTAACAACTTTTTTGAATTTTTCTGAGCATTGTTTGAACCTTTCAGGCGGATGTCCTGTGGCGAAAACAGTCAATTCATAATCCACAAAAAATGATGCCTGCCCTTAAAATTGCTTTTTGGTAATGCTTTTCTTTCCTTAACTTTTGATGCAAATTACGTATAATTTAGCCATAGGCCATACCAATGCAATATAAAATCAAATCTTTGATCTTATGCATTAACCATAAATGACATGTGTTTGGAAATGGAGTGATAAAATATTCCTAATCAAGAAATAAAAGAAGGGAATAAAGAGTTAACCTCAGGGTCACTATTGAAATCCAATTCCAACTTCCCTTCATCAGCAAACCACAAATTATAGATGATAACTTTGGTACCATGAAATCCAATGTCATCAAACTGCCATCAACACAATAGCAAATGAAGTTTATAAGAGAGGCAGAGTACTAGATTGCTTCAGCAAGTAAGAACATTCAACAATAGAAACAGCATTCTTGGTCTCTAAAAACAGAGAAAAAGGAAGATAGAAAAAGCATTTCAATCTCTTCCATCCCCTGTAATGTGATTAACCAAAATTTGTGCATAAGCTTGCAGAAAAAAGCATTCTTGGTCTCAAACATAAAATCCATGGTTATAGTGGCAATCACGTTGTGGGTAAATTTATGCTGCTGGTGTGACATGGTTTCCATTTGACGTGGAGAAGACATACGCAGTTCATCTATTATTCATTTAGGCCCGTAGACGTCATCCACGAGAAATCATTTGTTAGCAAAGAAAGACATTGAGTTTCATCCAACTATTAAGGGATTGAGTACAAGATTGAAGACCAATTATAAAATGACAATAACAAATTCCATTTAACATGGATAAATTCCCCCAACCATATTATAAATTAACCACATTAGTATACCCCATCCACAATGTCCATCAGTAACTCCCCTCGAAGTTCATGAGGTGTCTCCCACATAGAACATTATTATGGTGTATATCACTCTCACTTTTGTGTAGCTCTTTTGAAGCACTGTTACATAATAGTGCTAGCATATTGCATGTACTTTCTCATACCGATGACCATATCAACCCCTATATATAGGAGTTACCTTCGAAACACTACAAAGTATATCAATGGAATAGAAAATTAACATAATTTGCCTTAATCCTTCCAACTGAGATAACCTAGCACAATTACAAAGTCTTTTACTTTCCTATCTTGTAATATTTTTAAAAGCCAACAAAAAATCTTAACAAACATACTGCATATCTGACCAAAATATTAGATTTGCACCTACCATTGAATATAGATGAACAAACACAGCCTGATAAACACACAACCTGTAGGCTTTTTTTTAACTAAAAGAAGGCCAACAACATAAATTTATTTCAATTCCTTTTAAAAAGCTCCCAAAGAAAGGGTTCTTCTTGAGTTTGACTAATTGGAAATACGCAATTCACGAAAAAGTTTAGTTTTCATAGTTTGTTTCTCTTCCCTTAGATTACCTTCATTCCTTTCCCTTGAACATCGTTTTAGGAAACCAAACAAGCTACAAAAACAAAGAAGGCATTACAGAATATGTATGAGCATACTTGCTTCAGAAGCTCGGCTTCAGTTGAATATGGAGACCACTGCAAAATGATTGAGATATTTGATTGAAAATTCTCTCCACCATCACGATACAGAGGTTTCCAGGCTGCAGTTGACAAAGAGTACTCATAATCAATCTGCAGTAATGACATGTCCAATGGCACTATTAGAGTAGCCATTAGAAAGAGCATAGCAATGTACAAAATAACATATGCTCAATGTCAAAGAATTAAGGACAATAATTACACTGTAATTCAGATATCTAGACGAGCTAGAATAACATTTAATGATATTAGTTCAGATGGTGGTTTGGACAAAGGTATTTTCATCAGGAGGATTCAGTAAAATCACGTCAGTCAACAAGTATAACAAAGAAGACATATATTTACCATAGGTACTACTATTCTGCCCATCCCTGTGCGAGACAATAGTGTGTATGAAAGCAGACCAACGCTTTGGGTTAATATCCTGAATACAAAACAAATTCCAAGAATAATTAACCTTTGAATAAGCAATTGCACCCATAATGAATCTCATAATATACTATGAAGAACCCAGTAAATCCAGGGATGGGGCAATAGATTCAAAGTATTGGACATAACGCAGAGCATGGAAGATAGAATCCAAAAAAGAAGCACATATATAACCAATAGAGAAGGGTTGAAAAGCAAAGTTATTATGAATGACATACAAATATTCGTGCTATTCTTAACAGCACTAAGTAAAACCAAAGTTTAAGCAACTTTATTGATTAAAAAAAAAACTCGAGTATGTAGCTGTTTTCTTCAAACTCATAGGTTCATCAATGGTAAATTTGTAGTGCTACATTATAGTGGCTGAAGCAGATGTATCTCTATTCTTACTTAACGTGAAGTAGCAAGCCAGGTCAAATCATGGATCTGATCCTCCTAAATCCAACCTTAAGTGGGAGCCTCATTTACTAGGTTATACTTGGATTTAAAAAGCCAATTGCATGGGTAAGGTACAAAACAGGTAGGTAGTTGATATAAAACTTATACAAAACAGATAAGAGTAGCTTAAAGGCACAGAATATTCCGTGTCAGACATAAGAAAGACCTACAGCTATGAGTCTTTGGAAACAGATGTTGACATATATACTTAATGAATCACATCAAGATTGTTAGACACATTAGTACCAACAGTGTACAGTTTAAGATGTTCAGCAAAGAAATTCTTAGTTATAAAGATTTAAAATTCAATGATAACAGACCCACTGTTCACTTTTCGACTGAAGACTATAGCATCTGCTCCAAGTCTCATGGTGCTGGTCTTGAACCCATTTCCATCTGAAAGCCATATAACTAATTCAATAAACAGGAAGAGATTGAAATATTAAAGAGCTTGATAATTAAAATTGAGTTTAGCATACATTGCCCAATGGTATTTTTGGACATCTTGTCTGAGAATCCGAAACTCATACATCGCCGAATTGCTTTTGGGTCCATACCACTTCCATCGTCTACAAGTATCAAGCTCAGAGGCATGAAATTTCTCTTTCAGTAAATACTGTTTAGTATGAAGTGTGAGAGGGCGAGGGGGGGAAGGTGGGAGTAACCAATTACCTTGGATGAGCAATGCTGGACTCCCATCTTTTGGATCAAAGATTTTATCTACCATTACAAAAGTGGCTCCATTTTGTATCTATTTGATTAAACAAATACCATGATATATCTCATGTCAAATATTTGAGCAAACAAACAACATCAGAATATAAAATTAGAGTTCCATTGCTGACTTATATTCACACTATAATGATTTCACAGAAAGTACAAACAAATGTCAAAAGCAGTTAAGTTCTACCACCATATATACAGGCACAGTCAGACTTGTAACATATAGACGTTTGCTCAAATAGCTACAACGGTCCTTTAATAAAAGTTCTTCACATAAATTCCTTAGCACTTTAATGTTCAAAAACTTCCAAGTAGCTCACAAAATTTTACTTAAAAAAGCAATGGGGACAAAATGCTAATATATCAGCAGTAGTGGCACTAAAATTGTCAGTTGAATCACCTCATCAATTGCATTGTCCAGAAGCTCCGCCACAGCTGCATGAAAAAGTCCATAGCAGTAAGATATAACGAAACAAATACTAACACTGTTTATGGACAATAGACAACCTTTAAGAAAAGGAGAAAAAACAAAGCATTTGACTAAGTGGGTAAAATTTTAAGCAGACATCACCTCCAAAAGCCCACTTGTGAGAAGTAGCATTAGAGTGAAGGAACTTGGGGTGAACATGCATATGGATCTTGGTGTCTGCAAAAAAAAAAAAAAAAAAAAAAAAAAAAAAAAAAATCAAAAAATTAAAAAAGAAAAGTTATACAATGCAAAGCAAAACTCATTAGACCTCATTGAATGTAGAAACTGGCGAAAACATAAAACAAGTGACAAGTATATGAAAGACATTGCCGATATCTACAGCTGTGGCATATTGGTACTCATTAGACCTCATTGAATGTAGATACTGGTGAAAGCATAAAACAAGTGACAAGTATATAAATGACATTGCCGATATCTACTGCTGTGGCATACACCCAACATCTCCAATCAGAGATATCTTAAGATATACAGTTCAATTTACAAAATTCTTAAGGCCTTAGCTTGAAGAATATAACTACAGAAGACTAACTTGGAGCCAAAGATGCTGAGGACTGTGAGGAGACATTGTCATAGCTTCCAGCTTTCCAGAATTGTCGACAGAGTGGTGCAGGACGCTGGAGTGCTTCTAATAAATGTGTTTCCTGAACCGGAGACTGCATTTGCTCCGTTAAGCAGGTGTTCCTTTGATCAGTAGTTATAGCATGATAGCTATTGTATTCAGATTTAGGAGCTGATGTATGCTGGAATTCCAGCCCTGGAGGGGCTAAACTGGATATGAGGGCATATGCTTCCTGATGAACTAAAGAACCAAATAGCTCCTGACCAGACTCGACACGGTTGTTCTCAGAATCTACCCACATTTTTGTTTCTGCACATGTTAACAGGTTTTCTGAAGTTAAACTTCAAATCTAGGACAGAAGACACAACAATTGCAACAATCACTTTTAATAAGATTAGAGAGATACTAATCATCAAAACTAGCAATCATCAAAAACCTGCACTAAGCACAAAAATAACCTTTAGGAGAATTGTTCCACTTTCAACATGAATACCTCCTTGGAAAAAATCTTGTATGAGCCGATCTCATATTCTCATGATATGAGGGTGACTTGTTACTTATAAGGCCTTGCTTGGATTGGGGGTAATATATTAAGGGCGTAATAAAAGTCAAACATGAAAAAACATAAGTAATTAGAGGTGGTGTTGTAGGAGGCATGGTGTTTACAAATGAAATAAAGTAATTGTGCCATGAGGAAAAGAGAGAGATGGAGGAATTATTATCCTCATAATGAGAGTAATAGTTACCCACCCTCCCCCTAGGGTAACTATTACCCCCAAAATGAGGGTATTAGTTCCTCTTTTTTCACCTCATACCTCACCATCACTACATAATTTTCCTTACAATCACACCATCACTATCTCCTCCTTCCCTATTTTCACTTTCATTTTGCTTAATTTGACTTTTATTATTCTAGTAATACATCTCCCCCAACCCAAGCATGCTCTAAGAAGTATTCAAGAACATTGCACTAAATAACCCTGAAGAACCTGAAAGCTTAATCAACATAATTTGTATGTGGCTTCATGCATAGAGTACTTACAATAATTTTCTAAGGCAAAATTCACATAAATACACCGAGCACACGAATGAGAATGTTCGAGGGTGTAATTTTATACTCGGGTGTAGAATGGACAACATGCCATCTTTCCAAAACTCAAAAGTACAATACATACAATCAACTTCAGATCAAATGAGCATTTTACTGAGGATTAAAAGTCCGAAGCACTAAATTTTTATACTGTATCTTAACAAACAAATATCTACGATTCTTCGAAAAATAAAAATCTGTAGCTTAAATTAAACTCATGGGGTTTTGAGTATTTACAATACACCCCAAAAACTGAAAATTTATAAACGGATGTCTCAATAAATTTCAGTAGCGTATTTCTGGGTAAAGATAGAATCCATTTAAGATTAATTAGGTCAAAATTACAACACCCAGAAATAAAAGGGGAAATTATATGACTGATTTTCCACCAAAAGCACCCTATATCGTGGAAAAGGGAGAATAACAAAAAAGAGGGAAAAAATGTGGGTTGGTATTAAAGTTGCAAAATCGTTACTTGTTACAAAATTAATGTTTAGATTTATTTTGGTTATATACACGTTAACTTATCAATCTCAGCTAAT